>NC_059102.1:12514193-12855027 GCF_020740685.1 Jaculus jaculus | reverse complement strand
ACAGGTCCTAAGTAGCTAAGGCATCCCTGAAGAACAGGAATAAGTATGTTAGATGCTGGTGGGGCGGGGACCCATGTTACCTAATATCAGCACGTATTATGAAACTCTGGAAGTAAAACCAGTGCTATGTAGACGCACAACCTGAAAATGGATCCACATTAAGGAGATTTTAGAACAGACCCATGAATATTAGGGACCTGATGTACAGCAGAGCAGCCTGCAAATCAAAGAGAATAAGTAACCTGTTTCCCGTAATGGAAAAAAATAAAAAGACCGAGGAACTGGATGATGTGTAGCAAACACTAGTTATGCAGATTAGAAATCCATGTATGTGAAAGCCAGGCATGCTGACACAGCCCTGTAGTCCCAGCACTGGGGAGGCAGAGCTAGGAAGAGAACAAATCTATGCCAACCTGCGCTATATGGCAAGACCCTTTCTGAAATTAAATAAATTTTAAAGAGAAGAATATGTTAGACATATATAATATGTGAACTAAATGCTTATTAAGAACTTTTCATATGAAGGGATTTGGATTAAATTCCTTAGAATAGGTGGAAATATATAAGTATATATGTAAAACAAGCAGTTTTCTATGAACCTATGCCTGATAAAAGGACCTGGTTGGAAGAGCATGATTCTCTAATCCTGTGCTGGTGAGGAGAGTCGGCAAGATAGTGGGGAGTGAGAGACACTAGTTGAACTCATTACTTCATTTTGTGAGCATGAAAACTTCCTTCTGGGAGGGTGCCATTAAGCTTTCCTACCTGAGGTAAGAGCAGCTCATTTGCCATTATAGTAAGTAGACTGGGCATGGTGAGTATGCCAGGCTGTTCTAGAAGGTTCTGTGGCAGGAGGGAACTAGCACTTTGAGGTTTGTCTGTCTGCTTGCAGGAGTGGTCGCCATCTCACAACTTGAAGAGCCTGAGAAGGAAACAGCTTGCCACCCGTGAAGCCATGGCCCGCCAGACGGTTGTCTCAGACACAGAGCTGAGTATTGTGGAGTCATCTGTGATCAGGTACATTATCATTTGTACTGTCAGTGTATTGTCAGTGGCATCCAAGGGTATCTGTGGTGTCCTGTTGTATTCTGTTGAACATCCTAGGGTTTTTAAAAATATTCTTATTTTTATTTATTTATTAGAGAGAGAGAGAGATACAGAAATAGGCAGGGAGAGAGAAAGAGTACGCACCAGGGCCTCCAGCCACTGCAAATGAACTCCAGATGTGTGTGCCTCCTTTTGCTTCTGGCTTTTATAGATCCTGGGGAGTTGAACCTGGGTCTTTGGCTTTGCAGGCAAGCACCTTAACTGCTAAGCCACCTCTCCAGCCCAGCATCCTGGTTTTGCTTACACGGTTTTACTGTAAAGTTAAGCTTTCTTGTACCACTGAGGTAGTCAGCAGCACGCAGCTATCTATGCCTGTCAGCATCCATGGTAAATGTACTCATCCTGGTGCCTTTCTGTCCTAGGAACTTGAGCTTCTAAATTTCAAATGAACATAGAAAACATTTTAATACTGAAGAAAACATACTGGGACTTCAGAATTTCTGTACGATCTCCATCCTTACTAATTTTATAAATAAAAGTATCAGAGATAGTGACAGGTCATTGTAACACTTCTCTTCTATTGAATTATACAGCAAAAATAGCAAAAATATTGGAGAGTTTACTTTTCCATCATTAAGCTTCAGGCTTTTAAAGGTGATATTGGACATCCTGATATTGTATCTGTGTAATTATGGATGTCACTCTAAGAAGAAAATGTCTTTATCTTTTCCTCTATTATAAAGCTTGTTACAGGAAGCAGAAAGTAAATCTGAACTCACTCAGAACATCTCTGCTCGGGAGCATTTTGTGTTTACTGATACTGATGGCCAAGTTTATCATCTCACTGTGGAAGGAAACTCTGTGAAAGATAGTGCTCGGATTCCACCAGATGTGAGTATGACCCTTGACCAATCTGCCAAGAGTTCTTATCAAAGATTTTATTGATCCATATCCAGGAAATGTGTTGAAAAGTTTTTCCAGATAAATCTAATATAAATTTTACCTTGTAAAATTTTTACTAGTTGAATTTGGTCCATCCTGTTAGAAAAGAGTATTATATTTATTTGGTCAAGAATTTACTATGTTCTGTTCATTTTTATCACTTTAATCCATGAGGAATTTTCTCCTTCTACACTTGATCTTAGCCAAAAGGCTGTGAAGTGATTCTTCTTTTTGTCTATTATGAAACTGAGGAGAGTAAGTAACTTCCAAGTGCCCTGGCTTAGCTTTGTTAAAGTAGTGTTTGGAACTCAGCTCTGTCTAACTTTATTAGCCATCCTGTTTCTATCTTATGCATTTTCCTGAAAGATTTGATATACTGCCTAGTATTGTTTTGGGTTAATTAAAATCAGGCTGTAAGCATAATAATAGTATTGATATTAACTGATTTGTAGATGCCCTTTTGGCTCTGTGGAATCAATTATACTTAATAATTCGTGTCAGTATGTTATATATTATTTGTCATTGCTGGATTAAGAAAATGTTAACACAGAACAGAACTGAATGGAGGCATGAAAGGGATTTTAAAAATATCCAATTGTACTTAAAATTACCATCTAAAAATAAGATATAGGACTTCCGGTTAAGATGGCAGCGTAGGTACCACACCAAAGCAGCCTAGGGGGGAAAAAAGACCAAAAAAACTCAGCAAAATACACACTTTTACTAAAAAGTGAGGTGTATAGGAAATTGAAGCAGCAGCGGAGAAGTAGAAGAGTTCCAGAGCATTCAGAGCCTGCACAGGCTGGAAAAGCGGCTCCGGCAGCTCGGCCAACCACTGTGGCCGTGGCGCACCAGAAAGCTGCCAGGCTCAGCTCCAGCTGCAGGAAAAGCCAGGTGCTTCCCCTCACACCGCGCTCTCCGCAACTCGGGAAACGTGAGGGGAGAGCGGCAGCGAGCAACGGAGGAGCAGACCGCGAGGTAGAAGAACAAGTGGAGCAGCTAGAGAACCGGAGCAGCTGCGGCTCCCTCCCCTCCCCCACCACCTGAGCCCAGCTCCGGCAAACAGAACAGCAGCCCGGGACCTGGCCACGCCAACAGTGGGACCCAAGCAGGAGCAGAGTTCAGCAGCAACATCAGCGGCTCCAGCACCGGTAACAGCGGCCCCAGCAGCAGCAGACCCAGGAGTGGCAGCAGCAGCAGACTCGGCAGCAGCAGCTTCAGGGGGAGCAGCGGCAGTGGACACAGCAGCAGCAGCTTCAGCAGCAGTGGTGGCTCCAGCAGTGGCAGCTACAGCAGCAGCAGAGGCAGCAGCAGCGGTGGATCCAGCAGCAACACCTTCAGCAGCAGTGGCTACAGTCCCAGCAGGGGCAGCTTGAGCAACAGCAGTTCCAGCAGCAGGGGTGCTGATCTGCAGGGCCACAGTTGCCAGGCTTGGTTTTCCCCGCAGGAAAAGCAAGTGCCCAGCCCCAGGCAGCAACTTGACTGAGACCAAAATCATCCAAGGTAACTGGGATTGCACCAGGAAAGGGTCTCACTTGGTTGCAAGCTGACTTGGATCCCTCAACAGACCAGAAATCTTAACCTCTTTGTTGATAGAGGATCTGGTCGTTATAATAACTACTCTTGCATCCATACTTGGGGCTGTTTTTGATTGAATATGTACAGTGTTTAGTTAAATTTTAGAATCTACCTGTATTTTATTCCACTCAGCCTGCTTGAATACTCCTATAGCAGGGAAACTCAAGCCCTAAGAACATCTTTGTTACTCTGAGAGTCTTAAGAGCCACACCTAACACCTTAAGGTCCTACCCTGAAAATATATTACATCAAATCAATTGATACAGCTAAGAATACACAGCTAGCTAGAAAATCCAAGCATTAACTTAATCCAAGATGCAAATATATATACATTATAACACAAGAAACACTAAAAACCAAGACGATATAAACCCGCCTAAAAGTATTAATGCATCAGAAATGTCCTCCAGTGAGAAAGAGTTAGAGGAAATGCCTGAGAAAGAGTTCAAAAGAATGATTGTAAATATGTTCAAAAAAGTCAGAGAACAAATCAAAGGAGTCAAAGAGGAACTTAAAGAGGAAATCAAAGGAATCAAAGATGCAGGACACCAATTTCATGAAATAAAGAAGGCAATACAAGACATAATTAAGGAAATAGAAATAATAAAGAAAAACCAGTCAGAATTACTAGCAATGAAGAACATAGTTAATGAAATAAAAAACTCTGTAGAAAATCTCACCAGTAGGATGGATTAGGGAGGGGACAGAATATCTAAGCGAGAAGACCAGGTGGCAGACCTAATGCAGTCCAACAAAGAGAAAGACAAACTTATAGAAAAGTATGAGTGGGAATTTCAAGATATTCGGGACACTATGAAAAGATCCAATATAAGAATTCAGGGCATAGTAGAAGGAGAACTCCACTTCAGAGGCATAGTAGGCGTCTTCAACAAAATCATAGAAGAAAATTTCTCCCCAATTGGGAAAGAGGTGCTAATGCAGATACAGGAAGCCTTTAGAACCCCAGCCAGACAAAACCCAGAAAGAACCTCTCCTCGCCATATTATAATCAGACTTCCAAACACATACACCAAAGAAAAAATATTGAAAGCAGTTAGAGAGAAAAATCAAGTTACCTACAAAAGCAAGCCCATCAGGATTACAGCAGATTATTCAACACAAACTTTTAAAGCCAGAAGGGCTTGGAGTGATATATTCCAAGTTCTGAAAGATAACAACTGTCAACCAAGGTTACTTTATCCTGCAAAGTTATCCATTCAAATAGATGGAGAAATAAAGACATTCCATGACAAAAGCAGGTTAAAGGAGTATTTGAAGACAAAACCAGCTCTACAGAAAATACTTGATAGAATCCTCCATGCTGAAGAAAAGGAAAAGCACACATATAAGGAACCTAGAAAAAACAAGCAATACTCAAATACTAGTTAACAGAAGAGAGCGCAGGTAGAACCAGAAACACACACACACAAATGGCAAACAAAAATACACACCTTTCAATAATATCTCTTAATATCAACGGCCTCAATGCCCCAATGAAAAGACATAGATTTGCAGACTGGGTTAAAAAGCAGGATCCTACTATTTGTTGTCTCCAAGAAACTCACCTTTCTACAAAGAATAGACATTATCTTAGGGTGAAAGGTTGGAAGATGGTGTTTCAAGCAAATGGGCCGAGAAAATAAGCAGGGGTTGCTATCCTAATACCAGACAGGGTAGACTTTAGTCCGACGTTAGTCAAGAAAGATAAGGAAGGTCACTTTATGTTGATTAAGGGCACACTCCAACAGGAGGACATTACAATCCTAAACATATGTGCACCTAACATGGGGGCTCCCAAATTCGTCAAACAAACACTATTAGAACTAAGGTCACAGACAACACCAAACACAGTGGTGGTGGGTGACTTTAACACCCCACTCTCATCAATTGACAGGTCATCCCGGGAAAGAATAAACAGAGAGGCATCTGGACTAAATGAAGTCATAGAAGGAATGGACTTAACAGATATATACAGGACATTTCATCCAAAGGCTGCAGAATACACATTCTTTTCAGCAGCACATGGAACATTCTCTAAAATAGACCATATAATTAGGACACAAAGCAAATCTTAACAAATTCAGGAAAATTGAAATAATTCCTTGCATTCTATCTGACCACAGTGGAATTAAACTACAAATCAGTAGCAAGAAAGGCTATAGAGCATACACAAAATCATGGCAACTAAACAATACACTACTAAATGATGAGTGGGTCAATGAAGAAATCAAAAAGGAAATCAAAAAATTTATAGAGTTAAATGATAATGAGAACACAACATACCAAAATTTCTGGGACACAATGAAGGCAGTTCTAAGAGGTAAATTTATAGCCTTAAGTGCCTATATTAAGAAATTAGAAAGGTCACAAGTAAACGACCTAATGCTTCCCCTTAAAGCCTTGGAAAAAGAAGAACAAGGCAAACCAAAAATTAGTAGACGGGAAGAAATAATAAAGATTAGGGCAGAAATTAATGAAATAGAAACAAAAAGAACAATCCAAAGAATTAATGAAACAAAGAATTGGTTTTTTGAAAGGATAAACAAGATTGATAAACCCTTAGCAAATCTGACCAAAAGAAAGAGAGAAGAGACACAAATTAATAAAATCAGAGATGAACAAGGCAACATCACAACAGATTCCAGAGAAATTCAAAAAATCATAGGGACATACTACAAAAGCATATACTCCACAAAGTATGAAAATCTGAAAGAAATGGATGATTTCCTTGATCTATATGACCTACCTAAATTAAATCAAAATGAGATTAATCACTTAAATAGACCTATAACAAACATGGAGATCCGAACAGTTATCAATAATCTCCCAACTAAAAAAAGCCCAGGCCCAGACGGATTCACTGCTGAATTTTACCAGACTTTTAAGGAAGAGCTAACACCATTGCTTCTTAAGCTTTTCCAGGAAATAGAAAAAGAAGGAATTCTACCAAACTCCTTCTATGAGGCCAGCATCACTCTGATACCAAAACCAGGCAAAGATAGAACAAAAAAAGAAAATTACAGACCAATCTCCCTCATGAACATAGATGCAAAAATTCTCAACAAAATATTGGCAAACAGAATACAAGAGTATATAAAAAGATCATTCACCCTGACCAAGTAGGCTTTATCCCAGAGATGCAGGGATGGTTCAA
Organism: Jaculus jaculus; assembly: GCF_020740685.1. NCBI lineage: Eukaryota > Metazoa > Chordata > Mammalia > Rodentia > Dipodidae > Jaculus > Jaculus jaculus. The sequence continues at coordinate 12,848,306 of NC_059102.1, read as the reverse complement.
CATACGCAAATCTATAAATGTAATACATTACATAAACGGGTTGAAGGACAAAAATCACATGATCATCTCATTAGATGCAGAGAAAGCATTTGACAAAATCCAACATCCCTTCATGATAAAAGTCCTACAGAGACTGGGAATAGAAGGAACATATCTCAATATAGTAAAGGCTATTTATGACAAGCCTACAGCCAACATATTACTAAATGGGGAAAAACTGGAAGCTTTTCCACTAAAATCAGGAACAAGACAAGGGTGTCCACTGCCCCCACTTTTATTTAATATAGTTTTGGAAGTCTTAGCCATAGCAATAAGGCAAGAGACACACATAAAAGGGATACAAATTGGAAAGGAAGAAATCAAGTTATCATTATTTGCAGATGACATGATTCTATACATAAAGGACCCTAGAGACTCTACTAGCAAGCTGTTAGAGCTGATCAAAACCTACAGCAATGTAGCAGGATACAAAATAAATACACAGAAATCAGTAGCCTTCATATATGCTAACAACAAACACACAGAGGATGAAATCAGAGAATCACTCCCATTCACAATTGCATCAAAAAAAATAAAATACCTTGGAATAAACCTAACCAAGGAAGTAAAGAATCTATACAATGAGAACTTTAAAACACTCAAGCGTTAAATTGCAGAAGACAGTAGAAAGTGGAGAAACATCCCTTGTTCCTGGATTGGAAGAATCAATCGTGAAAGAATCGTGAAAATGGCAATCTTACCTAAAGCAATCTACACATTTAATGCAATCCCTATCAAAATTCCAAAGGCTTTCTTCATGGAAATAGAAAAAACAAACCAAAAATTCATTTGGAATCACAAAAACCTCGAATATCTAAAATAATACTGAGCAACAAAAAAGAGGCTGGTGGTATCACCATACCTGATTTTAACCTATACTACAGAGCCATAGTAACAAAAACAGCATGGTACTGGCACAAAAACAGACATGTAGATCAGTGGAACAGAATAGAGGACCCAGATGTAAGCCCAAGTAGCTATAGCCACCTGATATTCGATAAAAATGCCAAAAATACTCATTGGAGAAGAGACAGCCTCTTCAGGAAATGGTGTTTTGAAAACTGAATAAATATCTGCAGAAGGATGAAAATAGATTCTTCTCTCTCGCCATGCACAAGAATTAAGTCCAAATGGATTAAAGACATTAATATCAGACCGGAAACTTTGAAACTGCTAGAGGAAAAAGTAGGGGAAACCCTTCAACATATTGGTCTTGGCAAAGACTTTCTAAATACAACCCCAATTGCTCAGGCAATAAAACCACAGATTAACCACTGGGACCTAATGAAATTACAAAGATTTTGCACCGCAAAGGACACAGTGAAAAAAGCAAAGAGGCAACCTACAGAATGGGAAAAAATCTTCGCCAGCTATATATCTGATAGAGGATTAATATCTAGGATATACAAAGAACTCAAAAAGTTAAATAATAAGGAATCAAACAAGCCAATCAAAAAATGGGCTATGGAGCTAAATAGAGAGTTCTCAAAGGAAGAAATACGAATGGCATATAAGCATCTAAAAAAATGTTCTACGTCACTAGTCATCAGGGAAATGCAGATTAAAACTACATTGAGATTCCATCTCACTCCTGTCAGATTGGCCACCATCATGAAAACAAATGATCATAAATGTTGGCGGGGATGTGGAAAAAAAGGAACCCTTCTTCACTGCTGGTGGGAATGCAATCTGGTCCAGCCATTGTGGAAAACAGTGTGGAGGTTCCTAAAACAGCTAGAGATTGATTTACCATATGACCCAGCTATAGCGCTCCTAGGCATATATCCAAAGGACTCATCTCATTTCCTTAGAAGTACATGCTCAACCATGTTTATTGCTGCTCAATTTATAATAGCTGGGAAATGGAACCAGCCTAGATGTCCCTCAACAGATGAGTGGATAATGAAGATGTGGTACATTTATACAATGGAGTTCTACTCAGCGGTAAAGAAAAATGAAGTTATGAAATTTGCAGAAAAATGGATGGACCTGGAAAGTATTATACTAAGTCAGGTAACCCAGGCCCAGAAAGCCAAGCGCCACATGTTCTCTCTCATATGTGGATCCTAGCTACAGATGACTGGGCTTCTGTGTGAGAATGAAAATACTTAGTAGCAGAGGCCAGTAAGTTGAAAAGGAGACATAAAGGGTGGAGAAAGGAAGGGAGGAGGATACTTAATAGGTTGATATTGTATATATGTAATTACAAAGATTGTAATGGGGAGGTAATATGATGGGGAATGGAATTTCAAACGGGAAAGTGTGGGGGTGGGGAGGGAGGGAATTACCATGGTATATATTTTATAATCATGAAAAATGTTAATAAAGATTAAAAATAAATAAATAAATAAAAATTTCAAACAAAAAAAAAAAAAGAAATTAGAAAGGTCGCAAGTAAACAACCTAATGCTTCGCCTTAAAGCCTTGGAAAAAGAAGAACAAGGTAAACCAAAAATCAGTAGACGGGAAGAAATAATAAAGATTAGGGCAGAAATTAATGAAATAGAAACAAAAAGAACAATCCAAAGAATTAATGAAACAAAGAGTTGGTTCTTTGAAAGGATAAACAAGATTGATAAATCCTTAGCAAATCTGACCAAAAGAAGGAGAGAAGAGACACAAATTAATAAAATCAGAGATGAACAAGGTAACATCACAACAGATTCCAGAGAAATTCAAAAAATCATAGGGACATACTATAAAAGCATATACTCCACAAAGTATGAAAATCTGAAAGAAATGGATGATTTCCTTGTTCTATATGACCTACCTAAATTAAAGGAAAATGAGATTAATCACTTAAATAGACCTATAACAAACATGGAGATCCAAACAGTTATCAATAATCTCCCAACTAAAAAAAGCCCAGGCCCAGACGGATTCACTGCTGAATTTTACCAGACTTTTAAGGAAGAGCTAACACCATTGCTTCTTAAGCTTTTCCAGGAAATAGAAAAAGAAGGAATTCTATCAAACTCCTTCTATGAGGCCAGCATCACTCTGATACCAAAACCTGGCAAAGATAGAACAAAAAAAGAAAATTACAGACCAATCTCCCTCATGAACATAGATGCAAAAATTCTCAACAAAATATTGGCAAACAGAATACAAGAGTATATAAAAAGATCATTCACCCTGACCAAGTAGGCTTTATCCCAGAGATGCAGGGATGGTTCAACATACACAAATCTATAAATGTAATACATTACATAAATGGGTTGAAGGACAAAAATCACATGATCATCTCATTAGATGCAGAGAAAGCATTTGACAAAATCCAACATCCCTTCATGATAAAAGTCCTACAGAGACTGGGAATAGAAGGAACATATCTCAATATAGTAAAGGCTATTTATGATAAGCCTACAGCCAACATTACTAAATGGGGAAAAACTGGAAGCTTTTCCACTAAAATCAGGAACAAGACAAGGGTGTCCACTGTCCCCACTTTTATTTAATATAGTTTTGGAAGTCTTAGCCATAGCAATAAGGCAAGAGACACACATAAAAGGGATACAAATTGGAAAGGAAGAAATCAAGTTATCATTATTTGCAGATGACATGATTCTATACATAAAGGACCCTAGAGACTCTACTAGCAAGCTGTTAGAGCTGATCAAAACCTACAGCAATGTAGCAGGATACAAAATAAATACACAGAAATCAGTAGCCTTCATATATGCTAACAACAAACACACAGAGGATGAAATCAGAAAGTCACTCCCATTCACAATTGCATCAAAAAAAAATGAAGTACCTTGGAATAAACCTAACCAAGGAAATAAATAATCTCTACAATGAAAACTTTAAAACACTCAAGTGAGAAATTGCAGAAGACACTAGAAGTGGAGAAAAATCCCTTGTTCCTGGATTGGAAGAATCAATATTGTGAAAATGGCAATCTTACCTAAAGCAATCTACACATTTAATGCAATCCCTATCAAAATTCCAAAGGCTTTCTTCATGGAAATAGAAAAAACAATCCAAAAATTCATTTGGAATCACAAAAAACCTCGAATATCTAAAATAATACTGAGCAACAAAAAAGAGGCTGGTTGTATCACCATACCTGATTTTAACCTATAGTACAGAGCCATAGTAACAAAAACAGCATGGTACTGGCACAAAAACAGACATGTAGATCAGTGGAACAGAATAGAGGATCCAGATGTAAGCCCAAGTAGCTATAGCCCCCTGATATTTGATAAAAATGCCAAAAACACTAATTGGAGAAGAGACAGCCTCTTCAGCAAATGGTGTTTTGAAAACTGGATATATATCTGCAGAAGGATGAAAATAGATTCTTCTCTCTCGCCATGCACAAGAATTAAATCCAAATGGATTAAAAGACCTTAACATCAGACCGGAAACTCTGAAACTGCTAGAGGAAAAAGTAGGGGAAACCCTTCAACATATTGGTCTTGGCAAAGACTTTCTGAATACAACCCCAATTGCTCAGGCAATAAAACCACAGATTAACCACTGGGACCTAATGAAATTACAAAGATTTTGCACCACAAAGGACACTGTGAAAAAAGCAAAGAAGCAACCTACAGAATGGGAAAAAATCTTTGCCAGCTATATATCTGATAAAGGATTAATATCTAGGATATACAAAGAACTCAAAAAGTTTAATAAGGAATCAAACAAGCCAATCAAAAAATGGGCTATGGAGCTAAATAGAGAGTTCTCAAAGGAAGAAATACGAATGGCATATAAGCATCTAAAAAAATGTTCTACGTCACTAGTCATCAGGGAAATGCAGATTAAAACTACATTGAGATTCCATCTCATTCCTGTCAGATTGGCCACCATCATGAAAACAAATGATCATAAATGTTGGCGGGGATGTAGACAAAAAGGAACCCTTCTTCACTGCTGGTGGGAATGCAATCTGGTCCAGCCATTGTGGAAAACAGTGTGGAGGTTCCTAAAACAGCTAGAGATTGATCTACCATATGACCCAGCTATAGCACTCCTAGGCATATGTCCAAAAGACTCATCACATTTCCTTAGAAGTACGTGCTCAACCATGTTTATTGCTGCTCAATTTATAATAGCTGGGAAATGGAACCAGCCTGGATGTCCATCAACAAATGAGTAGATAATGAAGATGTGGCACATTTATACAATGGAGTTCTACTCAGCGGTAAAGAAAAATGAAGTTATGAAATTTGCAGAAAAATGGATGGACCTGGAAAGTATTATACTAAGTCAGGTAACCCAGGCCCAGAAAGCCAAGCGCCACATGTTCTCTCTCATATGTGGATCCTAGCTACAGATGACTGGGCTTCTGCGTGAGAATGAAAATACTTAGTAGCAGAGGCCAGTAAGTTAAAAAGGAGACATAAAGGGTAGAGAAAGGAAGAGGGGAGGATACTTAATAGGTTGATATTGTATATATGTAATTACAATGATTGTATTGGGGAGGTAATATGCTGGAAAATGGAATTTCAAATGGGAAAGTGTGGGGGTGGGGAGGGAGGGAATTACCATGGGATATATTTTATCATCATGGAAAATGTTAATAAAAATTAAAAAAAAAAAAATAAGATATGCTAATAGACATGATGTTGCAGTAAAGATACTGACTGGGGCTATAGTCATTTGAAGTCATTTAAATGAGGTAGGGGCATCCACTATCAAGATGGCTCACTCACATGGCTTTTGAAAACTTATAGCTGGTTGTGGTAAAAGCTATGCTCTTCCTCATGGGGATGTCTCCATAAAGCTGGTTGAGTCTCCTCACAGTATGACAGCTGGCTAACTTTTGACTGCATGAGCCAAAAGAGCAAGATGTCTTGTATCACCTAGTTTCAGAAGTCATTTCCACAGCATGCTGTTGGTTTTTGGGTCATTCCTTCTCATTGTGGGAGGTGACTAGTGTGAGCCATGAGTACCAATAGACAGGACCTCTTAGAAGCTGGCTAGCAAGTCTGCCTTATTAACAACTATAGAAGGATTGAGAGCATTTCACCTTAACCCTTATTGCTTCTAAAATCAACGCTAACGAGAGTGCCTTTTATGTTATAATCTAAATTTTACTATCAATAGATTGTAAGTCATATCTGAAATCTAGTATCTATTTAAAATATGGTTTTTTTTATTTTTATTTTTTTATTTGAGAGTGACAGACAGAGAGAGAAAAAGGCAGATAGATAGAGAATGGGTACACCAGGGCCTTCAGCCACTGCAAATGAACTCCAGATGTATGTGCCACCTTGTGCATCTGGCTTACGTGGATCCTGGGAAATCGAGCCTTGAACCAAGGTCCTTAGGCTTCACAGGCAAGTGCTTAACTGCTAAGGCATCTCTCCAGCCCAAGTATCTATTTTTTAACTTCCAATATTGTCCAGCATTCTTTGATTTTGAAGTGAACGTAAAAAAAAAAACTGTTGAGGTGTGATATTTGGTAATTACTATAGGAATACAACTTTAAATGTATAAAAAGAAAAACTGCTGTTAGAGTTCAGACATAAAACCTCAGTGTATTGAACATTGGAAAACCCAAGTTTGCATTTGTAGCATCTGTATAGCCTTCTTGTAGAACCCCAACGACAGTGTCATCTGAGCTCTGCCAGTACCACACACAAGCATCCCAGCGTCTGCTTTCTGATCACCTCATACTTGACTTCAATGTAGAAATAATCCATTCACTTCGGAGCTGCTTGCCCAGCCCCGCCCCACCCCACCCAGAGAGAAAGTTTTAAACTTTTGAACACTAGACACATGAGTGTTCTTGTTTAAAAAAAAATAAGGCCTTTTCAGGATGGTAATTGCACCACACAGCTTATAAGATGCTCTTTTTAAAAATATTTATTTATTTACAAGAAAAGAGAGCCAAAAAAGATGCAGGCAGAGAAAATGGGTGTGCCATGGCCTTCAGCTGCTGCAAACAAACTCCAGATGCATGTGCTGTTGATGGGTACTGGGGAATTGAACTAGGGTCATTAGACTTTGCAAGCAAGTGCCTTTTGTTCTGAGCCATCTCTCCAGCCTCAGATTCTATCTTTTCTTGTAGAGACCTTTAGTCAAATGTAGCAAGTATCTTGTTTTGCCCAATGTTTTTCTTTCACAACTGATACAAGTCTCTGAAGAAAGAACATGTTAGGAAACATCCATCCACCCGTGAGATTGGCACACATTGAAGAGCAAACTACATGTAAGGAAGTGGTAGATCTGTGTAGTATGTGAGAAACTGGTTTGTTTTATTGCTTTTACTTTCTGGCACTGAACTCTTTTCTGGTATTTTATTTATGTGTGTGTGTATGTGTGTGTGTGTGTATATATATATATATGAGATAATATAGAATGTAGGCAGAACTTTTGAGTCCAGTATTTGTCTTACTCTTCTCTCAAATGTGGTTTTCAGTGTTACTTTTTTGTTATTTTTTTCTTTTTGTTTATTTGTTTTTATTCATTTGAGAGAAAGAGGCAGAGAGGGAGACAGAGAGAGAGAGAGAGAGAGAGAGAGAGAATGGTCACTCCAGGGACTCTAGCCATTGCAAATGAATTCCAGATGCATGTGCCACTTTGTGCGTCTGGCTTTACATGGGTACTGGGTAATCAAACCCAGGTCGTTAAGCATTACAGGCAAGTGCTTTAACCACTGAGCAATCTCTCCTGTCCTTGTTTTGATTTTTTGAGGTAGAGTCTTGCTCCAGTCCAGATTGACCTGGAGTTCACTGTATACTCTAAGGTGGCCTTGAATTCACAGCAGTCTCCCCCCAAGTACTGGGTTTAAAGGTGTGTGCCCCCATGCCCAGCTTAACATTCCTTTTGACTTGAAAGTTTGCCTCTGGATTTTGGCCCCCAAACTGTTAAGTATATAAAAACGATAGAAGAGGAGGAAAGTGTGGCATATTTTAACGTGTGTGTAGAATCTCTAGTAACTGCCTTTTTCTCTAAAGTAGAACACACACACTGACCAACCCCTCACAGGCCCTTTCCACGTGCGAGTAATGCAGCAGTGGGAGGCAGGGGCTTTGCTAGCCCAGTGCGGTTGGCAGTCGGCTCGTGCCATTCTCTTGGGCTTGTTTAGAGCCCCAGAGCATGTACATGGCACAACTTTTGAGCACACCCTGACGTTTCCGTGGGCTTGCAAACCCCCATCACTCTAGGTGGGAGGGTGTAGATTGTCAGCACAGGTGACTTAATATGTCACCATGGAAACAGTGGTTTCTAGGCTAACTTAATTATAATCTAATTTCTTAAAGTGGAAAAATAAGATTTAAAATATGAATACAGGATATTTTTTCACCTTAATTATTCCAGAAGGTTTTAGAAACTATCAGTAAAGCTGAGTCTTTTTCAGTAGAAAAAATGATGGCATAATTATGTATGAAATAAATATGTTTCTCTTAAGATACTTTTATTAATAGTGAGGTGAATAGCGAGATGAGTAGTTTCTTTCCAATGGGCAACACTTTTCTGTAAATCTAGCATAGATAAGTCTCGTTTCTTCAGAGTTGAACTGGCTTACTGTGTAACTCTTTTAGGACCCATAATTTGTGTTTGATGAGATGGAATTCTTTCTAAAGTAAAACCCTTTATAATTAATGGTTTATTAAAATATCTATTAACTCATTATGATCATTTCATAAAATGTTCCTGTGTTCTTGTAGTAATCAGCAGAGAAACTCATGTGTGTTTTCATTGCTTTTGTTTCTAGGGAAGTATGGGTAGTATTACCTGCATCGCATGGAAAGGGGATACGTTAGTGCTTGGAGATATGGATGGAAATTTAAACTTTTGGGATTTGAAAGGCAGAGTATCCAGGTATGAGCCAACAGTGAACTCATTACTAAAAGAAAAAGAGTCAACCTCCTTTTGGTTCTTTTGAGAACCTGTGACTTGTAAGCAGGACTTGGAAACATGGCCAAGGTCCCTTGTCACCTAAACATGGAAGGAAGGGCCTTGAGTCAAGCTCCGAATCATTCACGGTACACGCTTATCTGCAGAGGCCCTGGGACTTTGCTCTAAAGAAGCCAGCTGTGCCCCTACCTCGAAATGCAAAGTGGTTCTCCCGTCATCAGACCTCACTAGGAAGGGAATTAGGTGGCCACAGCCTGCCTGGTTTCTGCAGCTAGATAACATTGCACATCACTTTGGTATTGTTATCTGTTTGTCCTCAGAGGAATACCTACCCATCGAAGCTGGGTCAGGAAGATCCGCTTTGCCCCTGGCAAAGGAAACCAAAAGTTGATAGCAATGTACAATGATGGCGCTGAAGTGTGGGATACTAAAGAGGTAGGCCCAGCCCTGCAGACTGAGGAAGAGACATGGGAAGCTGCCAGCTGTAGGAATTAGTTTGTTTTCCTTTTGCTTTTTCCTGGGGTGGTGGTGGGGGTCACATTAATGAGTATGCCAAGCTTCTTACAAGAAATTATTTCATCATTTTAAAAATGTTTGCTTTCTGGGGGAGATAGCTTGATAATTGATTGACTGGATGTAGTGCAGTCTACATGTCGACTGTGAGCTGCCAGAGTCTGTTCATTTCTCCCTGGGCTCTGGGCTTTTGCCACAGACACTGACCTTGACCACGTAATCCAGGATGACAAGCATCTTTTCCATCATTCCTTCTTACAGATTCAGATGGTGAGCAGTTTAAGAAGTGGAAGAAATGTGACCTTTCGGATTTTGGATGTGGACTGGTGCACATCAGATAAAGTGATCTTGGCATCCGACGATGGGTGCATCAGGGTCTTAGAAATGTCTATGAAGTCTACGTGTTTTAGGATGGACGAGCAGGAGCTAACTGGTAAGGAACACCCTTCAAAGTTGGCTCTTGCCACAAGCTGCCGCCTGGAGGGAGAGCTGCTACTGCTGTAGTTCAGAGTTGAAGAGCAAGTCAGCTGTGGTGTGGGCACCCGTCACTGCTGGTCGGGCCCGTCCTGCCTCTGGCTGCTGTGTATAAGTGCCGGCTCTGACCCTCTTCTCGGGGCTTGTTAATAAGGCAGACGTTTCACAAATGTTGCTTACTCAGAATTTGGGAGGTCTCGTCAGAAAACATGAATCTAGTTAACTTTTAATGCTGTGCTTTACTTTCTGCATCCTTCAGTCTTTGGAAAGTCACTTTGAAAAGCATTCTGAGTTTTATGAATGTTAATTCCTATCTATGACTTGGAATGTGACCAGTCAAAGCAGAATAGGTGTTAACCGTATTATGCCTACTTTGGTTTTTGCCAGAATGAAAAAATATTACAGTAAAAATAAGTAAGTACAGACATGATTTGTTTGAGAAAGAGTAGGAAGAGTGAAAGTATATCTACCCATCAGCTTATAAGGTGGATTTGGTCTTTGGGGTGCAGTTGGTGTCTGAAATGGAACGGGACTTCTTGCATTGAGAGTTCTTTTGGTATACCTGCCGTGCACATTCCATGCTCTTGGCTTTGTTGAAAATTGCTTGAGACTCGTTTGCTCATTTGCTGGTTCTACTCTGAGAACTGTTGGAACCTTTGTAGAATCGATCAGTACTGGGCACCATCAGGTACAGGCCCTGCAGCCTGCCTCCTGATGCTCCCTTGAAGCCTGCCAGAGAGCTTCCTGCGTTAGTCAGGTTGCTACCACCCACACGTACTGTGCTTAGGGTTTTGTCACCCTCTTCCCTCCTTCGGCTGCTACCTTTGGTCACCAATAGTGCTCACTTTGTACCTGTGACTGCCATCAGAAGAAGGCAGAAGCCACACACTGATCCCCAGATCTGATCGTGAGTCATTTGCCAGCTCTGCCTGAGTGTCAGGGCTTCTTCTCCTGGACGGCACACAGAGATACTCACGTGAACCTGATCACTGAGGAGATACAAGGAGCATCAGCAATGATTTTTTTTTAAATTTAGTTACTAAGTAAAAACTGATAAATATGATCTAAATGGTTAAAAAGCTTTTCTTTTTCACCTTTGATTTAAAATTTTGATAGAAAAATTATTAAGACCATGGCAATTTGTTCTTAAATTAACCTGACTGTTCAATACTATACTTAAACATCTTGCTTATAGTCAGAATTTAACATAGTTTTTAAAAAAATTTATAATATTAAGAAAAAAATTATTATTCAATTTCTAGTTGTATAACCTCAGGCAGACAGGGGGAAACTTAAAATAGTAATGTGGAAATGTCAATAAAATGTGCCTATATCCTACTAGTTGAACTTTAAATTGAGAAAGGCATTCAATAAACGTTAAAGAATAAAACTCATAGTAGCATGAATGTAGAGTTGCAGAAAAGATGGCTGTGTATTTACTAGTGGATATGCGGCTGACTTAGTCCCAGGAAAAAGATCACTGTTTTTATTCTGGGAAATTAGAAGTATATTTTGGGCTTTCTGATGTGGGATAAAAATAAAACCATTTTAGGACATATATACTGATACATCAGTATTTGATATATTTTCTTCATTTTTCCTCAACAACAAATAGGAGGCATTATAAAATACTCATTTGATAGGATAAATTATATTCATGGGCCTCTCCCAGTCAGGAGGGAGACAGGGAGGCAAGTGTAGAGAGAGAACCCCTGGTTAAAGAGCTGGAGGACCTTCCTTGTCTGCTATTTCATGTATCCGGGACATCAGTTAGTCTAGAAGCAAATCTTTGGCAGCATCTAAAAGGAAAGGAAGCTTAAGGAGAACTACAGAAAGGAGGAGTTGACTAGATGCTAGGTATTTTTTTCCTGGTGCTGAAGGTTGAGTCCTGGGCCTTGGACTTGCTTAGCATGCACACTACTATTATACCCCAACACCAAGACAAGATTGTTTTTGTTTTTTGAGGTAGGGTCTCACTCTAGCCCAGGCTGACATGGAATTCACCCTGTAGTCTCAGGCTGGCCTTGAACTCTTGGTGATCTTCCTACCTTTCTCTCCCAAGTGCTGGGATTAAAAGTGTGTGCCACCACGCCCAGCAAGATTTTTCTTTAAAAAATGTAGTTGTCAGGATATTTGGGGAGTAGCCCAGAACTTTTGGATATGGATAGAATTTTAAGTGGTTGATTGACTCACTAATAAAAAAGGCCTTAAAAAGTAGAATTAGAAACATTTCTGACCCCTTTCTGATACTTACGTGAAAAGGTTTATATATAGTATTTATGATTTTAAATGACTACACAAAATAGTTTTCTAAAGTGATATCACTTACTAGAAATGTAATATGAATCAGATGTGTAAGTTTAAATTTTCTAGTAGTCATGTGTAATCAAGCCAAGAGATGAGATTGATTTGAATAAAAAATATATTTAAATCAGTATATTCAAAATTTTATCATCTTGGGCTGGAGATATGGCTTAGCAGTTAAGGTGTTTGCCTACACCCAGGCTCAATTCCCAAAGACTCATATAAGCCAAATGCACATGGTGGAGCTTGAATCTGGAGTTCTTTTGCAGTGGCTAGAGGTCCTAGCATTCCCATTCTTTCTTTCTAATTAATTAATTTAAAAATTAACATTTTAAAGCTCGGTGTGGTGGCAAACACCCTTTTAATCCCAACACTCAGGAGGCAGAGGTTGGAGAATCACCATGAGTTTGAGGCCACTCTGAGACTCCATATTGAATTCCAGGTCAGCCTGGGCTACAGTGAGACCCTACCTCAGGCAAAAAATAAAGTACCATTTCAAGTATAATCAGTACCAACAATTACTAATTATATTTTCACTTTTTATGATACCGAATCTTCAAAATTCAGTGGGAGCCTAGATTTCTTGCAAAATAAATTGAAGTCCTCAATTCAAAGGAAAATTTTTAGCAAAAATACTTGAGCTCTATTTGAATTTATAGACTTTTCAGGTGAGAAGTCGCTGTGAATTCATGTTACGCCAGAAGTACTTAAAAGTTACTCAGTGACTGGCTGGAGTGTCAGCCATTTGTTTTAACCATTCATTTTCTTCATCATAGTAGCATTTTTCAAACTATGTGCCAAATTGGTACGTGTGTTTCACTCCAGTAAAGTAGCACCATGGATAGATGGAATTGCATCTCTGCAGAGTAACTGTGTCTATGCAAAGGATCACAGAGGCAAGCCATGAGGGAGCTGGAAGGGTAGTGGGACCCCCAAGCATTGGATCAAAGGTCAGGAGTCCCATGGAGGGGACACTTTGCTTCTGTTTCTTTCCACTGAAACATGCAAAACAACCAACTCTTGTTTATTAGTGTTCAGACAAACCAGCTACTGGGTATGCTGTTGTCAGGGCCATGAATTCAGGAAGCTAATCGCCTGTTCAAGGGATAGCTTCCTAAGGGAGACTGGGAATACCAGAGAACAGAGGTCCCCCTTTGCTTCAATGCTAAGCTTGAGGTTGATGGGCCATGTTAGTTTAACAGTCTGAGACAGTATAAACTGGCCATCTGCTGGTACAGACATGCTCTGAACACAACTACATTTAACATATGTAAAGTGAGCTCTGTTGGTGTCTACTGAGTCATTACAGAGTCTTATTCAAGTAGTGCTGAGTTGTATACCAGGAAACTTCAGTTTTAAAAGAGGAAGAGAATGTGTTAGCCATACTTACATCAGAGAATTGGCTCTTTTCCATTTCCCAAGCAGTGACTCTGATGGTCTCTCCCAGTTTTATATATTGTTCTCTGTTGGGTTTCCTATAAGTGGTCTATATTTGAAACTTTGTTAGCATATAAAACCTTATTTCAAAACATTCTTCTTGTCTAGAACCTGTATGGTGCCCATATCTCCTTGTTCCAAGAGCCTCTCTTGCCCTGAAAGCCTTCTTACTCCACCAGCCATGGAATGGGCGATATACTTTAGATATATCACACATGTAAGTTACTTCATTGTGGTTTTCTTTGCATAAATGACTTGGGCTTGAAGAATGCCTGTGAGTATTAGTGTGGTTCATACTGCAGGGCTGGAAAGAAGATAACCCTTACATGCAGTGGTGGCAAAGGCAAAGGTGCTGAAAGGATTCTGTTCTGCCACTCTCCATTTCTGTGGTCAGGGAGGGTATAGGGTATCCTCAGGGGTAAGTCATTATACACCCAACCACGACGCTATCATAAGGAAAGGGATGAGTTTGAAGAGGGCTGATGGAGACCAGGGGGATTTGGGGCCAGGCCTAATTCTTTACAAAAGTAGCATTAGAGATGTGTTTATGAAACGTATGACTGGGCTGGGGAGCTGGTTAAAGAGGCTTGCTGGTAAAGCCTGATGTATCCATATCCATTCTCTATCTGCCTCTCTCAAATAAATAAATATTTAAAAAAATAAAATATATGATCTAGCTTATTGTAAAATAACAATAATAACTGGAAAACTATTTTAGCAGGTATTAATTAAATCCACTGATTTGCTAAACTGATTGCGTGTGGCTGGCACAGTTAGCTGTGGAAGGAGGATGTGTTCCTAATATAGGGGAGTGTCTAATGCCCTCGAACTATCTGCTTAGAGAAACGAGTGAACACTCTGCAGGGTGGGAGGACTACCTTCCTTTAGTCACTGCTCAGTGATGGCTCTTTATAACAGGGACGCGAGGCCTGTCTACGGCCATCCCACCCTGAACACGCCAGTCTTGTCTGATCTCAGGAGCTGAGCAGGGTCAGGTCTGGTTAGTACTTGGATGGTAGAAATCTAAATCTGATGGTTTTTAGAGCCTGCTATTAAATTTCCCAGTCTTTTCAAAGCCAAGAATTTCCTTTACTCATCTCCTTGTTTTGACTCAATGAGATAAAGACAGACTTTAATTGTGATGAGCACAGTTTTGCCATTTTGGTTACTAACTAGGTTTTTAACTAGTCTGTTAAAAGGTTACTTCTGTATTAAAACAACATCTTTCATATAAATAAGTGGTTGTAAATGAAGAGATAATGAACGCATTCAAAATCTTTGTCTGCACAGTGATTATCCAGAAAATGAAGAAATAAAGAATCTCCTTCAAGAACAGTTGAATTCATTATCTAAGTAAGCACTCTGTATTTTATTAAAAGATAAGACTATAAGAAATATACTTTAATTTGGATGTTTTTAAAACCAAAATGATTTTAGTAAATCTTAATGGCTAAAGAGAGATACTGTGGACAGAGCTGTGCTTTGCTTCACCATCTTTGTTTCCTGGAAGGACTGGCTTGGTAGTTTCAGGAACAGAGTGTCTGTCTTCACCCAGTTCCAATCAGACTGCTACCATCTTGTGTCGTGGCAGGACCAGAAGCTGTAGTGTGAGATCCTCATGGTTCGCCTGCCTCTTTCCTGTACTCCTGAATCTGTGCTAAGAACACAGATGAGAAGCCCTTCATGTGCACTTTCCTCTTTGAAACTGAGTTCTGAGTTAGGTGCTGTGAGTGGACAGTGCTGTATTTCCTATAGCTGGGAAATGCTAGGCAAAGCAAGGAGAAAAGTTCTTCGTAGAAGATAGCATGTTTTTGCAACCTGAGTCTGCCGTAGATAATAGTAATATTTAGCAAAGTAAGCTTACTATAATCTTTTATTAATGACAAATTCAAAATGATTGCTGGGTGAGGTTTTTTTTTTGTATCCAAAGATTAACATTTATGTTTAATTGGGAACTATACACTTAATAGCAACAATGACATCCTTATTCTTATTATTAGGTAACTGCTTATTTTTTTTCAAAAGCTTGGGGTTGAGCTGGTGCTACGTTCAGAGCTACACCAGTCCCCATCCTGGAGGCTGCTGACAGGTGTACACTCAGTCCTTGGCTTTTGTAATTTAGCATCAAGGCAAAGTAACTTTGCTTTTGTGAGTTGTAAGCGTATATCGACATGTCTTCGTGCTTTACTGTTTGATTCAAAATGTCTGTCCTACATGTGTCTGGTCTCCTGTCTGCAGTGACATCAAGAGACTCTTGCTTGATCCAGAATTCACTCTCTTGCAGAGGTGCCTGCTTGTTTCCAGGTAATGCTATCTGAAGTCTTCGGAGAGATAATTTCAAGTTTGTAAAAGTCACATCCAAACTTGGCTACACTTAGGAGTATGAGTTCTTCCTTTAGATTTGACTTAGAGCTAATGTTAAGAGTAATATTTCAAATGGAGAGAAATCTAGTTACATTCTGAATGTGAGATCTGGGACACCTGTATTGGAAGGACTTTTGCCTTCAGGCACCTTTCTAAAATACACATGCAAATGTAATATACAAACCAGATATGTAAATGCATTTAGACATACTGAAGTTACATTTAGAAGCAGTAGTCTGTACTTTCTCATTATCTTGCAGAGTAGACACTAACAAAGACATTTCCGTCAATACTGCAGAGAATAAGGAGCAAATAATTTACCATCTTTTCTAGCCAACTTATCCCAAGCTTAAATCATGTGCCACGACACAGTAACAGAAAGTTGCTGGCATGTAAAAAGTTTCTATGCAGTAAGACCCCTGTATTGTTGGGAATCCAACAACCTAGTGATAAAGCCTCACTCCTTCGCCCCTCTCCCCTGCCCACCAGGCCTCTGCCTAGGTCACTCAAGGCAGCCTGTCCAGGCCTTGCATGCTACATGTGACTTTATGACCTTGGTTTCACCCTTTCAGGCTTTATGGCGATGAATCAGAGCTGCACTTCTGGACGGTGGCGGCCCACTACCTCCACAGTTTGTCCCAAGCCAAGTCAGAGGGTACGGTGGTGACCAAGGAAGCCGCTCCCCAGGAGACACTGAACAACCCACTGGACATCTGCTATGATGTGCTCTGTGAAAATGCTTATTTCCAGGTGTACTATACTTTATTTTTTTCATATTATTCTGTTTATAAAATGACTAAACTAGAGGGCTGAAGAGGTGGCTTAGCTGGAGAGAAAGGGAGAATTGGCATGCCATGACCTCCAACCACTGCAGCTGAACTCCAGATGCATGTACCTCCTTGTGCACATGCACAACCTCCCACATACGTCATCCTGTGCATCTGGCTTATGTGGGATCTGGGAAGTGGAACATAGGTCCTGAGGCTTCACAGACGAATGCCTTAACCACTGAGCATCTCCCCAGCCCTCCAAATACTATACGTTATATAACCAAGCCTTTCTTGATTACTTGTGTTTTTCTAAGTAACTGAAACATCTAAGTAACCTCATACTTGAAGTGCACATCCTAGCAATGAGCCTTTTGGCATATTGGCATAATAATGATCTGATTCATTTGAAAACCCATAAACATTTTGTGGGAGAGAGAGAGAGAGAGAGTCTGTGTGTAGTATATGGGTGTGGTATATGTGGTCTGTGCAGATGTATATAGCATGTGGGTATGGCATGTATGGTATATGTATGTGTGTGTGTAGATAGTTTCTTGGTTACTTTTCTGAGACAGAACCTCATGTAGCCCAGACTGGCCTAGCCTGGCCTGGTCTCAGTTCTTCTGTGTCACCCTTCCAAGGCTTCCAAATACTGGGATGACAGAAGTGTTCCATCTTAAAATGGCTTTGTTAAGTACAATAAAATGGAACTAATTAAGAGTTTTATAATTCATGCTAATTTTTACTTTTTTTTAAAATATCTTGTTCTAGAAATTTCAGCTGGAAAGGGTTAATCTTCAGGAGGTAAAACGTTCAACCTATGACCACACGAGGAAATGCACAGACCAGCTGCTGCTCTTGGGCCAAGTATGTCTCTTTTTTTCTTCTGTTTTGTATGTGGTGCTAGGGATTGAACTCAGGTTTCTGTGCTTGCAAGGCAAGCACATTCCCACTGAGCTCTCTGTCTAGCAAGTGTGTCAAATCGTGCTTCATGCTTGCTAGTGATCATGACTACAGAGCACTGCTATGCAGATGCATGCTCATGAGCACTTGTATGTATCTCTTTCCTGTCATACTTAGCCTGTCTTTACTGGGGTCAGCCAGCCTGTAGTTCTGGCTTTCTTTAAAAAAGAAAGCAAAGTTTTATTTTGTTTTTATTTGTTTGAGAGAGAGAGGCATATAGGGAGAGAATGGGCACACTAGGGCCTTCAGCCATCATAAGCGAACTCGAGAAGCATGCACCACCTTGTACATCTGGCTTACCTGGGTCCTGGGGAATCAAACCTGGATTCTTTGGCTTCACAGGCAAGCACCTTAACTGTTGAGCCATCTTGGCTTCTGAACATTTGAAGTCCTGCAGTTTGTTTTGCTCTCATGTCTCACACTGATGGGAACAAAGCTGAAGGGGGCAGTGAGTCCCATCAGCATCTCTACCCTAGCCATGTCTCCTGTTGTCTCACAGTGGTAGTACAGTTCTTAATTTTTTTCTGTATATGGAAACAAAACATGCAGGAAGTGGTATCTTTTTTAATCTGTGGACTTTGGCATTCCACATTGTGAATTAAAAAGGATTATGTTGAAGAAAATATTCTCATAATTAGATAAAACTGTTTTTCTTTTTAGACAGACAGAGCTGTGCAGTTGCTGTTGGAAACAAGTGCAGATAACCAACATTACTATTGTGATTCACTGAAAGCCTGTTTGGTCACTACGGTCACTTCTTCAGGCCCCTCTCAAAGCACCATTAAGCTGGTGGCAACTAACATGATTGCCAATGGCAAGCTGGCAGGTATGGTACACGCTGGCTCTATCTTTCAGTACTGTGGAAATAGACCCTTTGCTCAGCAGTGTTTGGTTGTTCAGGGCATCTTCCTTTTCTACATGTGATACAGAAATATAGGAAAATTATTCTGTTTATAAAATGACTAAACTAGAGGGCTGAAGAGGTGGCTTAGCTGGTTAAGCGCTTGCCTGTGAAGCCTAAGGACCCCAGTTCGAGGCTCCATTCCCCAGGACCCACGTTAGCCAGGTGCACAAGAGGGCTCATGCGTCTGGAGTTCGTTTGCAGTGTCTGGAGGCCCTGGCGCACCCAATGTCTCTGTCTATCTGCCTCTTTCTCTCTCTGTGGCTCTCAAATAAATAATTTTTTTTTAAATGACTAAACTAGAGCATTTATAAGCATGAAAGGAGACACAACTAATAATTGCCAAGACATATGGCATAAGTCAGACAGTCCTAGGAAAATGAGAGCAGTGAAGTCCATAAGGAAGGCATGCCTTCCCAGGCTGTGAAGTGTGTTACCACCTGGTTGCTTGAGTGGAAGTTGTAGATTTCTGCTTTAGTATCTTACACTTTGATTCAAGAATGTCTCCATGAGGCCCAGGTTGAGTTCCTCTCACTGAAATGCTTTTGAGACCAGGAATGGTTTTCTGATAGTGGAATATTTGTGTATACATAATGAGATGTTTGAACACGAAATTCATTTATGGTTCCTGTGCTCCTTAGACCCATAATCTGAAGGTCATTTTATGCACTGCTTTAAATAACTTTATGCATGAATCAGTTTTGTGATAAGGAAATTTCCACTTGGGGGTATCATGTTGGTGCTGAACATTTCAGAGTTTAAAATGTTTTGGATTTTGGACTTTTGGGATAGGGATGCCTCACCCTGTATAAAATGTGTCAGATTAGATGAAGTCAAATGTGGTATCATTTTTTAATGACATGAAAAAGAGTGCTGCAGGGTCACCTAAGGGGCTGCTCTTCTCTCTTCCAGAGGGTGTTCAGTTGCTCTGTCTGATAGACAAGGCTGCAGATGCCTGCCGTTACCTGCAGACATACGGCGAATGGAATCGGGCGGCGTGGCTTGCAAAGGTAGGGAACGCCAGAACAGTTGGGGTGGAAAGCTCAGTTTTGAACCTCTGACCATGATTCAGAGTCAGACGTGTTCTTTGGCTTGCAAAGCTTACTTGCAGCTTTCATCATTCCTGTTACTTGAGTCCAGATTGCTTTTCCTCTTGGAAAATGGAGCTTGTATTAGTAGCAGTTAAGTGAAAGCAGCTGATTCCTCTCTGCTGGGTCCGACCCAGCCTGGGCCAGAGTGTTGCCAGGCTCAGTCATCACCCTGCTGTTTGTGGTAAGCAGCAGCTTCTGGGCTGTACGGTTTCAGAAAAACCCACTCACTTTGACTTAGTTCCTATTGGTCGGTCTCTTTATAGAGGGCAGGATGTGTTCGTTTCTAACATGGGCCTCTCCCTCAGGTCCGCTTAAACTCTGATGAGTGTGCTGATGTTCTGAAGCGCTGGGTTGACCACCTCTGTTCCCCACAAGTTAACCAGAAATCAAAGGCCCTTTTGGTCCTTCTATCGCTGGGCTGCTTCTCCAGTGTGGCAGAGACTCTTCACAGGTACGCCCTGTCCAGTGTGGCCCTGGACAAGTCTCTTCATAGAGACTTGAGGTAGGGGTAGGGTTCAGTGCATGGCATGAAGGAGAAGAATGTCTTTAAAGTTTGTTGAGATACCCTAAAAGGTAGATGGGAAAGTCTATGTTTATTCATTCATTGTTTAGTCTAAAAGTTATGCTGTTTTCCACCAATACATTAGCTGAACCTAGAGGACACTTATTTTAACAATACAAAGAGTCTTCAGAAAACTGGGGAAGATTCAACTTTGAAGGCACAGCTGAGAAGCCCAGAGTACGAGGGGCAGACAGAATGGCAAGGTGGAATGTGTTCCTTCCTAACATCCCCAAGAGGAGCCTCATCACTTTTGAGGCGACATTTATTTACTGAAAACTGAAGGAGGCAGGTTGAGGCAAATTTGATCAAAGATTTCTTATTAAATCTGAGTGGTGGACACGTGGTCCCTGTCATGTCTCTGTAGATTGCGGTGCTATCAGTGTTCGACAGTCTCTTTTAAGTGTCAGGAACAAAGCTGGGGGTTGGGAACATATATTTTCTCCTCCTCTCTCCTTCCTCCACCTCCTTCCCTCCCTTTTCCACTCCTCTCTTTTATATAAACTAGGACTTAGAAAGGTGGTGTGGCTCATGGAGCACTTCACTTCCAGGGAATATGGGTACGGATCTTTAGACAGAAAGTACCCTTGGATGATTCACACATGACAAATCTCAAGGGCTAATTTATTTTGTTCTGTTGACCAGCATGAGGTACTTCGATAGAGCGGCCTTATTTGTGGAAGCCTGTCTCAAGTATGGCGCATTTGAAATCAACGAGGACACAGATATCCTTTGCAGGGACGTTTGTTTACACCGGAGAGAGAAGAAAGTGGCATGAGACGTGTTTGGGACTATACTGTATTGAGAAAGATCCCTGCTGTGACTCACCAAAGCCAGGAGAGGGAGAGAGAATCAGAAGACGTTACTATTGGTGTAGAGAGAGACCGGGGGACTGCACTATGGGGTGCAGACAGTCTGCAATGCTTGTTAGAACCTAAAAAGAAGGTGAAAGCCGGGTGTGGTGGTGCACGCCTTTAATCCCAGCACTCGGGAGGCAGAGGTAGGAGGATCGCTGTGAGTTCGAGGCCACCCTGAGACTACAGAGTTAATTCCAGGTCAGTCTGGACCAGAGTGAGACCCTACCTCGAAAAAGCAAAAAAAAAAAAAAGAAGGTGAAAAATAATTTTGAAAGGCATATGAGCCTGTTACTTTAAAATAAGACATTACATGGAATAAATTTTATGTTTTATCCAGGAGCTGAAGACTATAGGAAGAAAGGCTCCTCTTTTAACCAGAGGGACAGAACACTCACAGGCCCAAACAAGAACATTTGATTTTCTCAAGTCCCAGTAGAAGAAAAGAATGGGTTTGAGGATATAGCCCCTAATTCCTTCTGTCTCTGTAGCTGCTTCTGCTTGGTGTACTTTTCCTTGTTACTACATTTGGCCTCATTTCTCATGTATTGGTTTCTATGCATATGTATTTTTAAAGCTAAAAGTAAACCAAATTTTTTGGAAGATAAACTAAAGCCTGAGCTTACTTGAGGCTGTGGAGCTAGTCACTGGTAAATTTAACTCTTAATATCAGGTGCCCAGTTCAGATGCCACAGCTTGACAGAACGCGATTGTCTAGAAACCTAATACCCTGGTGTATGGACCCCTTCCAGGGGAAGTCAGTATCTGCTCCCTAACTGCTGCTTCTTGAGATTTTCACACAGAACGCAGATGTGCACAGGCTCCTCCCTTGTTCTCTGCCATTTCCAGGGCTTGGCAGAATGCAGGCACTGGGGAGTTTGAGAGGATGTTGGTTGGGTCTTCCAGAAGCAGCACTGGGCTCCGCTGATCCAAGGTGCCATAGTCCCATGCTGCTCACAGTAGGCACCAGGTACCCTGGGACAGGAAGACAAAGCTGGCCTTTCTGCTCTGGGGAGCCTGTGTGGAGCATTAGCCCCACTGCTTCTGCTCTTCCTTCCTTAACTGCTGTTCACAGGAACTCATTGCTTCCATATATGCAGATTATGCCCGGAGTCTGAAGAGCCTTGGTTTTAAACAGGGAGCAGTTTTGTTTGCTTCAAAAGCTGGAGCAGCTGGCAAAGATTTGTTGAATGAGCTGGCATTCCACAAGGAAGAGCTGACTGAGGAGTGACAGGTTCTGTGCTGGAGAATCTGACATTGGAAGAAGAATGGGCAGGGGCCTGACGTGGCTATGCTTATGGTTAAGGCCATTGTCGGCCCAGACTGATGTGGAAACAGGGTCCTTCTAAGTTCTTTCACCACCTTCCTTGAGACCACACATGTTCAGCAGTGTGGGCAAGCTCTGTGGCCTGAACTAAACCCACAGAGCAGAGGGGAACCTTCACAGTTGAAAAGTGTATAGCATTTTATACTCTTGGAGAGAGCTTTGTGATGCCTGGGAAGACTTTTAATTTTTTTATAACTTAAGAATTCAGGAGACTAGGTTGCCTAAATTTACAGGTGTTTGAGAAACCTGTAGCAAGCTTGTGTGATTTTTATTCTCAAGTGTGCACTGCGCTGTGTTTAAACAGTCATTGAGGACACAGGTGGACAGAGCATTCAGAGATGGCTCACCAAGCCACTGTTGTTGTCTTACCTTGAAAACAAGTGATTCCTTGATTCAGGCATAGCTAAACATTGTAATGTTAGGCTCCTGTATTTCATGGACAACTGTAAGCTTTGTTTCATGCCAGGGTTTGTGGTATTTGTCATTCTGAATGTTAACTCCTATGATACATCCCAGTAACCTCATTTTTGAAGTCTTTGAACCTTTTCTTTGTGCTCTGCCACTAGATGAAATGTCACTATCATAAATTATTGCTGAGAATTTAAATGTCTACTACAAAATGATTTTTTAAAAAATCTACCCAAGCTTTTATCATCATTTTGTTGTTGTTATTTGAGACGGGGTTTTTTGACCCAGAAAGCCAAATGAATACCACCTGCGCTTTATGTTACCAAGGATGTCGGCCACACAACTTGGGGTAGAAGTTACGGCAAGAGAGAAAAGACTTTAGGGTTTCTGGGTTTTGTTTTCAAGTCCCTATCTTCTGTGTGAGAAGTAGGAAGTCCAAGCACGTTGGAAGAGGCTTGTTCAGGCCCTCTAAGCACCTGCGAGGCTGCAGAAAGACTGGATGTGAAGGAATGTTTTAGAGTTTGAGATGAGGTAAGAGACATGTCTCGGTTACTGTCCTGCCCACGTATGTGGCGAGTCAGCTCTCTTGATGCAGGCACAACATTTGGAGTTCAGCAACTGCTGACGTGCAGGCTGGAGAAGAGCCTGGGCAGGGGCCTCTGCTGGGGCGGCGGCTGTAGTGTGACGTGCTGGGGTGCGGCCAGCGACCTGCAGTCACAGCCTCCTGTAGTGTGACGTGCTGGGGTGCGGGCCAGCGACCTGCAGTCACAGCCTCCTGTAGTGTGACGTGCTGGGGTGCGGCCAGCGACCTGCAGTCACAGCCTCCTGTAGTGTGACGTGCTGGGGTGCGGCCAGCGACCTGCAGTCACAGCCTCCTGTAGTGTGACGTGCTGGGGTGCGGGCCAGCGACCTGCAGTCACAGCCTCCTGGCACACCTCCAGCCCTTCTCATGGCCTTCAGGAGACCTCTGTCCCTGTGGTCCACATGAGGCCTTGCCTCCAGCATTGCTACTTGGGGGAACTAAACAATGACTCAGACTTTCACAGAAGCTTTCTTCCCAGCAGACCATGGCACTGGGAGGCCCAGCTAGGGGAAGATCTCTGGTCACACCAGTTCTTGTGTTCTAAGTACAAGTCCTTTCCCTTAAGCTTGGTGGCTTCCTGGGCTCATTTCCTGCTAAGGTCTCACCCATGTAGAGGGCTGGATAGCATAGGCTGCCCCTGTGCTCCTGTGTAAACTTGTGGCTGCCAATAGCGGGGAGCATCTAACACCTCCCACCATCCGCTCTCGCCTTGGGCCTGGAGAAGGTCAGGCTCTGAGGTGGAATCTCCAGGGCTCCACATTAGCCAGGGTTAAAGAGTCATTCCCAAAGAGAGCTGAGCTTACAGCTAGCCCAGGACAACAGCCACCTCACTTCCAGGACACAGGGGAGGCCCTAGATGCCTGTGGAGCCTGGGTGAAGGAAAGGGGCCCAGGAAGGCTATCAGGCCAGAGAGTCAGCATGGTGATCCTGAGGGAGCTGCGTGCTGCATGTGTGTCTTGCTTGACTCCTGATGTCAGCATTTGAGGGCGCGGTTTCTGTCTGCATGTGTCACCCCGCATGCACCATTTCACTCTCGCACAGCACTGGAGAGTAGGAAATCCAAGGCTCAGGGAAAAAAGACAAGTTCCTCGGAGCCTCCTATGGTGGGAATTGTCTGGGACACCAAGATTTTTTCAGTCCTAAAATTAGTATGGTCCCAGCAAAGTGGAGTGGTTGGTTATCCTACAAGAAACAAAGTTGAAATGCTAGACCTGGACTACCTGGTATGTGGTCGCAGTTCTCCAAAGCAGGGAGATTGGAGAGGGTTAGAATCAGAACCCTGTCTTCATGAGTCAGCTGAGGAAGAGGACAGGCGGGGGCCACCCCCCCCCCCAATCCAGCAGGGCCACAGCAGAGGCCAGTTACTTAGGCATGTATGCTGGCTGGAAAGAAAGCTTTGCAGAACATTTCTTGAATTTTTTGTGTAACAGAGTTTGGGCATTCCAAGACTTATTTGCAAACCGGTACAAGTTCTACCACTATGGTTTGGGCGTTTGCCGTCCATACAGAAACTACTGAGGCATATCTTTGCTCTATCTTCTGACCTTATTTTTCTTTTAAACGAGTAGCAGATGTTTGGGGGGAGGTGAAACAGTACCTGTTTGCTGAAAAATCAAAATATTGGCCTTTAGGGTCGTCTCCATTCCTTGGCCAAGGGCTGTGGGACCTGGATTCTTTCTTTTCCTGCTACTGCAGAGCTGGCTCTGTTTTCAATTACGGGGCCAGCAAAGGATGGGACCCCTGACACTCTCAGAGCAGCAGCATGGACTGGGCCATAGTGGCCTCCAGTCATTCAAGCGCTGGTCTCAGAGATTCTCAGGCCCTGGGACAGCTCGGGAGTGCTGCTGGGCTTAGATTCAGAGACAAGCCAAGGAGATCTCCGACTGCCTTGCAGGCCACAGCTTCATGGGCAATGATGAAAAGGAAGCAGGATCTCTGGGCTCCTAAGTAGATAGGATGCTGTTGCATCTGCAGCAGGGTGGACCAAAGAAAGTTCCAGAGCGAATCCCATCCGTGTCCATCCTCCCATGGTCTTGGCTGCTGGCCTGTGCATTGGCCTATATGGAGAACCAGGACCCTAGGGTGCCTCCTGGGACCGGTAGGTAGAACTGATAACTCTCCTGCAGTGGGTGGGAGGGTGTCCCTCCCCAGTTTACCTCCAGCTACCACCAATGAGTATAACCTTCTTTGAAAATAGGCTCCCTGGAAATATGAAAACCATCTTCTCTGGGATCTTGTGGACCACAATCCCAATGACTGCTGTCCTAATGGGAAGAAGAAAGGGCATGGAGGTATGTGTGGAACGGACAAAGAGGTTGGTGTGTGGGGGGGGGTTCTAGTGGTGTGCTGTCATGAGCCTTGCAGCACCCAGGATGGGGACCACCAAAGAGACATGGAAGGGCCCTCCCCTGGTGCCTGTGTGGGAAGCATGGCCTCTCCCTGCCCCTTCTGACTTTTGATTTCTATTTGCAGAATGGCGACAGTATGTTTCTCTGGGTTAGAGCAACCAAGTTCATGGACGTTTGTGATGGGAAATAAATGTACCTGTTTTGACTCACGGGGGGCTGGCATTCTAAACTTTTTCTCCATCCTCTCCTGGCTGAGGGTGGGAGAAGGTTCAGGCTTTACTCAATTGGCTATCTCAGGTTAAAAAAAAAATTGTGAGGGGTACTGCTAGGTACATGTCTAGGGCCTTCTGCCTGCTAAGCAAGCACTTTACCAGAGCTCCCTCCCCAACCCACATTTTAAAAAGAAAGAAAAGAATGGCTTCTGGTTGTGCCTCTGGCCTGGAGCCTTGTTTCCATCGCACACTCTGCACATTCTGTTCCCACTGCCGTTTGCAGCAGTGCTGACTTGAGCTTGTTGGCCACTCCTGCTGACTCGAGGAGATGACGGCCACCAACTGCTGCTGACCCACAGCCCCAGTGTCTAGCTTGTCACAACCTGCAGCCCCACAGCAGTGGCTGAGGAAGATTCCAGACGCAGGGATTCTCTGCTTTCAGCTGTCCATACTTCTGGAGCCAAAAATCCCACTTGCCAGTCTGAATATTCTGATTCGTGGTCCCTGGGATTATAACATCCTGTGAAATATTAATAAATACTTTTAAAGCATCATTGCCAAATAAATTTAGGAACTGTCAGAGTAGAGTTAAGTATGTTGCTTAACCACAAACCTTCTCAAGGACGACGACATGCAAACTCAATGGTGCCAATGAAAGCACATGGCATGGTTGGTGTTGGATGCTCCAGAACACTCTTGACCGCCATGCAGGGTTTCGCTTTGCTCTTGCAACTTCTCTCCGTGCTTTTATGAACTTCCCCAGTGAAGACGTGCCTGTCTGCCTTCTTACCCGAGGGCTGGTTTTGGTGGGATACGTGTGTAGTGTTTGCTTGTGTGTGCCTGTGTGTGTGCTCTGTGCGCGCGCATGAAGCTGTAGTAGAACGTCAGCGTCCTCCTCTACCAGCCTCCACTGTGCTTCCTTGAAAGACCCGTGGGAACCTAGAGCTGCTGTTTCACTCACTCTGACCAGCAAGCCCCAGAGATCGCCCTGTCTCTACCCTTCTCCACACTGGGGCCACCAGCACGGGTGGCCATGCCCAGCTTTTCATATAGGTATCAGATACCAAACTGAGATCCTCATACTTATACAGCAAACGTTTTCACCTGTTGGCCATCTCCCTGGACCCCCACCTAAGCTTTAAGAAAGTCACTCTGCCCTCCTGTCCATCTTATAATCAGTGGAAGTATGCAGCTTAGACCAGAACTGATCCACAGGTCTCTACCCCCAGGAGCAGGTTCATTTAGAATGGCATAAAATGCCCTCAGTAATGCAGGACCAGGCCACTCTGCCCTCTCCAATGTTATCACGTGCACCCGGGGTGCAGCTGGTCTGTAACACTTGTGGGTCTGAGCATGTAGTACGGCCTTGCTGTCATTGTCTGGTACACCTCTCCTACCTCAGCTGCCTGGGGTGATAGCTATGTGTCCAGGTCCCCATGTACCTGAACTTGACTGCTCCAGTCAGAATAAAGGGCACGCCCAAGCTCTGATCAACCAGAGGGTGATCTACTCCCAGGACAGGAGTGTGGCGCCCACACATGCCTTGGGTGTCCTTGGCTTCTTCCCTTAGCATGACTGTGCTGTTTGCTTTTCCCTTGTGCTTGAGCTGTTTGACACTTCACTTTCTCCATCCTTCGTAGCAGCATGTGTACTTCCTGTTTACCAGCTTGTCAGGCTGGTCCCAGCTCCAGCATTAGACCATGTGTAAACGATGGGTTGCTTCTGTGGTTCTGTTAAATCTACCACCTTACATTTTGCTTTCTATTTTCCCTACTTGCTCTACAATCCTTCTTTCTTTTATTTCTTTTTTTTTAATTTATTTACAAGCAGAGAGATATAGAAGAGAGAGATAATGGGCATGCTAGGGCCTTCAGTCGCAGCAAACAAACTCCAGATGCTTGTGACACTTTGTACATACATCTGGGTACCGGGGTCTTAAGCCTAGGTCATTAGGCTTTGCAGGCAAGTGCCTTAACTGCTGAGCCATCTCTCCAGCCCCAACCCTTCTTTAAAATTATATATATATATATATATATATGTGTGTGTGTGTGTGTGTGTGTGTGTGTGTGTGTGTGTGTGTGTATGTATGTATGTATGTATGTATATGTATATGTATATTTGCAAGCAGGGGTGGAGGAGAATATAGACACGCCAGGGCCTTCAGCCACTGCAAACTCCAGATGCATGTACCACTTTGTGCATCTGGCTTTACCTAAGTTCTAGGGACTTGAACCTGAGTCGTTAGGCTTTGCAGGCAAGCACCTTAACTGCCAAGCCATGTCTCTAGTCCCCAGTCCTCCTTTTAGATTGGGGGAGTGTATACATGCATGTGAGGCCAGAGAACAACCTCAAGGTGTTGGTCTTTGCCTTCCACTTCCAGACAGTGTCTCTTGTTTGCCACTGCAGTCACCAGGCCAGCTAGCCTGTGAGCTTCCTCCTGGTGCTGTCCAGCAGGTGCATGTTCTGCTTGCATCCAGCTTTAGGTAGGTTCTGGGGATCTGAGCTGTGGTCAGCAGGCTTGTGTGGTAAGTAAGCGCTTTTCACCACTAAGTTATCTCCCAGCCCTGTACTGGCTTCTTATTATCATTATTGATTTATTGTTATTTTATTACATTTCCCCTTATGTTTTTGCTTATAGATTTTCTTCTATCCATGTAGTTACCTGTGTGATTATATCTCTTGCCCCTTACTTGTGATTAGTCTAATGTAAATTAGTACTTTGGCCAGTTTCCAGATAATGAAAAGTACCTTAAACTATCCCACTCCAGTTTATCCCTCTCCTGACTTAGACACAGTTGTTACCATGTATTTTAATTTTCCCTGTCTCTCAGTCCCCATCGGGGCATAGACTTCCATGCAGATGGCATCTGTTTAAACTGGCCCCTGTCAGTCAGTGCCTGCCTTCACCTGCTGCTCCATCTATACTGGCGAGCTGCAGCCTGGGCTCAGTGTCCCTCTCCCTCAAGCACACTGTTCAGTGTCCTTTGGTGCATGTCTTCTGGTGATGATTTCTCTCTGCTTTTCTTAGTTTTCATTGCTTCTGGTTTGCTTACATGCTTTTTTCTATTTTGAAAAAATATTCATTTTGTATATTACTTAGTTGCACGTGTGTGTGTGCATGTGGTGTGTGTGTGTGTGTGTGTGTGTGTGTGTGTGTGTACATATACCAGTGTCTCCTGCCAAGGCAAATAAACACAAGATGGCTGCACTACATTGTACATCTGGCTTTATGTGGGTGCTGGGAAATTGAACCCAGGCTGGCAGGCTTTGCAAGACAGTGAGCCATCTCCCCAGTCTTTGCTTTCATTTTTTAAGTGGAAATTTTCAAGCATACACAAGTAGGGAAAATAATATGATATGCCTCTTACTGCTCAGCTCATCCCTTCCTTCTGTGTTCTAAGAGTATTTTCATTAGCTAACCTCTGTTCAGTGATGGTCTTTCAGCACTTTGAAGATAATTCCGTTGTCACCCAGCTTCCGTATTTCTTTAGAGAAGTCAGCTGTCAGCTTAATTGACACTCCTTTGTGTGTGTTTGCCTGGTAGTTTTTTACTCTCAGGTGTTTTAGGTATGTGTGGATTCCATGATCTGTGAGGCTCAGGGCGAGTCTTCTTCCTCCAGGGAGAGGCCCCTTGAGCCTTTGGCAGGCAGCTAGCTGAGTTGGGTGCATTTGCAAGTGGGAACTGATGATTCATGAGAAGCCCCTGAGCCCCAGGAGACCTGTCATGCTCTATACACTCTCATTTCCTGGTGTACATGCAGCTTTCTGATCTCCCCATTGCCTGCTGAAGGCTGTGCTTCAGTCACTGCTTTTAAATGCAGGGAAAAGCTTCTGGCCACCTGTTGAAGATTCCCGAGGCCCTGCACCACCTGCTGGCCCAGAGGCTGCACTGTGCTCCGTGGGATCTGCTACATGAGCACCCTCCTCCCAGCCCACTGAAGTCAGCAAGGCTTGTACTGATCTACAGAGGTCTCACGGCTCTTCCCTTGCACTGGTCAGCAAAGGGACACACACAGTATCTCACAGAACTTAGAGACTGTGATAGTTTATCTATGTAGTCAATTTGACAATTTTCATGGAATTATCAAGGAATTATCACGATCAGGTTAATTGAGGAGGGAAAATCCATTCCATGGACTGGAGTCCTGAACTGTGTAAAAAGGAGAGAGCTGGCTGAGCACCAGCATTCATTACTTCCTCACCATGTACCGAATGTGACCAGCTGCTTCATGTTCCTCCTGCCATGCCTTTACCGCCATGATGGGCTGTCCTCTCAAACTGAGCCAAGATAAACCCTTCCTTCCTCCCTTAAGTCGCTTTTGTCAGGTTTTGGTGGCAGCAACTAGAAGGTCATTAATACAGAGACACAATAATGTCGAAGCTGGGACTAGGGAGATAGCTTAGCGGGTAAAATGCTTGGCTTGTAAGCTTGGGGACCTGAGTTGGATTCCACGTGAAATGCCAGGCGTAGTAAAGTGTGCGCCCACTCAGCTCAGGAGGCAAAGGAAAGAGGATCCCTGGAGCTTGCTGGTGAGCAGATCCAGCCTATTTGGTGAGCTCTAGGACCGTGAGAGACCCTGCCTCAAAAAGAGATGGGCAGCATTCATGAGGATAATACCCAAGCTATTTCTCTGGCTTCCACACATGTGCATACATGTGCATGGGTACTCACACATATGTGTCTGCCAACACACATACGGACATCCAAACACCAGCGCACATGCAAAACAATAAGATAATGTTAACAGCTTATTTTTCCTATTTGCAGTCAGTGGTTATAATAAATTTTAAAACGAAAACACAGTTTCACCATATTTTTGGCGAAGTAGCACATGTGACTAGATTGGCTCTGGGGTAGAGTGAGTGTATTGTCAGCCCTCTACATCTGTGGATTCTGAATTTGGGGATACCAGCCACAGCTGGAAAACACTTGATAAACCCATGATGGTTGAATGTGTACTGAACCTGGAGAGACGTTCTTTTCCATACTGTTCTCTGAACACCACCATATACAGACCACTTACATCACACTTGCATTTTACTAGGTATTTTAAGTACCATCAAGATGGTTTAACATATATAGGAAGACGTGCATAGGTCACGTGACAATCCTCTACCATTTAGATAAGGACTGTGAACACTGGCTTGGGTGTGCTGTAAGCAGTCTCAGAAGGTCCTGTGGTCTGGGTGTGCATGCATCCCTGGGGTTGCACAAGCTCCTTCATTTGTGTTGCCTGGTTAAGGTCCAGACTGGCTTCTGGTGCACCCATCTCTTCCTTTTATGGGTGACTGCAACCCAGAGACTACAGAGCCCACAGGGGAGGAAGGGCAGCCCCCATGTGAGGGACATGGTCGAGGAGTGCTGCCTCTGCCTCCTGCACGGAGTAAGAAGCCCATCCTCTGGGCTTTGGAAAGGTCAGTAGCAGCCATTCTGCTCCAGCTGAGAGCATAGAAAACTGGGGACCCCAAGAGTCAGATTGTTTGATCTTTCAAAAGGATCTGGAAGTTCAAAGAACTCTCTGATATATCAGATTTTTAAATATTGGCTTGACAAGAAAGAATCCAGTGCAAGCCAAACAAAATAGATCTCTGGGCCAAAATCATCCTTTCATGGACAGTTCGTGCCATCCACAGTCATAAAAGTAAGAGAGCATCCGTGTCAGCCTGCGTTAATACACTGAGAAAGTTGAAATGCTCTCAACACATGGAGCCTTTTGGTGTGGCTGAGAATCCTGAGCCCACGTGGGCTTCTGATCCTGGTCACGTGACTTTGTATGTTCAGTTTTATTTGTTCAGCTGGATTCTGAGTCCCTGAGGTTTGTATAGCACCCCCGAATAATTTTCACCTGCAGCTGGCCTTAGTGGTGCTGCCCAGTCTTCTTACTTCCCATCAGAGTGTTGGTGACCAAGGACTGGCATGGCCCTGGTGGCTGCCCAGGTGGTCGGAGTCCACAGGGGCTTCAAAAGGACCATCTTCCCAACTAGCTGACCACAGGCATCCTGACCCATTCTCTGGACCCATCTCAGGGACAGCTGGGTGGATCATAACCATGTGGCATGAAAAGAGCTAGGTGGGGGCTGGAGAGAGATCAGCCATTAAGTGTGCTTCCTGAGCAAGCGTGAGGGCCTGAAGGAACCACACAAGGTTGAATTTCCAGATGCCACATAAACAGCGGGTGTGGCCATTCACACTTGTAACCCCAGGCCCATGAAGGGAGCAGTGTCAAAGACTGGCTCAAACAAGAATGGGCAGAAGAGAGAGCAACGGAGTTGGACACCAGACAGTCAACCCCTGCCAGTGCACAGGCAAACCCATGGGGCATGAAAAGGAAACATACACCCTGCACACCACCACTACACACAGTAAGACACAAGCAAAAAAAAAAGGATTTAGGTGGCACCCTCCTGGTGTCCCTTGCCAGCTGGACTGGACCCTTCCTCACTTGATCTCCATTTTGACATCTGTTAATCAAATGAAAGGCAGAATTCCAGAGCAAGCTGTGAAGTGCGGTCTGTGCAGAGCTTGTTTCCTGGGGGTCCCAGGTCCCACATCTCTAAGTCGACTTTCCTCGATGCCCTGTGCTCCAAGCATGCTAGCTCTGGAGCCTCATCCTCAGGGCAGGAGCCCTCCTTCCCTTGGCAGTTTCATCAGATGAGGCTCCATCAGCCCTTATTGTGGAGTCGTGGGCAAGTCTGTTCCCGAACCCAATGCAAAGCTGGCACAGAGCTCCATGTGCTTACTTCCATAGTATGTAGAAAAGACTAGGCCCGGTGTGGTGCCCACACCTGGAGTCAGAACTTGGCAGGTTGAAGCAGGAGGGCCATCGTGAGTTCAAAATCAGCCTGTGCTACCTAGGGAGTGGAGACCAGCATGGGCTACAGAGTAAGACCTTGTCTATTAAAGCCAAAAGGGGGGAATGGCATGGTTCTTTTTATTTTTTTTTTCTTTTCGGTCAACATAAGGGGAATTTGTTAGGGCTCCAAGGCCATGGCTTTGCTTGACCACCTTCTTAGAGCGAAGATTGTCGGTGTGGCCACACTTCTTAAAACAGTTCACAGCATGGGGGTGCAGATGAGCATAGGACTTGGGGCAGATCATCTTGTCACAGTTGTACTGTTGATAGAGGGAGGGCTTGATGATGCCACCTTGCAGGCACAGCACCAGGGGCAGGGTGGAACCTTTCTGGATGCTGTAGTCGGAGAGAGTGCAGCCATCCTCCAGTTGCTTGCTGAGGAACATCAGCTGCTGCTGGTCAGGCCAGATGCCTTCCTTGTCTTGGATCTTGGCCTTGACATTCTCGATGGTGTCACTGAGCTCAGCCTCGAGGGCAATGGTCTTGCCCATCAGGGTCTTCACAAAGATTTGCATCTTGGCATCAGGTCAGCCACCTCATTGAAAGTGAAAGAGGACGGCAGAACTGGAAAACCCTCAATTATTATTGAGGTCAGCTCTCTTAATGTGCCCAGGACAGTGGGCACCAAGACCACACCCTGACCCTCTGCTCCCCTCCAGAGCGCCACCTGGCTCTGTCTCTCCCAATGTGGATGCCCACCCATCTCCCTGGTGCTCTTAACCCAGGCTCCATGCCTATAGGGTCCCCCTACCTTCCCTGTCCTGCCAGAAGAGCCGGGTCCCAAGGTGATATCACCCTGGCCCTTGGGACTTCATACCTCTGTAAGTATGTAAGGAACGTCCACAGGAAAAGCCTCTGATGGTCAGTCTTTGTCAGCTTGACTGGGTTAAGAGATGCCTGGGTGAGTTGGAAAGCACATTTCTGGATGATGTTTCCAGAGAAGGACTGCCTAAGGGAGGAAGAGCGCCCCTGAATATCCCCACAGACGGGGATCCAGATGAAAGGAAAGGAAAAGGAGGACAGGCATCCTCTTTCTCTTCTTCTTGGTCACTGTGAGGTGAGCAGCTTATGCCTCATTCTCCCGCTGCCATGCTCTTCCTCACCCCAGGCCCAATGGATGCAGCCTACCTTTCAGTGAAACCCCTAAAACTGTAAGCCTTCCCTTATAGTTTATATTGGACATTTTTGTTCTCAGTAATAAAAATGTTATCACAAAGCCATAGAATATTGCCATGGTCTTTTTTTAAAATTAATTAATTGCAAGGAAAAAGGATACAGAGGAGAGACAGGGAGAGAATGGGCACTCTAGGGCCTCTAGCCACTGGGAACGAATTCCAGATGCAGACACTACTTTGTGCATCTGGCTTTATTTGCCACAGTCATCTTAAAATGACCGTATTTCAATAAAGAAGTCCCTTGCAGTGATCAGCTATGCCACGGGGTAAACTTTGGGGTGTAGGGCAGCCCAAAGGAGTTAGAAAGAAATGGGCATTGCATGTCCCCGGCACAATCTCCTTTTGCTGCGTCCTTGCTTGTCCCAGACTAGAGAGAGAGGGGACCACGAGACAGTGTGAGGAGCGATCTCATGAGGATGGCCATTCTTCCCACTTGCTGTGGGAGGAAGAATGTTGCTCAGTCGCCACTCTTCTACATGGGCTGCAGGTGGGTCCTGGAGAAGACCTTTAAAGTGGGTTTGGGGGTTACGATTTTTTTTTACAATTAAACGTTAATTATTTCATCATCGGGTATCTTCTGACTCATTTCAGCAGATTCACTTGGCATGTGATTTTCCATCTTGCCCTAGGTTGGAGTTTCTACAAGCAGCACTCCCTACAGGTGCCCAGGTGATGCCAGTCACAGCAGAATCTGCCTGGCTGAGGAGGAGGAGGCATGAGCCCTCCGCTGTGCTGTGTGACCCAGAGGAAATCTGTCCACTCTGAGCCACAGGCTCTCCGTGTGTGGGAGAACCTCTCAATGCAGTTGTGGTGTCCTGGACCATGGGTGGCGTTCATGAGTCCCGGCCACTCTTGGACAGCAGAGGGCAGCAGAGATCAGGAAATGGAGCTCATGCCCACCATCCTCATTCTGCGGGAGCACCTGTCTGACAACTCAGCATTCCAAAACTATTAGCCAAAGGAGAGAGAAGTTTCCTTGTCTCTCTGCACTCTCTTTTATGGGTGGGAAGGATGAATCGATTCCGTCCATAGAGACTTGCTTTTCTCAGCCAGATGTTGCTAGATCATCTGTAGAATCCTTCTGCTGCAAGGAAACCGAGGCTGGCAGAGAGTAGATAAGGCCTGCAGTCACACATCTGCGGCAGGTTCAGGACAGTACAGAAGTCTTCTCACCCCGTGCTCTG
The DNA here is from genome assembly GCF_020740685.1 of Jaculus jaculus. NCBI lineage: Eukaryota > Metazoa > Chordata > Mammalia > Rodentia > Dipodidae > Jaculus > Jaculus jaculus. Next base: position 12,813,135 of record NC_059102.1, on the reverse strand, counting down.
CTCTCCCAGGGCAGAATCGGTCAATATGTGTGGGGTTGGCTCCCTTCCGTAGTGCCTGGGGGTGTGGAAGGACCGTGGAGTATGTGAAGGACATGGGTGGGCTCCTGGTTGGGGGGAACCCGTTCCTCTCCATGAGCAACTGGAAGAGAGTCACCTAAGTATAAAGGACCTTGGACACCTCTGATCAGAAATGAGGTAATTTCCCTTCATACCTCCCAGCTGGTCTCAGGTCTACAAACACAGACCCATGCCCTAGAGTAAGGCTCCCACATCTCTGAGTCCCTGAGTCACCTTGTAGGCAAAGTCTGCAGCTCCCCAGGCATCACTTGCAGCCCCACTGGGCTCGTCCTGCTGGTATGGGACCCACAGGTTATTGCTCCCTGAGATGTCAAGGCAGGGATCCCCAACTGTACTCAGAGAATCACAGCTCTGACGGGTAGCTAAGCCCCGATTCAGCACTGTGGGGATGGTTGCTTGAATCTGGTTCCTTCTGTCTCCAACATTCTTAAAATTTGGAGGTTCAGGGCAAGAATAAAGATGGAGGCCTAGGCATCTATTATGAAAATGTTATTAATCAAGATAATATGTTTTGACTTCAAACAAACACGATTTCATTGTGATCTGGCAGGTCAGGTTTGGACAAGGCAACATCCCACATCCAAGCCTGCACTACAAGACTTCCACATGCGTGTGCCCACTCGCTGTGTGCCCAGCAGCTCAAGCTGCCCAGTTCTGTCCTCCTCTGTGATGCTTGGATTTACACTCACCTAGGAGACACACCTCTGCATGTGTCAGTGGTACAGTTACCTTCGTTGCTGGGACAAAACACCCAAACAAAAGCAGCCGATGGGGCCTTCCAACTCCCGTCCCCTGTGGCTACTGGGGTCATCTCTCCCAGAGAAAGAGATTCCCTTCCTCTCCTTGTCCCAACTCCAGTTTCACTTCCTTTATCCCAGTTACCTTTTCCAAAATGATTGCCAGCACCATGCCCTCTCAATCACATCCCTTTTCTTAACACCTTTTTGGTCTTCATCACAGACCAAGTGAAGTGCTTTGTGCATTTTATTTTCTCCATTATTTTCCTCATGGCAGTGCCCCCCCTTTCAGGATATAAGCCCCTTTCTAAATCAGTGGCAGAACTCAGAGGAGAAAGGATCTGAGTTTGACCCTTACATGGTGTCTAAGGACACTAGAGGTTGTCCGCTGGGCTCCACACATGTGTACCCACCTGCACAGGCAGGAATACACTCATCCACAAAAAGAAAGAAAAAAAAAATATGCCCAAGGAATATTTGCTGACCACATTTGCTGACTCGTTCCTTCTTCCCATGATAGGACGATGGGGCAGGTGTCTGTTGGAGAAGGAAGGCCTTTGAAAGGAGCGAAGGTGTCAGAGGTGGAAACCTTCACGCTCTGAAGACTCAGCACAACCGGCTGCCCACCTTTCTCTGTGGAGGAAGTTAGAGAGGAGGAGTGGCCCAGCTCCCACAAGGGACATCTGCTCTGGCGAGGAAGGCTGGGGGCCCCAGCATCCTTCCTGGAGTCAGGTCTGGACAGGTAGAAGGGAAGAAGACCCCCCCCCCATGGGGGCTCCACCCCCCGCCCCCGGCCCTGCTGCCAGTTTGCCGGAACCTCGAGCAGAGCAAGCCTGTGCACACCCGCTCCGCCAGCAGGCCGGGATTTGTTTGTAGACTGTCTTGTTAGGAGATTAAGTTTTCTTTCAGAAAGATTGAAAAAAAAGAATCTCTAGCTGCGCCTTGACTATTGCTGACCCCTGAGAAGGCAGCAGCAGAGGCTGACGGGCATTCACTTTGTCTAATTAATCTTCTTGTCAACAAAGTTGTTCTTTGCCGGTGCCAGTCCTGACATCACCCCGCAAGCTTGCCACGCTGGTTCCTACCCAGCTACAAAGGCTGCCTCTCCCCAGCCCCACCCTCACCACCTCGCTCGCCCCCACTTGGACTGTGGGGCTGTCGCTGGCCTGAACCCCAAAGAGGAGAGGAGAGCTGCACGCTGCAGCTCGCTCAGAAGGGGCCCTAGGGACCACAGATGGAGGGAACACTGAGTAGATTCCCCTCCTGAGGGAAGACCTGGGTCCTGAGAGGTGCCAAGTGCTTCACATTAGGAGTCCCCTTCCCACAGGGAGCTCAGAGACACTGTCCTTTTAGTTTAGTTAAACTTCGGGAGGCTCAGTGTTGCCGGACACATTTCTCTCACCTCAGCTCGGTTGCCCTAACAGTGGACCTAGGAAATTTGAGTGACAGACCTGTAAAATCAAGTGCGTTCAAAGGCCTAGATAGGGATGTCAACAGCGTTAACTCTGGCTATCAGGATTGGGGGACACTAAGTGGTGTGTCCTTTAATGCAGGAGACATACACACACACACACACACACACACACACACACACACACACACACACACACAAACAATATTGGGTCTATAAGCTCAGCAGAGCCCACTGGTGTTTGCCTTACCTCTGTAGGGGTTTCTTAAAGTCAAATGCCATTTCACCAGTCGTCCTAGACCATTCCATGCAACATAAGCCTTCCCTTTAGTTCTCATTGCCAGTATAGCAGTCTGTTGATTTCCTTGGTGTCCAACACCACTGTTACATACCCAGCGTGCATTTCTGCCCTTGTCTTCCTTTTCTTTTTTTTTTTTTTAAAGTATACATTCTTTTTTAAAAAAAATTTTTTGGCTTATTTTTATTTATTTATTTGAGAGTGACAGACAGAGAAAGAGGCAGAGAGAGAGAGAGAGAGAGAGAGAGAGAGAGAATGGGCGCGCCAGGGCTTCCAGCCACTGCAGACGAATTCCAAATGTGTGCACCCCCTTGTGCATCTGGCTAATGTGGGTCCTGGGGAATTGAGCCCTGAACCGGGGTCCTTAGGCTTCACAGGCAAGCGCTTAACCGCTAAGCCATCTCTCCAGCCCTTCCTTTTCTTTTTTATTTATGATTTATTTTATTTATTATTATTATTATTTTGTTTTTTTGAGGTAAGGTCTCACTCTAGCCCAGGCTGACCTGGAATTCAATGTGTAGTCTCAGGGTGGCCTCAAACACATGGAGGTCCTCCTACCTCTGCCTCCCAGGTGCTGGGATTAAAGGCATGTGCCACTACGCCCGGCTTTCCTTTTCTTTTGGTACTGGGAATTGAACCAAGGTCCCATACATGCTAGGCAAGTGCTCTCCCACAGAGAGACAGCCCCAGCCCCTGTGATCCTCCTGCATCAACCTCCCTAGTAACTGGGATTTCAGGCCTGCACCACCATCCCCAACTCCACCAGGCATCTTAACTAAGGACGTCTATAGCAACAGACTAAGGAAGAGACTCTGCAAACTAACACAGGGAAACAATGACGTCATTATTTCACTAATCTCTAACTGAAATTTCGCATTTTACTGAATTTTGAATCTATGCAGCATACCCCGGTGGACCAGCCATGCCTGAGATTTTTTTTTCCTCCAACAGAAATCTCAGTAATTTCCACATCACAGCACAGCTGATGCACTTATCTCAAAATACCATTTGGACTCATCACCATGTTGAAATGACTATAGTCAACAGACCGGTCTTTAGATCTCATTACATCACACGCTGACAAAGAAAACATATGACCATTTCACAAGTAAAAACATTCTGATAACTAGTTCAGCTTTGTGATTCGCCATGCCTTTTATTTTATGATTTTTTTTTCAGGCATTATAAATAGCCAACGAGCTTCACCATATTGACAAAGGAAGTCACCCATCCAAACAAGCCATGGCGTTTTATCTTTTGTGTCATCGAGGCCCACGCTAAGTACTGGTTCACAGTAGGCTCTCGGTACGTTTTGAAAGAACTACTGAGAAAATAAATGGAGTCTCAAATCCCAATTTGTCCCTGCCCTACACTCAAGGAGCCAGTGTCTCTAAGAGACTCATCTGCGCCCTCTGCCTGACAACCAGGAGAAGCAAGGAGTGGTCTCTCCTCTCCAGCACTGAACTTAGCTCGAGCTCAGGCCTGGCCAAAGATCTCCACTAAACTATTTCCTTGACTGCTGCAGCCACCCGTGCCACCAGCACCCTGAGCTAAGGGCAGGGGACTTTCCCAAGGGAACACGGTGCTCCTTCCTTCCCTCCACCCTCGGGTTCACGTGGTCCTGAAATTTCAGGGAGCCACAATCCCGCTGAGTTGCGCCGCGCGCTCTGGCCACGCGATGGCGCTGCGCTCCCGGCCGCGGAGCCCTCGCGGGGAACTCGGCAGCTCTCGCTGAAAGCGGGGCCTCGCGTGGGGTTCGGTTCCCAGCTCGGAGGCCATGGGACTGCGAACCTGGAGAGGAGGTGCCACCTCAGGCTTCGCCACAGCTCCTCTGTGGTTAATCAGCAGCCTGTCAGTTACCCATCAGATCCCGGATTGGAAATGATCTCCAGGGCGGAGGCGTGGGAAGCGCGCTCTGGATGTGCTCACGATGGAACCCCAGGAGCCAGGCTTGGAAACCCTCTTAATTGCCTTCCACACAACCGTGTCCTCAGAGAGGGCCCTGGTATGGGGGCCATATGCCCAGGTGGTGAGAGCCAGGCGATGAGGGTTCTAATCCCGCCCTGTCACACTGCCATCTTCCTTCCTTCCTTCCTTCCTTCCTTCCTTCCTTCCTTCCTTCCTTCCTTCCTTCCTTCCTTCCTTCCTTCCTTCCCTCCTTCCCTCCCTCCCTCCCTCCCTCCCTCCTTCCTTCCTTCCTTCCTTCCTTCTTTCCTTCCTTTTTTATCTTTCGCAAACTGAGGGTAACCATGGTACGAGCAGCTGGCAGGTTTGAATGGGGACAGCGCTGCTGCGTTATCCCACCCCAGCTGGAGGATAACGGTGTTCTAGAAATGGAGCTTGACCAGCAGGAAAAGCAGCCATTAGAGGGGGCATGGACGTTCCTCCCATGTCATTTGAGAAGAGGGAGATTGGGTCTTGGAAAGCTGAGTCCCTGTCAGGGCAAAGCTACTCAAGCGGCGGGCAGCGAGCCGCAGCCTCTGCTTCCGCATTCTTTCACCCTGGACCTTAAGCCCCCCTCCACCCCCCCACCCGGATTCTCAAAATTATCTCAGCACACCTGCTTCCCTACTTGACCTGTCCCTTGTCCCTGGTGCCTGGGGGCTTGCATCACCCCTCCCTGCCCCGAGCCCCCCAGACAGTCATGTCTGAGCCAGCCAGGGGCCAAGGTGTCAATAATTAAGAGACATCCGTCAAGAATGTAAATGCTTGTGGTTGTGCCTGGAGCCAACTGCAGGCCAAGGGGCTCTGAAAGAGCCAGTGTTACCGTTTGGAGAGTGATCGCAGGGTAAGCCACTGCTTATGAAGTGTTAAAGGCCTGCAAGTGTGAACGCAGCATCTGGGCCTGTTTTTATTTGGAGACTTCAAGCTGGGTGCTTGGTGTTTTGAAAACGCTAATTAAAGGTGGAGAATCGCAATTTCTAATGGAGACCAAGGAGATTCATGGGTGATCTTGTCCACACTATCTCAAAAATGTATCTGAAACACACGCACTTCGAAGATAATGATGGTGGTGGTGAGTTTAATTGAAGCAGATATGTGCTGCACTGTTTGCTGTTGTTGCATGACGAGATCTACTTATTTATTAGTTATTTAGTTATTTTGCTAGAGGAAGGAGTAGAGAGTCAGAGGTACCACCAACACAAATTTCCTTGAAGTTGTTATAGGAAACTTGTCATTTCTACTCATTACTTCCCAGGTCCGAGCAGAGACGGACGGTCTTCAGGAACACTGACTGACTGCGTTCCCATGAGAAACATTTCCCAGCTACACTTGAAACCAGCTCAATTCTGAACAAACATTGTGAAATTGCTTATTTTCTTCCCAAGCCTTCTTGCTTTTCTTCCTTATGTCCTGTGAAATCAGTGCTACTCATTAGGTGCCATAGTTTTGCAGTATAGACTCAGCAGAATTTTCACTCCGTGACTGCATTCCAAATTAAACTTTCCAGTTTCCAGAGAGCGAGCGAAAGAGAGACAGAGAGAAACAAATATTTAAATTGGTCAGAAGTTAAACTAATGAGAGGAAGGAAAAGAAAGCCCCCAACTTTCTTGTCTTGTACAGACGTTGCTTTTTCTCTGCTTCATGCTTTGGGGACATGTCCATCCTTGATCTTGAAAGGATGTTCACAAAGCAGGACAGCTGGGGAACTACAGAGGCATCTGAACGGGGTGCTGCTAAAGAATTCAGAATTCTGACAAACACTGGGTGAGGGGAAGTGAAGGCAGAGTTGGAGGATTTCATGTCAAGATTCTGATGGGGCTATCTGCAACCCATTGCATGCGGTGTTAGACCTGGAAGGGTGCCCATGAAGAAACCTCGTTTTGACATGGTCTGGCATCTGACATCAGCACGCCTGTGGTGACTTGAATGTAAAATGTCCTCCACAGACTCATGTGTTTGAAAGGTGTTAACAACTTTTTATTGACATGTGGACAGTATACCATGATCATCATCCCACGCCCCTCAGGAGCCCCCCCCCCCATGAATCCCTTCTTATTTCCAACTAATCTCCCATTGTGATATCATCATCTTACCTTTCTATTATGCAGGTCTTAAGTAGGTAATCTTCGCCACTGTGAGGTCATGGATACCATGGTCACTTTGTGTCTGGAAGACAATATTGTAAATCATTCCTGTCTATCCTTTCGCTCTTACATTCTTTCTGCCACCATTTCTTTCTTTCTTTTTTTTTTTTTCTTTTTTCGAGGTAGGGTCTCACTCTAGCCCAGGCTGACCAGGAATTAACTATATATTCTCAAGGTGGCCTTGAACTCATGGCAATCCTCCTACCTCTGCCTCCTGAGTGCTGGGACTAAAGGTGTGTGCCACCACGCCCAGCTTCTACCACCTCTTTGCCATGGACCCTAAGCCTTGGAGGGTATGGTAGAGATGTCTCACTTAGGGCTAGACATTCCACTGCCACTTCTTAGCACTTTGGTGAGTTTTGAGTCACCTCTGTGGTCACCACCATCTGAAATGAGAAGCTTCTCTAACCAAAAGTGACAGTAGCATTAATATATTGGCATAAACCTAAGTATGTAGAAGGTAGTTTGGTGGGAATAACAATTTAGCCAGACATCAATAGTAGTTTCCCACCTAAGGCTTATGACCTCTCCAGACACAGGTTTTTGATCAGATTTTCAGTGTGAGGCAGGAATTCCCTCTTGTGAAGTGAGCCTTGAATTCAATCAGAGAGCTATTGGTTTTCCTCATAGCAGACATGCCACCTTTGCACCAGGACATCATGTTTTTGAAACTTATTTTACAACTAGAAGCACTGTTGGGGAAGATTGTGAAGACTTTGGGAGGTTAGAGCCTGGATGGAGGATGTGTGTCACTTGGGGAAGGCCTTGAGTTGGGATAGTCTAACCATGCTTGGTGCTTTTGTGTGTGTGTACGTGTGTGTGTGTGTGTGTGTGTGTGTGTGTGTGTGTGTTTTACTTCCTTTCTGCTGATGTGAAGATGAGACACCAGCTGTCTGTCTTGCCATACTTACCCCTCCATGATACAAACTTTCCCTGAAAACTGTAAGCCAAAAAAAAAAAAAAAAAAAAAAAACCCAAACATTTCCTTCCATAAGCTGCATCTGGTTATCTCAGCAAGGAGAAAGTAACTGATACAATGCCCAAGGTAATATAAAGATAAAGTGAAAAGTAGAGTCCACACCTGTTTTTAATGAGCAGCTACTAATTCCATTTATGGACATCCTTCTGCCTGTGCCATGAAAATAACTAAACCAAAACTATTAACAAAAAACCAAATGAAACAAAACCTATTGATTTCAGGTCGATAGCAGATGATCTTTCTGAAAAGTCTGTGACTGCACAAATTAATTTCTGGCCAAAGCAGCCCTAGAAGGTTCAATCTCTTTCTTCTTTATGCTTTTCCAAGAGATCAAGATGAGTAAAAACAGAAATCAAAAGAAGAGTTACTGGAAGAAAATAGTAACCCTACCATTGTGATGGGAAGACCAGTCAGCTGCCCAGTCAACAAGAATTATATACGGACCAGTCCTGCAGTAGCCTGGCATGTTCCTTTCAAGAACATTCTGGTAGCTTGATCCAGTCCAGAATATTTTGAGAAAGTATATTTAAAGTATTATATCACTGGGGGGAAGAGAGAAAGAAAAGGTATTATAAAACTTCAATGCCAAATTAAACCATGAACAGATGGGCCAATATAACCAAATGTCTCCAACACAGGCCCTAATAGAGATGATATAGATAAAAAATTAGTACGTGGTAAAGATCCTTGAGGAAAGGGAGATTAGTCAATAAGTGATGTGAGGACCAGGCATGTGGAAAAAATTAGAGCTAATCCCTAGCTTTCCTCATATCCCAAAATAAATTCCACATGAATTTAACAGTTAAATGCAAACATCACATGAAAGTAGAAGCTATGCTTAAACTTCAGATCATGAGACAAAGGCTCTGTAGGCCAAGATGCTTAAAATAGACTTAAAAGTAAAAGATGATTGGGTTCAACCCGAACAATATTAACACTTCTGTATATTAGGTATGCCAAGAAGATGTCTGTGATGAATATTGCAAACAATCTAATTTTATGTGAAAGGCTATTAAGCAAAATGAGAAGAGATAGCACAATTCAACACAACAGTATTAAAATGGCAGAAGTACTAACAATCACACATAAATGTTGAAGAAATGTGTTAAAAAGTCATCAAATTTACTAATCAAAAATATAAATCAAAGCCAGGTGTAGTGGTCCATGCCTATAAACTCTAGAACTTGGAAGGCTGAGCCAATAGGATTGACAGTTGAAGTCCAGCCTGGGCTACATAAACACACACACATACACCAAACTCATAATTTGATTCATTTTGCCCATCAAATCCCTGTGAAATCTGTTTTCTTACCACTGTTGGTAAGAATTTGTACAAATAGGAATTTCCTAGAATAGAAAAATGTTCAGAGAGAACTTCCAGATAGCCACATTTACCTATTTCTTCAAAATGCTTATAAGAATGTTAAAAAAAAAAAAAGACTTACATGAGGATTCCACTGAGGAAACTACTTTTAGAAATTTGAGTGTGAGGCATACACCAGCAATCCGAGCATGGTAGACTGTGAGGCACACACCTGAAATCCCAGGACATTTCAGTCTGAGTACTGTGGTGCAGTGGTTTGATTCAGGTGTCCCCCATAAACTTAGGTGTTCTGAATGCTAGGTTCCCAGCTGATGCATATTTGGTAGTTAACACTTCTCAGAGGCAGTGTATTGTTGGGGTCCAGCTTATGGATATTATAGCCCATTTCCCCATGCCAGTGTTTGGCACACTCTCCTATTGCTATGGTCCACCTTATGTGGGCTAAGGGGTGATGTCCACCCTCTGCTCATGCCATCGTTTTTCCTTGACATAGTGGAGCTTCCCTCTGAACCTGTAAGCCAAAATAAACCTCTTTTTCCCACAAGCTGCTCTTGGTTGGGTGATTTCTACCAGCAATGCGAACCTGACTGCAACAGTCACGTGGTACCGAGGAGTGGGGTTGCTGGTAGACTCTTGACTGTGTGGCTTTGGCCTTTTGGATCTGATTTTCAAAAGGAATTTGGAAGGATTTGAAACCTTGGCCTAAGAGATGCCTTACAGTGCTGTAAGTACAGCTTGATGAACTATTCTGGTCAGAGTTAAAAGACCTGAATGCAGTAAAAACTGTGGACTGTGAGGTTTGGCTTATGAGGGTGAGAAATATCTTTGCTTGGACTGGGCTAGCAGTTTATGTGAGGCTTGCTGTTATGCCCATGTCCTGAGAAGCTGTGCAGGGTTGCTTTGCATAGAAATTAACTGGTGTGAGCAGAGGGATATGGCACAGAAAGAAAAATCTTTGGGTGAATTGCTGCCCGTTCAGCTGCAATTGAGAGATTACTACCTTTGAGATTGGGCCAGCTGACCTGCACTGGGGCAACAGGAAGAATGTAGACTCTTTTGAAGGGGCCTGGGTGCTCAAGGACTGTCCTGTTCTTCAAAGTCTGCTTTATTACCCCCTGGATTAACAAATTGGCACCCTACCTGGTATTATGGAATATAAGAAGTGCAGGAAAGAGAGGGTCATTGAGTTTGCAACATGGTCTTGTGTTTTAGAAATGGCCATGGGTAATGAGAAGCAGGTTTGCTGGATGCCTACATGGAGACCCAATGGAGGAGTAAGGATGAACCGTGGCTTGCAGTGGAGACCCAGTGGAGATGCCGGGACCATGAGATGGCTGCTAAGGAAAGCTGCCGGCCCCAATGAAGTTTTCCAGGACTGTGAGTAGCCTAGGTGGAGGGGCATAATTGGAATGCCAGAGACTTGTTGCTGGTTAGAATTATTGGACTTGGAGATTTGTCACTGGCTAGAGTTGATGGACTTGGAGCTACAGAGTTTGATGTTTGCCCTGGTTGTTTTAAATCATGTATTGCTTAAATATTTCTTTGCTATGCCCAATGCCTTCTTTTTGCAGTGTGAATATTTATTCTGTGCCATTATGGGATTTGGGGGGGATTTTTTTGGTATTATGGCTCAGTTAAGACTTTGGACTATTGGGATATATGAACATCGTTGGGATTGATAAAAACTATGGGGACTTTTAACGTTGGAATGAAATGTATTGTATTTTACATCATGCATGTGTATCAGTTTATGAGGGCCAGGGGTGAAATGTGGTGGTTTGATTCAGGTGTCCCCCATAAACTTAGGTTTTCTGAATGCTAGGTTCCAAGCTGATGGAGATTTAGGAATTAACACCTCCTGGAGGGAGTGTGCTGTTGGGGGCGGGCTTAAGGGTGTTATAGTCAGTTTCCACATGCCAGTGTTTGGCACACTCTACTGTTATTATTGTCCACCTTATGTGGGCCAGGGGGTGATGTCCCCCCTCTGCTCATGCCATCATTTCCCCTGCTATCATGGAGCTACCCCTCGAGCCTGTAAGCCAAAATAAACCTTTTTTTTCCCCACAAGCTGCTCTTGGTTGGGTGATTTCTACCAGCAATATGAACTGGACTGCAACAGGTAGACACTACCAATGCCAGGGTGTTTGAGTGTGAGGTACACACCAAACATCCCAGGAGGGTTGAGTGTGAGGCACACACTAGAAATCCCAGAATGGTTCAGTGAGAGGCACACACAAGCAATCCCAGGATGGTTGGGTGTGATGCACACACTTGAAATCACAGGAAGTTTGAGTGTGAGGTACACACCTGAAATCCCAGGATGGTTGAGTGTGAGGCACACACCTGAAATCCCAGGATGCTTGAGGAGGATGCTCACACCAGAAATCCCAAGATTCTGAGGCAAAATGGATTGAGAGTTCAAGGCCAGCATGTTCTGTATAGCAAGATCATGTTTCAGTAACACTAACAAAGAACAACAAAACTTTGAGAAATAGTCTATATATCCATAATTACTCCTTATTCATGAGTAGTACTTAGAGATACTATCATCTAAATGATGGAATTTGTAGCCATTACATCTACAGATATAAGAGCTTTCTCATGATATAATGCTATTGGAGGACACTGAATTACAACATTCATGAGTATCCACTGTGTATCATAAAAGAGTGAAGAAAACATGTCTAGAGCTTTTCAGCCGGTTAATGGGGGTTGGATGTAATATTTTCCCTTTCCTTTTATCTGTTTGGGATTTCTTTTTGTTTGTTTTTGAGGTAGGGTTTCGCTCTAACTCAGGCTGATCTGGAATTCACTATGTAATCTCAGTGTGGCCTTGAACTCACAGTGATCCTCCTATCTCTGCCTTCTGAGTGCTAGGATTAAAGGTGTGCGAATTAAAGGTGTGTGCCACCTTGCCTGGCTTTTTGAGGTAGGGTCTTATTGTAGTCCAGGCTGATCTTTCTTCTCCTTTTACATGTTCATTTTGTCCCACACTAAAATCCATTCGTTTCTGATGGAAGGTGTCAACCATCTCTACTCTTCCCTGGGGAACCTGCTGGTCCCCCGCTGACCTGGAATTCACTCTGCAGTCTCAGGGTGGCCTTGAACTCATGGCGATCCTCCTACCTCTGCCTCCCAAGTGCTGGCATTAAAGGCGTGAGCCACCATGATCAGCTCCTGCTTCATTTTTCTGTATTTTGAGAAGACACTGTCCAGTGAGGGTTCTCCAAAAGCTGGTGAGAGGTTTCCGTGTTCATGGGGCCCCCCACACAACCAGAAGAGTCTGATTCTCAGACTGAGCTGAAGACAAGCTCAGGTGTGACCCAATAGCCCCTGGGCTTCCTGACTTTGGCCCTATCACATAAGCTGTGGAAGGAACTGAAAACCTACATACCAGTGGCCTTTTGAAAAGACCACTTCTGGCTGTGACCCAGTGTCACCCCCATAGGTGTGTGGCTCCGGCTCGTTTGAGTATCCTCATAGTTATCTCTTCCCAGCTCTGTTCACAACATGGGTAGCTTAGGATCGTCCATTGTGGAAGTATCCCAAGGTGGAAAATGGAAACACTACAAGTCATGGCTGTGTTGACTAATTCCTCCCCTCCCACTAGAAACTTCTATATTAAATAAAAACCTACCAGCATCCCATTGACTGTGCTCATCATGAGTTCTCAAAGCCTGCATGGGACCAGAAATGGCGAGGGACTTGAGGGATTGGGTGGGTCTGGTCTCTCGTGCAGTCAGATGGTGGATGGAGCTGGAAGGAGGACTCTCTTCCTTTGGACAGCCACGTGATTAGGCTTCCTCACCACATGGTCTCTTCAGAGCAGTCAGAGGACTGTAAGATAGCACAAGGCTCTGGGAAGAGTTCTCAGTTCCCGTGCAGAATGAAATGGCTCTATGATCTTACCACGAAGTCACACGGCATTGCTTCCACAGCCTGCCTAGGAGGACAAGTGAGTCGGGAGCCCACCTGGTCTCCAAGGAAGGAAATTAGACTCCACCTGTTGATGATTCAAAGGCAGATTTCTGCAAAGGCCCGTAGGAGGAGAGACGTTTTTGGAGCCCATCATCTACAATAGCATTAAAAAGACCCTTTGGGCTTTGCCTTCAGAAGGTACAGCGCACGTTCCCAGATACTGAGTAGCCATGGCCACTCTTCCCCTGTTGAGCATACTTTGCTGAGGATAGACAGAGGACACTGAGTTAGCTTCAGTGGACAAGGCAGATCACCCCGTAAGCTACATGTCAGAGATTAAGCATAGCCTTCTAAGGGGGCCACTACGGCGGGCGAGGTTTTTCAAACTAAAATGGAAAAGTGGACATGCCGCACTACAAGACCTGTGACTGCGCCCTTCTTTGGGAACTGTCAATATACTTATTGTTGTAGCAGGCATGTGACAAGGACAGAGTAAATATTTAAGGAGTTGATTGACATAGCATGCAGAACAAAAATAATCCACTTAGAGAAGTATCTTTAGATACTGGCAGGACTTTGCCCACAATAAGAAAGAGAGAGAGAGAGAGAGAGAGAGAGAGAAGTTGACATATCTCTTCCAGTTGCTTAAAGAAATTCCAGTGTGTGCTGGTGAGATGGCTCAGAAGTTCAGACACTCGCCTGCGAAGCCTCAGGACACATGTTCGACTCTTCAGATACCACGTAAGCCCGACGCACAAGGCGGTGCAAGCACCCAAGGTTGCGCATGGGCACAAGGTGGCTCACACACCTGGAGTTCAATTACAGTGGCTGGAAGCTCTAGTGAGCCAATTCTCTCTCTTTTTCTTTCTTTCTCTCTTACTCTCACATTTACAAAGGTCAGTCTGTTGGGCTTGCCAAAAAAAGAAAGAAAGAAAGAAAGAAAGAAAGAAAGAGAGAGAGAGAGAGAGAGAGAGAGAGAGAGAGAGAGAGAAAGGAAGGAAGGAAGGAAGAAAGAAAGAAAAAAAAAGAAAGAAAGAAGGAAATGAAGTTGGAGAAAGAAGGAAGGAAGGAAGGAAGGAAGGAAGGAAGGAAGGAAGGAAGGAAGGGAGGGAATCCCAGTGTGCTGCCGGTGGAGGATTCAGTGTAAGCGCAACCTCGCCTTTCCCATGATACTCACTCTTGCATTCATCCAGCCCGAGCTTTGCAAGCATGTGCACCTGCTGCCTCCCCGCCTTGTGGGTGTGGCTCAATGAGCAGCCAGGGGCAGGCGGGACCCCAGGTGCTGCTCCGGGTCTTCATGGGCTGTCCTCAGCACTGGTGGCCTGGTGGGTTGGTTTCTGTTCAGGCTCTGCTCGACCAGTGGCTCATCCTCCGTGAACTGCTTGTGAAGGTCCTGAGTGAGTCGGAGCTGCACACAGGTGTGCGTATGCATGCGCCCTTCTCCTTAACGCAAGCCGGGAAATCCACCGGTCAGCACCAAAGACGGAGGTTGCTTTCAGTAGGATCTGCCGTTGTGGATGCACAGAGGCTGACTTGCGATTACAGAGACATTTCCTGTCACCAAATATCATGTTTGAAGCCCTGTATCGGTTACTGTCTCATTGCTGGGACAATAAAACCCAACCAGAAGCAGCTTCTAGAAAGAAAGGGTTTATTTCAGCTTACAGTTTTGAGGGGACATTTCATCATGGTGGGAAGACCCAGCAGGAGCAGACAGCTGGTGATATGTCAACATAGCAGCAGGAAGGAAGTAGTGAGAGGGCCCCCCAAGCAGGGCTGGGATGTCACACCTGCAGCCCAATGCCCAAGTGACCCATGTCCTCCAGCCAGGCTACCTCTTAAAGGCTGCACCGTCCTCCCACTGGGGCTTAAACATTCAAGCACATAAATCCATGGGAGGCATATTACATCCAAACTGCTGCGGACCTTCATATGCCCTGGCCCCTGGCAGATGGGGCCAGGTGATTAGGTCTGTTAATGAGCAGTGAGATGTGTCTCTTCCGGGTTGAAGTTAGGGTGGGGTGTGCATGGGCTTTCTTCAGTTGTCGTCCTTGAGTACATGCATTCCAGAGAATTCAGCTACAAGATGTAAGAGCTGCTGCTAGCCTGAGTCTGTGAGTGACTCTGTAGGGTATGTCTCCTTTGACTGTCCCACCAAAGCGCTGACTGACTCACACTGAGCCTTGGCAAGAGCGTTTGTTATGTTAAGGCTTCAAGGCTCCAGGGTGAATTATTTACTGCAGGTTAGCCCTGGCTAGCCTGACTCACTGAAACAATGACGTGGAAATAGACTACATTCTCACATACTAGCTGGGTGTCCCATCCAAGCAGGACATGGCTTGGCTGGCCCAGCTATGAGACACTGACTTGGCGGTGTAAAGCATTTCTTTTGCAGCCTGCAGTCAGGGGAGATAGCCCTGGGAGCCTCGATGGCTACTGAATGATTTTTGCTTTGGACACAATAGATATTGAATGGCCAATGGGTGGTGTTTCCTGTAGACACAATAGAAAAACAACTGCTATCAGATATTTGGCATGATGGTTTATTATGGGCTATACTGATGAGCTCAGAATTGCAACCATGTACTGAGAGTCAAAAAGCCAGACTCTGATGAGCTGGGTAAACTGTGACATTCCACCATGAGCTGGATCAGGGTCTGTCTGTGTGAAAGTGGGGCTTCCCACATAGAGGCTAAGAGGACAATGAAAGAAAGAGATATTTAATCTGCCATACTTTATAGTTGGATACCCAGTGGCTCTGCTCTGAAAACCAATATCAAACAGTAACAGTTTTATAAACAATAAAGGAAGGAAGCCAAAAATTCTACTCCCAAAGGAAGAAGGCCAGTCATGTATTGAGATATGGGGCAGTAAAGTAGTTATTAGAAGCTCAGGTTTTGAACACTGGCTGGCTGGGCTAGGTTATGTTTCCCTTTGGATCTATTACCTTGGCTTATTTTCTTTTCTTAAAAAAAATTATTTATTTATCTATAAGACACACACACATACAGAAAGAGAGAGAGAGAGAGAGAGAGAGAGAGAGAGACAGACAGACAGGCATGACAGACAGACAGATAAAGAAAGACAGAAAGAGAGAATGGGAGAGCTAGGGCCCCTGGCCACTGCAAACGAACTCCAGATGCATGTGCCACCTTGTGCATCTGGCTTACATGGGTCCTGGGGAATTGAACCTGGGTCCTTTGGGTTGGCAGGCAAGTGCCTTAACCGCAAAGCCATCTCTCCAGTCCTCAGGGCTCACTTTCTGTCCATGTGCTTGAACAGAACTTGGATACAGGGAAGGCTTGCAGATAGTCTTAATCCTGGGAAGCCAGGAGCCCATCTGAAAAGCACAGAGCCTACAGTTAATGAAAAAGGAGAGAACAGGTAACAGGGGACGCAGTCTGTGTCCCCGGTACTTGACACAGTGCTGAGGGCTCAGTAAGCAGAGGAAGACTGCAGCAGTGGAGGCTCCCAGCGCGTCACGGGAGGCCGTGCTGGCTGCTCAGTGGGAGGAGCAGGCTCTCCTGCCTCCAGAACAGAACTGAAAAGTACAAAGAGCCAAGTGGACACGGAAATGGACTGAGCCACTCTCACACTCCCTGAAAGGAGACAACGCTGGCACTGGAGCAAGGCCAAGGGCACAGGCACTGGCACAGTGGCCTGCAAGCTTGAAGGCACATGTCTCCATCGGCTAGGGGCGGGCTTCCAGGAGATGTCAGTCAAGTACAGTGCTAAAGGGAACCTCTCCGGTCCTTTCTAAGGACGACAGGGGCCTGTCACAGCAATCACAGCTTATGACTGAGACAGAGGAAGGAGGGAAATGAGAAGGAAGACAGAGGAGGCTGGGGGAAAGTTGGACCAGCGGGGAGAGATGCACTGCCTCTGATTTACACCTCACCAAACTGGGAATGACCGGCCTTCGGGGAGGGCTGGCCCCGCCACAGGTTTGCATGGGAAATCAGGCGGAGGCTTGCCTGGTCCTCCTTGCCCCACGTCCTGCAGCACAGCTGCATTGCTGAAAAGCGACGAGTGAAGGAGGCTCCCCCACCTCAACTCAGCTGTGCGTGGAGACCTCACCTTGTGGATGGACCAGTGGTTCTCGAAGAGGGTAATGGGAACCACAGATTCCTGAGCCAGAGGCCGTGTCTAACCCAGCGTGTGTCCAAGCGTGGCTGACGCTCAGTGGTTCTCAAAGCAGGGGACCACCAGAGGCCCCCACAAGACTCACCAGGACCTTTACTTTCCTAATAATACAAAGCTCTTACCATCTTTCAACTCTTGTTTCCTTGTAAGTGTGTGGGGCAGTGTCTGGAGGTTGTGTGATGCGTGATATTCCCATAGGGCAACCACTGAAGCAGGCAGGAGAGTCACCTGCCTTCCACTGACTTCGACTTCAGAGAGATTTTTTTTTAAATTTTTTATTTATTTATTTATTTGAGAGCTACAGACACAGAGAGAAAGACAGGTAGAGGGAGAGAGAGAGAATGGGCGCGCCAAGGCTTCCAGCCTCTGCAAATGAACTCCAGACACGTGCGCCCCCTTGTGCATCTGGCTAACGTGGGACCTGGGGAACCGAGCCTCGAACCGGGGTCCTTAGGCTTCACAGGCAAGCGCTTAACTGCTAAGCCATCTCTCCAGCCCAAGAGAGATTTTTAAAAGTGTAAATCGGGGCTGGAGAGATGGCTTAGCAGTTAAAGTGCTTGCTTGCGAAGCCTGAGGACCCAGGTTCCATTCCCCAGGACCCATGTAAGCCAGCTGCACAAGGTGGCACATGTGTCTGGAGTTCGTTTGCAGTGGCTAGAGGCCCTGGAGTGCCCATTCTCTCTTTCTCTTCCTCTTTCTCAAATAAATAAATACATCAAAATTAATTTAATGTAAATCAGGGCGCTGGAGAGATGGCTTAGCAGTTAAGGCATTTGACTGCAAAGCCAAAGGATCCTAATTCTCCATGGCCCCAGTAAGCCAGATGCACAAGGGGGCGCATGCATCTGGAGTTTGTTTTGCAGTGGTTGGAGGCCCTGGCATGCCATGCTCTCTCTCTCTCTCACTTTTCTGCCTCCTTTTCTCTCTCAAATAAATAAAATATTAAAAATATAATTCAGTCCTGCTCCTTAGCTAATACTTTTTATTAGTGTGTATATATGTGTATGTGTGTGCGTTTGAGCATCACTATATGGCGTGTGTGTGTGTATGAGTGTGTGTGTATGTGTGAACATGTATATGTGTGTATGTATATGGGTGTGTGTACCATGGAGCAAGTGTGGAGGTTAGAGAAAAACCTTGGGGGCACTTGTTCTCTCCCTCCACCTATTTTTGAAGCAAGGTCTCCATCGTTGTTTTCTGCTGTTGTGTGCATGTCAGTCTAGCTGTTCCACGAGGTTCTGGGTCCTCCTGGCTCCACCTCCCATTGCTGTGGGCATGCTGGGACCACAGCTGCATGCGCTACATTGCTTTATGTCCATGAGGGGAATAGACCTCAGGCCCGCAGGCTTGCAAGCAAGCACCTTTAACCTTGAGCCGTCTCCCCAGCCTCCAATAGACATTTTTAAGAACATTATAGATTTCATTAAAAATGCATAATTTATATAAGCATGAAATGCTACTGTAAACTAAAATAATAAATATATAACTAATAAATATCTTTAATAGTCATATTTTTCTACAGTGGTAAATAGTAATAGATATATCTTATATTTAACTGAAGCTCTTTGAGAACTCTTAATGTGTTTTTATAATTAACAAAAGGTTTGGAGACCAAGTAATTATAGACACACTACTCTAAACAAAACAACATTTGCCAACGTGTGTGCACGCGTAAGCATGCATGCACATCAGACTATAGTGTGACCAATGTCCTTTTATACCACCAGGCCAAGAGTTGGCACACTTTCTGTAAGAAGCTGAGGACTTAATGTAGCTTTTGCAGGCCTATGTGGCTTCCATAGCAACTCCAGGGCTTCAGCAGAGCATCAAGGAGATCAGCCACCGACAATGAGGAACGAACGGGCATGGTTGTGTTCTAAGAAAATTATTTCAAATACCAACATTTGAACTTTGGCTAATTTTCTTGTGGTACATAATGCTATCCTTCTTTGGGCATTCTTTGTTTCCCCCCACATGCACAGGTTTGTAGTAGATCAATCACTACCCTTGTCCCCTCCTTCAGGGGGAAATGTGATTATCCACGCCATGCCACGCCGCCACCTTTCTCAACACCATCAGTGACTTTCAAGTGGAGCACATCGTGAAAGACAAGGGTGTCACGTGGCGTTTACTGTGCTGTGAGGGGACATGAGAGCTGGTGCTTGTGCCCTAGGGAAACACTAATGAGGAGCTTGACAAGGCAGGGCTGGACAGAAAGAGAGAAAGGGAGTCGGTGATCACTTTGCTGGCGTCCACACATTGAATGCACACTGTGTATACCAAGTCTTACTTATTTGCTTAGGCAGTTAAAGTTAGGTAATTGTGGTGGTTTGGTTCAGGCGCCCCCATTAACTTAGGCATTCTGAATGCTAGGTTCCCAGTTGATGGAGATTTGGGAATTAATACCTCCAGGAAGCAGTGTGTTGTTGGGGACGGGCTTATGGGTGTTATAGCCAGTTTCCCCTTGTCAACGTTTGGCACACTCTCCTGTTGCTATGGTCCACCTTATGTTGGCCAGCGGGTGATGTCCACCCTCTGCTCATGTTGTCGTTTTCCCCTGCCATCGAGGAACTTCCTCTCGAGCCTATAAGCCAAAATAAATCTCTGTTTTCCTACAAGCTGATCTTGGTTGGCTGATTTCTGCCAGCAAGGCGAATCTGACTGCAACAGTGATTAAAGTTTTGACTCACCTCCGGAACTGAGACACTATAGGAATTAGGCAGCTTCTTTGACTTGGCTAAAAAATAGGGGAAAGGGGCCCTTGACAGGCAGCTGTATTTTGAGTACTCTTGGTGACCAAGATGGCAGAGACGACAGTCCACTACTTCCTGCTTGGTCTCCCCTGGGAATAAAGAGGGACCCCGTTTTCTGTCTGCAGGTTTGCCTGGTGGGTTTTCTGGGACCTATGTGTCTTCCTCTATGTTTAAGCTGAGCAAACATCAACTCTGGGAGGGAGGGCTCACCCCACTTAATAAAAGTCCGCTTCCTACTGGGGCAGCGGCTCTCCAGTTCTGGGCTCCTCTCCTCTGTGAGGAGGCTATATTCTTTCTGCTTCCTTTGCTTTTACTTTAAAATAAACGTTGCACTTTTAAGCTGTCCTGCCTTTTAAATTGGAATCATCAAAGCAAATGAATCCCCACCCCAACCCTTGCTGGTACAGAACAAGTTTTGGAAGAGATGTAGGACCAGAGAGGTTCATAATCTGCAGAGAGGCAGCTGGTCAACCCTGTGGCCTGTGGTAGTTAAGTCCTGTAGCCTCTCGAGCACCGAGTCAGCAAATGCGGAGCCTCTTTGAGGGGAAATGTGGGGTTAGGTTCCCGTGAGCCTCTGTTGCCAGAGCTTTGACCATCCCATGAATACACAACCTTGCGTTCTGGGTGTTTCTATCCAAATACAGCCTACTTAATTATGGTCATTTCACTGACACTGAATTCAGCATCATCAAAGCTTTATCTAACACACGTCCTTTTTTTCCCAGGAGGCTTTTTTTGCACCCAGAAACACCAGGAAGCCCTTGGGCAAGTGCTGGGGTTCATGGTAAACAGTGAACTTGCCAGTGACCCTTGCACAAGGGTGCAGGAAGCAGGGTGCTAACCCCAAAGTGCAAAGCCCACCTATCAACAGCATGGCGGCCACAGCAAGAGTTCAGAGCGCTCCCTTGCTGAGCCTCGGCTGGCCGGGCGTGCGCTGATGGCTTGGGCTTCACCCCGGCCTGTGCTTGCCCGCTACCAAATGGGCGAGTCCCAGTCTGGATTCTGACGTTACAAACTGATATGCCAAACAGATGACTTTGCAAGCGCAGCGTCTGCAAAAACCATGAGGGCCCGCTGCATGCGTATTGTTGGTTCTGGCAAAAACTCAGGATGTACACAGTCAGGTTGGGTCAACTGCCCATAAATCTTTGAGAGTTTAATTTATCAGATTTATCCAAAGAGAGACTTGCCAAGCAAATAATTGAATAATTTTGTACAAGGACTCTTACTGAGGAGTTATTCATAACAGAATAGAATAGAATATAGTTGTAAAAGTGACTTGACCAATATTTACTAATTTGAAATATTATAAAGTGAAAATATGGACTATCTTCTGGGTTCTGCATTTGTGGATTCAACTAACTTTACATTTTAAAAAAACTTGACAAAAAAAAAAACCACCTTGTATCTGGGGCTGGAGAGATGGCTTAGTGGTTAAGTACTTGCCTGCAAAGCCTAAGGACCCTGGTTCGAGGCTTAATTCCCCAGGACCTACATTAGCCAGATGCACAAGGGGGCTCATGTGTCTGGAGTTCATTTGCAGTGGCTGGAGGCCCTGGCATGCCCATTCTCTCTCTCTCTACCTCTTTCTCTCTCTGTCATTCTCAAATTAATAAATACAAAAAAACAACCCTTGTATCTGTACTGAACACATGCTGCCGTTATTTTCTTGTTACCATTCTTATGTAGCATAGTATCTTTGTGGTGTTTGTGTTGCATTAATCATTATAAGTAATACGGGGATACCTTACACTGCAGGAGGATGTATACAGGTGCTGTGAAAATTCTCTACCATTTCATATCAAGGACTTAAACATTCTTGATTTCTGAGTGGTCCTGGGATCTAGTCTCCAGTGAATACTGAGGAATAACTGCCATTAAACAGCTCACATATAAGAGTTCTATTCTTTTTAAAAAATATATATATTTTATTTATTTATTTGAGAGAGAAAGAGGAAGTGTGTGTGTGTATGAGAGAGAGAGAGAGAGAGAGAGAATGGGCACTCCAGGGCCTCAGCCACTGAAAATGAACTCCAGATGCATGCGCCCTCTTGTGCATCTGGCTTATGTGGGTTCTAGAGAATTGAACCAGGGTCCTTGGGCTTTTCAGGTAAACACCTTAACTGCTAAGCCATCTCTCCAGCCCAAGAGTTCTATTCTTATGAACAAATATATTTCATTTATGATGTGTGATGGATACACACTCAAGTTATGATCTAGGTATACTCAACTTATAAGTAGAAAGATTTTGGAGCTGGGGAGATGGTCCAGAATGGCTTATTTGCTAATGTAAGCATAATAGCCTGAGTCCAGGTCCCTGGAACACACACATAAAGCTGGACATGGTGGAGCATCTATTCCCAGGCCCCACGGTGAGATGGGAGTCAGGGACAGGAGAATCCTTATAAACTCATGTTCTGGCTTCACAGCCACGTGCAAGAAACCCTGCCTTCGTCAAGGTCCAAGGTGAGGACCGATACCAGAGGCTGTCTTCTGACTTCCAGAGGCATGCTCATGGCGGGATGTGTGCATGACATCCATACGTGGCTGTATACACATGCACACATCATACACACATACATAAAAACCTGGAATAAATAAAGCCGGGCGTGGTGGTGCATGCCTTTAATCCCAGCACTTGGGAAGCAGGAGAAGGATCGATCTTCATGAGTTCAAGGCCATCCCAAGACTACAGAGTGAATCCCAGGTCAGCCTGAGCTACAGCGAGATTCTACATTGATAACCCCCCCAAAAAATAAGTTTAAAAAATTTTGTAATTAGCATATATTAACAGGCATGGTGGTATACATCTTTAATGACAGCACTTGGGAAGCAGAGGTAGGAGGATCACCATGAGTTCAAGGCCATCCTGAGACTACAGAGCGAACTTCAGGTCAACCTGAACTACAGCGAGACCCTACCTTGAAAAACTTTTAAAAAAATTGGAATGACATAATAAATCATATCTAGGAATTGGGGTGGGGTCAGGTGAACTTAACTGTGTTTCTTATACTTTTAATTATTTTCTAATTTTTTCTAATTATTTTCTAAGTTTGTTTCTAGTAAGAGCTACCTTTATAACTAGAAAATCATTATTTCTATAGTAAATATTTCTGGGGTGTTTACTCGGTGCCAAGTGCTAGGCTATCCTAAACTCTTTTTTTTTATGAAAAGCTGATGAAACAATAATAAAAATACAAAAAACAATCTCTAAAACTCCTAGCTTCCTTCCACAGATTTGGAAGGCCTTCAGGGCCAGCTCCCTCCGACACATCTTGCTGCCATTCTGGGAACAGGAATGAGAGGTGGAGTCTCTGGCCCAAATCCCCCTTTCTGAGAAAGTGCTGAGGCCTTAGTCTTCCCAGCCAGGGCCGAATTCCTGGGGCTTGGCCACAAGGACACGGCTAACAGAGTCAGGCAGGAATCTGGTCTGTCTCCTTCCCTGTTTTTAAAAGAAATAAGCCACTGTCTAAGTTGGGCTAAGCCTAATATTATCTGGTTTTCTTCAAAGCCTGAGGGGTGAAAAATCCGATCTGCTGCTCTTCAGTGATGTGGGGTTGTCTGGGGAGCATAGTTTCTAGAGGTTTCTGGGAGAGATTGTACTCTGCCCAGAGCCCAGTCAGTTGTCAGCAGAGCCCAGTACTCTGTGGGATGAACTTAGCAGATGGCAACTTGCAACTGTGAGAGGGACTGATGGTAATTTCTTCTTTGGAGCATGGTTTGAATATTCAACCTGTATTTTCTAACAGTCAACAAATCACAAAATGGACCAAGATGCTCATAGAAGTTGGGGTCCAGGCTCCAGCCCTTTCTGCATAGCGCCATTCCCTCTACTGTTATATACGGCCAGTCCAGACTGGTTTTGGCTCTTTCCTTTGGCTCCCCTATTTAAATACTGTAGCACCTGCTATGTGAGACCAGAAACCTTGAATACAGGATTGACTAAGCCACACCTACTTCTGCCACAGGCCGAGTGGCAGCTCCTTCCTGGCCCTCAGGATACCCATTGGACAATTAAGACTAAAAATAAGGTCAGGGTTTGATCTGCTGACTTTAAAAAAAGGGCAGGTTGGGTCCCAGCCTGGACACTGGGGCACAGTGCTTCCCCCTGGGGTGTGTCTCCTACGGTAAACGCCTGGTGGTGTCAGGCCAAGGCAGACGTGGGGGACTAGAGTGCAATCAGATTGCACATCAGTGAGCTTGGCGGAGGAAGACAGAGGAAAGTATCTTTATAGGCAATGATAAGGCAGAGGTGGGGGACTAGAGTGCGATCAGATTGCACATCAGTGAGCGTGGCGGAGGAAGACAGAGGAAAGTATCTTTATAGGCAATGATAAGGCGGGGGGGTCAACCACCCCAAATCAAACCCTGCAGGACGCCCCTTGAGGTGCTTACAAATCAGCTCCCTCTGGGGACATGGGGCAGAGGCATGGTTCTTTTCAGGGAACTGGAGCCATCCCCCAAATTGTATAAATGTCAGTTTCAAAAACAAAACAAAACAAAACAAATCTATTCTACTAGGAGCTGGAGAGATGGCTGAGCAGTTAAGGCACTTGCCTGCAAAGCCCAGTGACCCACGCTTGATTCCACAGTACCCACGTAAAGCCAGATGCACAAAGTGGCACGTGCATTTGGAGTTTGTTTGCAGCAGCTAGAAGCCCTGGCATGCCCATCATTCTCTCATTCTCTCCCTCTTTCTTCCCCTCCAGCCCAGAAATAAATAAATATATAAAGAATCTATCCTAAAAGTGTCCAAACCAACTTCTCACTCATCTCCCCCTCTTCCGACTCACTCTCTCTGTGCTGCATGCTCAAGGCAACGCTGAGATCAGAAGGCTTAACTATGAATGGGTTGGAACTCTGGGAGCTTACGTTGACCTCAGCTTCCCTCCCTGCACCGTCTCAATGGCTCTGCCTCATGCTGCCTGGGTACAGGGGTCCTAGCTGACAAAGAGAATTGGTAGTGTGCTCATTCCAGCTCTCCTGACACTCACCTCTCGGCCTGCAATTTGCTGAAGAAAAGAGAGGCCAGAGCAGCCCCATCCCCACCCCTGCTAGCGCCCTGTGAGCTGCCTGTCCAGGCCAGCTCAGAGGAGAGGCACCAGGAACGCCGCCTTGGCTACAAGAGGCTGTACCTGTTGGGCCCAGCCCAGGTCAGGAGGCCGTGGGCTGCAGGTGTGCTTTGGGGAGTGTCTGACAGGAGAGGGGCCTACATGGAAGGTGTTGTCCCAGACGTGGCTTCTAGCGGGTATGAGGGAGGTCATTCAGAGAGGTAAGGCCTGGCATGACCCCTAGAAAGGACTTTGGTTTGTGCAATGTCAAAGATAAAACTACCAGGGCAGCTGGAGGGCCTCGCTAGGAAAAGTGCAAGCCCTTGATTCGATTTCCAGTGCTTATGACTCCCTGGTGGCTTCAGGTGTGGCCCGTCAGGGAGTGTACAGCTTGAGGTGAGTCACTGTTCCCTAAAGTGGACCCACTCCCCTCTCTCCTGGAAAGGAAAAGCAAGGATAGAAGAATCCAGAAGGGAGAAAAGAGGATCCACAGTTGCCTGTCCGGTCCACCATGAGAGAGGAGAGAAGGCCAGTCTCCTCGCAGGGACTCTTGTCCCCATAGGCAAGCTGCTGGCACAGGCTGACGTAGGAGGGTGGAGGACACTCCTTCCTTCCCCAGTGTCAGGGAGTCAAAAACCGAGCGCACGGATATACTGTTGAACTTAATGACTCCACAGAATAGTGTCGTGTCTCCAGAGCCAAGGGGTCTGTCCTGAGGTTTCCTGGACGAGGGACCACTCATTGCAGGGCAGTGAGGTCTGAGGGAAAACTCTTCCACTCCACGTTTCAGACCTCAGAGGACCCAGGAGGAGCAAGGCCAGTTATTTCTAGATTCTTTTCCGTGTGTGTGTGTGTGTGTGTGTGTGTGTGTGTGTGTGCACAGGCACACATGCATGCACTCTATGAACATGAGCACAAGGCTAGAGCTGTCTCATGTCCTCCTCTGTCACTCTTTGGACTTATTTTCTTGAGACATGGCCTCTCACGATACCCGGAGCTCACACAGCGTGGCTGACCAGTGAGCCCCAGTGATCCTCCTTCCCCTTCCTCCTCAGCTCTGGGGCGACAGGTGTGCACGGCCAGGCCTGGCTTTTCGTACCTGGGTACTAGCTATCCGACTCAGGTTCCCATGCTTGCGCAGCAAGTGCTCTTGCCCGCTGGGCCATCTCCTCGGCCCCCTCGCCAGGTTCTGAGCCAGCCTTTGACTTGGGTTTCTCAACATTCCCTGCAGGAGGCCTGCCAGCTAGGCCCCAGTCGCCCTCAGGCACCAGGCTCCAGATGCACTGGTAAGAAATGAAAACAGCCCACCGAGACAGGTGAGCTCATGCGGGAGAGCGTCATGCTGCATCACGCCCAGCGCATCCTACTGGGAAGGTGGCCCATGCGGGTGAGTCACACGGCGGGACCTGTCCACACCTACTTTACCCATGATTATCTACGTTTTCTCTTCTTTGGGCTCTAGGAGGAAGCCACCAGACAGAGTTCAGCCGAGCCTCACACATGGGCAGGACAGAATCCACCAAGGCAAAGAATCATGAGTTTCATGGTGTGTTTATGAGCGTAAGGCTGTGCCTGAAAGGGGCCACATGAAGAAAAGCTCTTCCCCTCGGCTGATCTGTGGGTCACAGCATGAGAAAAACTCCTGACATTCAGGGCCTTGAGCATTTGAAAATAATAAAAAAGAAAAAAAAGTTTTGAATTAAAATTTATGGCTGAGCCTGTCTGTCTGGGAGGAGCTGGCTTAGTGGGCAAGGCTGACGCCAGCCAGGCTGCAGGGCCTGGAGGAAATCAGATACCAGCAAGCTGTGAGTGGCGAGCGCCGGCTCTCCCGTAGGCCAGCTTAGCCCCGTGGCCCTCCCGCCAGCTGAACCAGCTCTAGGCAAGATGCTGAGATGCTTGCGTGCTCCTGGGAGTGTGTTGAAAAACGCCCGGGCCTGGGCCACTCTAGGCCGGGTTGAATCTCTAGGGATGAGACGAGTCATTGCAAGCAATGTAAGGATTGTCAGGCAAGCTGAAGATGACCTCAGATGGAGAAGCATGGACCAAGGCCAAAGGTTCCGAGGTGGAGGAAAGATGAGAGCGTTTGGTTACTGCTTCCCCAGAGCTGGGGAGGGGTGCAGGCTGCAGGGGATTGGAGGGGTGATTGGGGGGTTGGGAACAGAGAGGGAGGAACATCCCAAATTCTGGTGGTTTGATTCAGGTGTCCCCCATAAACGTAGGTGTTCTGAATGCCAGTCTCCCTAGCTGGTGGCAGTTGGAAATTAAAGCCTCCTGAGGGCAGTGTATTGTTGGGGGCAAACTTAAGGGTGTCATAGCCAGTGTTCCCTTGCCAGTGTTGGGCACAGTCTCCTGTTGCTATGGTCCACCTGATGTTGACCAGAGGTGATGTCCACCCTCTGCTCATGCCATCGTTTTCCCCACCATCATGCAGCTTCCCTCTCAAGCCTGTGAGCCAAAATAAACCTCTTTTTCCCCAAAGCTACTCTTGGTTGGGTGATTCCTACCAGCAATGCGAAGCTGACTACAACAGAAACTCATCTTTGGGGTGTGGTGAGAGGACGACAGCAGCTGCCCCCTCCACCCCCACTTGCCTCTGAACTTCCTGTCTCCATCAGTGCCATCCTCCTCTGCCTCTCCCCATCTCTCCCCAACCTGACCTCACCTACCCCGTGGATCAGATTTCAGTTGCTGATGTAACAAATTACTACAAGCATCATGGTGCAAGATGCAAGTTGACTGGTTTAGAACTCTGGATGTCAGAAAGGCTGGTGTCAGGGTTGGGGAGATGGCTTAGTTGGTGAAGTGTTTAATTCACAAGCATGAGGACCTGAGTTCAAGCCCCAGAGCCTACATAAAAATGCTGGCTGTGGAGGGACAAGCAGAGTAACATGGGCTTATAATTCCAGCACTGGAGAGGTAGACACAGAGGATCCTAGTGGCTTGGTGGTCAATTCGTCTAGATGAGCTCCTGGCCAAAGAGAGACTCTGTCTCAAAACATAAAAAGGTGCCCAGGCACCAGGGAGATGGCTCAGCAGGTAACAGAACTTGCTGTGTAAGCATGAAGATCTGAGTTTGATTCCTAGCACCCATGCAAAGGGCCGGGTATGTCTGTATGCCCATAATCCCAGTACTGAGAGGGGTGGAGACAAGACAGTCACTGGGAGTCACTAGTCTGCCAGTCTAACTGAAAAGCAGTGCCAGCTCCAGGCTCAGTGAGAGATCCCATCTGGAGGAAGCAGAAGACGGATAGAGGACACGCAATGTGCTTCTCTGTCCTCCACGCGCATATGCACAGGGAGACACTCCTAACTGTACACACACATGCACACATCACACACACACACACAAACATAGCACATAATATGTTTCTCTCACAAAAGAGGTGGGCAGTGTTCCTGAGGAATGACTCCTATGGCCTAAACACACACACACACACACACACACACACACAAGTCAAATGTATCACTAGGGCTACACTGCTTCTGGAGGTTCGAGTGTCTGTGTGTACACTTGTACATGTATGTGTGTATATGTGCACATGTGTATGTGTCTCTGAGTATGTCTGTTTCCTTGTCTTTTTCAGTTTTTAGAGACTTCCTACATCCCTTGGCTCATAGTCCTTGCCCCATGTCACTTTGGCCTTTGCATCTGTCTCATGTCTATTTCTCTGACTCCAACCTCCTGACTTCCTCTGTCTTCAGAAGAAGACCACCAGAATAATCTTCCTAGTTGAAGACCCTCAATCCCATTTGCTAAGTCCCTTTTGTCACAGAAGGTCATATTCACAGCAGACAGGAGGGAGGGCATAGAGAGGGGTCAGTTGGGGGGGGGTTCCCTTAAAGGGACCTCACACCTTCCTGACTTTCTGTGTGCTTCACTATGAAGCAGGAAGGTTCATGTGCCCCTTTATGGCTCTCTCCATGCAGATGGTGTCACAGGCCCAAAGCAACAGGGCCAACTGGCTCTAGATGGAAACCTCTGAAACCATGAGCCAAAATAAACTTTCCCTCTTTAGAACTTGTTTAATGTCAGGTATTATGTCACAGCGATGGTCTATCCTATGTACCTGATCTCTGAGTTATGAGTAGCACATAAAAGTGGGGTATCATGGAAGGGGCCCCAAAGTTTTAATCCAACAGTTCTTCATTCTGGGGAAATGATTGTGTTTTTTTCTGTTTTTATTTGCTGGGGTCTTCTTATCTACAAAAAGAAAATTTACTACAAGTGTTGGGCTATGTGATATGGCTCACCAGAAATACTCAATACATCTCAGTGTCCTCCCCTGTGATTGGATGGAACCCTCTGAGGTGAGCATCTTTGCATCTTATATGCTCAGATTTGGAAGCTTCAAGGAAATGGGTGGAGAGAATGAAATAAAATTACACAAAGCCAGACACAGAGGTGAGCAGCGGCCGCCCCCGTGATTTCCTCCAGGTAGAACCAGCACGTATCTGTCAACGGATGGACAAGTAAGCAATACGTGCTGCCTCCATACATGGGAACGTTACTCAGCCACGGGAAGGAGTGAAGGTAAGGATATATATTATAACATAGAGGAAACTTGAGCGTTCCGTGCTACAGGAAAGAAGTCAGTCAGAAACAGCCTCATACTGGATGGCTCCAGTTGTAGAAACCGCCTTAGACTGAATGGGATCAGGTGTATAAACTGCCTCACACTGGATGGATTCACATGTGTAAACAGCCCCTCACTGGATGGGTTCGGGTGTATAAACTGCCTCATACAGTATACATTCAAGTGTATTAAATGCCTTATACTGTATGGGTGCAGGTGTATAAAGCACCTTACATTGGTCTGTCTAAAGAGATAGAGACAGGAAGTAGATTAGTGTTTGTCTAAGATATTGGGAACTGAACAGGGTAGATCGGTGGCGGGCAATGCCTTCCCAGAGAGGTGAAGGTATTTGAAGTAGGAGAGGGATGATGGCTACACAGCTTTTAAAGGCTACTAAAAATCGGGCTATAGAGATGGCCTAGCGGTTATGGTGCTTGCCTGCAAAGCCGAAGGACCTAGGTTCAATTCCCTAGGGCCCACGTAGGCCAGATGCATAAGGTGGTGCATGTGTCTGGGGTTCATTTGCATGGCTGGATGCCCTGGCATGCCCATTCTCTCTCTTTCCCTCTTTCTCTCAAATAAATGAATTTAAAAAATTTAAATATATATACTAAAAATCACTGATTTGTATACCTTCCTATTTTCTAAATTGTATATTTTCAAAGTGGGATTGTATAGTACATAAACTGTACCTCAATATTAAAGAAAACTCATTCACGGAATGTCAGGGGATGTGGAGACAGAAGCGGAGAGCCCTTGGAGGGCCAGTTTACCTATCTCCTTTGATCTGCTATGACTTTGGTCTACTGATAAATTTCTCTTCCTTTCTGCTGATGCTACCTGCCCAAGGAAAGGGACATTGCTGGTTGCTTAGTTCCAAAGCTAGTGGTTGGGAGTTTTCAAAGATCATTTTACTGAACACTCAGAAAGTGGTGGGGTGAAGTGGGGAACGAGGCTGTAGTTGTACTGGGGGACAGATATACTCTGCAGGTTGCCTAGTCCTTCCATCTCCCCAGCCCTGTCAGGGGAACCCAGTGTGAAGTCCTCATCTGGCAGCTCTGGACAAGTTCCCCCATCTTCGCTCCCCTCTCATTATGGGCCTGAGCCCCAGCTGGTCACGGTCTGGTAGGATGGGTGGCAGAGAGTGGATGGTCCTCACAGTGCATGCCACTTTCTTCCCCTGTGGGCCCTAGATCCCAGGATGAGTGTGGAGGTGGGTGGGGCATCATGAAGACTCTCACATCTTTTATTGTCTATCCCTTATAACAAGTGAGGGCCATTTACTGATGACCCTGTCACGGCTCATCACCTAAGATAATAGAAATTCTCACCTCTTGATTCCTTAATCTCATCTTCAGTATATCAGTTCATTGATCACCAAACCAACTGATAGAACATCCTTACAGAATGCCAAGTGTTAGTAACTACTCTCTCCTGGTTTTGCTTGGGTGCGTTTAGACCCTTAGACCAAATGATGTTGTGTATGCTAAATATTTGTGTTTCTTGGATTGGCCTGAGTCCTGGTGGCCACTGTTACGTAGAAACTTTAATCTGACCGATCCTGAAAAGATCACACATTCAAGAGGGAGGGAGGGCTAGCACCTTGGGACCCCTCCAGGGACAAAGACTATCACAGCCGGTGGTTTGAGGGTGCCTGTTTTCCTCACTGGTGCCCACTTACCTTTAAAGAAGGCGACCAGTGTTACCTCAAGAGAAGTGGAGCATAAGAGCCTCTTTCCTTGTCATTTAGAAGCTTGTTTCTCAAGTTTTCCAATTCCTGGGTTGAAAGTCTCCCTCACACACACACAAGAAGATATAAGCCATTCTCAACACAATCTAGGGTTCAGTCAATATTTACAGCCAGGGACTTCAATTCAGGTGGCTTCACGAGATGTTTGAGAGCCCTTTAGTGAGTGTACGCTGACCATCGGAGGGAGACCTTCCTCCCAGCCACTCCTCCATCTTTATTATACTGCACAATTGGGAATACACTTGACCTTCAAAGTTCAACTTGTGCCATTCAAAGGGGGAAAAAAAAATTCCACCTTATTTTAAACCCTACCTTGTTCTCCTACAGTCTGAATAAACATTACTCAATAGCCAAAGTTACTTAAGCATCCGTCATTTCCACTTCAAGGGGAAGGCGAAGGCAACAAAGATGTAGCGGCACAAAGCGACTGAAATTTAACCTTCACCGCTGGGTGTATTCCAAGCTTGCTCAGATTTGTTCTTCAAAAGAAACCCCAGAGAGCCAGGTTCATTGGCATTCTCCTCCTCTGAAGGATTGCACTTGACGATGAAGCAAGGCACCCCAGAAACCCTGGCTAGGTGAGAGTATTTGCTCTTTTTCTGTCTTCTGAGAAGTTTCCACAAGGGTTTTGCATTCCTCTTCTCCCTCAGGGCAATCTCCCCTCAGGCAGTCTCTGAGCTAGCCCTCCACCCTAGTGGCCTCGGATATGTTGGTGCTTTCCTTCCTTGTTGTTTGAGACAGGATCCCTCTTGTTGTTTGGGGGTGCATGTATGTGTGGGGGTGTGGTACATGTGGTGTCGTGTGAATGTGTGGTCATGTCAGCCTTCTTACATGGGCTCTGGGGACCTAACTCAGGCCCCCTCAGGCCATCATATGTGATGGGCATACTTAATGCCATTCAGTTCCCCACCCCATCTGTATTATATATATTACTTATTTGAGAGAGAGAGTGTTACACAGAATGAGAGAATGGGCACACCAGGGCATCCGGCCACTGCAAACAGACCTCCAGACGCATGCACCACCTTGTGCATCTGGTTTATGTGAGTCCTGGGGAATTAAACCTGGGTCTTTTTGCTTTGTAGGCAAGATGCTTTAACCACTAAGCCATCTCCCCTGCCCTTCTTTTTTTTTTGCCACTGTGAATGGCGGGCTATCTGGCCCACAAGTTTCTGGATTTTTCCACGGACTCTGCCTTCCATTGCTATTGGGTGTTGGGATTGCAGAGACCTGCGCCACTTTGTGAAAGTGGGTGCTGGGGATGTGAGCTTGTCCTGGCAGGTTTGTGGACCAAGCACCTTTAATGGCTGAGCCATCTCTCCAGCCCAAACCCTTCCCTTCTTTCCCTCTGCCCATACTCTGGAAGACAATTCCCATGCCCTCTGTAGAGCAACTGGCCTCCAGAGCATTGACTTGAGCTCATCTCATTGGCTTCCCAGGTACCAGTTTGGGACACTGAGATGTGTAAGTCCTGTGCAGAGGGGGGGGGGACTCTGTGGTGTAGGGAACCTAGTTAGCACCCCAAGAGAAACTGAATCTACCACTCCCTATCTACTCTTAACAACCCCTCACAGCTTTAAGCAACCAGAAGTCTTCTGTCTCTAGGGATTAGTCTAGATTCAGCCGATTACAGGAACCATGCGACATGTGGCCATTTATACCTTGCTCTTTCACTTGGTGCCATGTTTGTAAGGTTTAGTCATGTGGTCCCAGGTGTCGGGACATCATTTATTCTTATTGGCTGGGTCACGTTTGCATTGTATGGACAGACCACCTTTATTGATCCATTCGGCTGTTGGATATTTGAGTCGTTTCTAATTTGGGGCTGTTGTGGGGGGCTCTTCTAAGCATTTGGACATTGTACATGGATGCATGCATTCGTTTCTTTTTGGTGTAGCCCTGTGCATGGCTTGGCTGATGCTCGGGATGTGGTCTAGCCGTGACATTTTGAGGGACTGACAGGCTGTTGTCTGGACGGAACAATTCCGTTTCCCATTGCCTTCAGCTGTCCACAGAGGCTATAACTTCTCTTCCTCCTTGACGGCGTCTGGTATCTTCCATGTTGTCTATCGCAGCCATTCCGGTGGATGAGAGGCGGCATTTCACTGTGGTTTGGATTCACGTTTCCCTAGTGAATGACGCCGCCAAGAGCTCCCTGCTCTTGTCATTTGTGTTTTTCTCCAAGTGGCCACGTGGTTTAAAAAGGCGACATAAGTCTACTTCAGTGCTGAGCTCTCAGCAGCTTCTATATGTCTGGTTTGGTGTGTTCTGAGCATGCTCAGTGTCTGTTGCCATCACCTGGGGCAGGTGGTCAGGCTCGCCACGGAAGCAGCACTCTTACCCATCTCACTAATTCCTCTGTGGTTCCAACCCAGAAAAAAAAAAAAAAAGAAAGAAAGAAAAGAAAAAAGAACTCCCTCTCAAATCAATAAATAAAAATAAAAAATAAAATATTTTTAAAAACAGCGTGTCTAGTACCAGAAGGTGCTACATGGGCGACTGGGGGAAATGACCAATATCTCTCCAAGCAATGCATGGTCTAACCTAATTAGCAACAAATAACCTGGTGTGATGCCCACACAAGTGCAATAGTGGCACACAGCCATGGTGGGGAACAACTGCTCTTGATTTGGCTAGCTGATCCCCTCAGTGGTACCAGACCCATAGCTGGAGCTGGGTCAGAACCATATCCAAACATAAGCCCACTCTCCAATATCAAGCTACCATTAATCATGGGGTACAAGAGGGCCTACACCTATTAAACTCTCTTATCAAAAAAAGTAAGTGTGGGCTGGAGAGATGGCGTAGCGGTTAAGCGCTTGCCTGTGAAGCCTAAGGACCCCGGTTCGAGGCTCGGTTCCCCAGGTCCCATGTTAGCCAGATGCACAAGGGGGCGCATGCGTCTGGAGTTCGTTTGCAGAGGCTGGAAGCCCTGGCACGCCCATTCTCTCTCTCTCCCTCTATCTGTCTTTCTCTCTGTGTCTGTCGCTCTCAAATAAATAAATAAAAATTAAAAAAAAAAAGTAAGTGTTATCTCAATTTTACGGGTGCTAACTTACTCTCCGTTGGAGAATCTGCTTCTCTTTTTCAGATAGATGCAGATCCCAAGGAGAGAGCTGCCCCAACATACCTCAAAAGGGGCCCGACTGAAACTAAAGAAAATTGGCGAAACAAGCAAGGGTGCTGTTTTCCTGATGAACCGATGAACCAGATACCAGCACAAAGGGGAAGGAGACCAACACAGAGAAAAATAAACTCCTACCAAATCAGAGAGCCAGAGCCTCACAGGCCCCCACCACCTCAGCACTGAAGCAGACCAAAAATGAACCCAACATGGCTCAGGGAAATTTTGCAGAAGAGGGGGCAGAAAGAATGTCAGAGTCACATGTTGGGTCATGATTTGCAGAGACATTTATCATACCAATAACTGTGGGCTAACTCCACAATGCACGACCCATTTACATCAACAAGGAGGGTCCATTGGGAGGGGGTAGATCATGGATGAACCTAAACAATGGCACCAAACTGCCTGTATTTGCTGAAAAGAAAACTAATAAATTAAATTTTTTTTTTAAAAAAAGGAAAAACAAACTAGGCTGGAGAGATGGCTTAGCAGTCAAGGTGCTTGCATGCAAAGCCAACAGACCCAGGTTCAATTCCCCAGGACACACGTAGGTCAGATGTACAAGGTGGCGCATGCATGCATCTGGAGTTCGTTTGCAATGGCTGGAGGCTCTGACACACCCATCCTCTCTCTCTCTCTCTCTCTCTCTCTCTCTTTATTTGACACACTCTCTCAAAAAAATAAATAAGGGCTGGAGGGATGGTTTAGCGGTTAAGTGCTTGCCTGTGAAGCCTAAGGACCCCGGTTCGAGGCTCGGTTCCCCAGGTCCCACGTTAGCCAGATGCACAAGGGGGCGCACGCGTCTGGAGTTCGTTTGCAGAGGCTGGAAGCCCTGGCGCGCCCATTCTCTCTCTCTCCCTCTATCAGTCTTTCTCTCTGTGTCTGTCGCTCTCAAATAAATAAATAAATAAAATTTAAAAAAAAAATAAAAATAAATAAATAAAAATTTCAAAAATAGAATATTTTTTAAAAGAAAGTAATCTACCCTGCCCCGAGATTCAAGTTACCTGTGGGTAACAGCAAAGTAACTGGCAAGTTCTTTGACACATAGTAGGCACTTAACAAAGTCAACTTTCCACACCATTGATTTTGAAGCTGGAGCTAGGATTCCCAGCATGCCCCTTTCTGCATGGCCCTTAGTTGGCATTAGCCTCAGGCAGAATCTGTGGGAGCGCTGGAAGACAGGAGTGGCCCAGCAGCTATTTTGCGGCGTTGAGGCCTGCCTCGAGCTCCAGCGCCTGCGTGCTGTCTCCTCTGCTTCCTCACCTTGCCCTGGGATGGGAAGTGAACCTGGTGCTGTCATTGGACCTGCCCGTGGACGTCTGCTAGCCAGGTGCTCGAGCCTCCTGTGGACTCCCGCTTACCCTTTATGTTCAATGCTTCTTCTGGCCCAACGGCACAGGCAAGGGCGTTGCAGAAACGTTTCTCCCAGCTTCTGGTACCACGTATGCTCCTTTCCTGCAAAAGTGTGTCTCCTTCTGGAGATATAATGAAGGTCAGATAACCTTGGTAGCCACTGCTGACCAGACCATGGCACAAACCAGATGATACCAGATGCTTTCTGAGCAAAATTAGAGACATACTGGAGGTGCCCTGGACACTTACTTCTTAAAATTTTTTTTAATTTTTATTTATTTATTTGAGAGTGACAGACAGAGAGAGAAAGAGTGGGAGAGAGAGAGAGAGAGAGAGAGCGAGAATAGGCACGCCAGGGCCTCTAGCCACTGCAAACAGACTCCAGATGGGTACTGCCCCTTGTGCATCTGGCTAACGTGGGACCTGGGGAATCAAGCCTCGAACCGGGGTCCTTAGGCTTCATAAGCAAGCCATCTCTCCAGCTGCCAGATACTTACCTCTGTCTGCTGCTTGTTTATTTAGGATCAAGTCTTGCTTAGTTGTTCAGACTGCCCAGAGGCTCTGAAGAATCCTTCTGCCTCAGCTTCCTGAGTAGCTGAGACTGTATGTGCTTCTCCTCACACCCACTTCCACCTTCCCACTCTGGATATGAGGATTCCCCTTGGGGGCTGGAGCGGATCCAGAGATCTCATCCTCCTCTCAGACCATCTATCCAGGGGAAGACCATGTTCTGGGGAGGTGCTTGGCAGAAGGCTGCTGCTGGCTCCCAGAACCCATCTGAACAAGAGCCTGTCGTGCGTCTGCGAGGCTCCTCACCCAGGCTCTTGCCAGCTACTTCCACAGCCTGACATACACCTGGGCAGGGCCTTGCTCCTCACCCAGCTTCCTGATATCCATACTCAGTCTCTAGAAGCATTCTTGCCTCTTGGGCTCAAGTTTAGACCAACTTCTCCCCCATTGGTAACTTCCAAATTCTTTCCTTCTCTCCAGTCTGGTCTCTCTTCTCTTCTTCCTCACATCTGACCTTTCTCCACTGCATTTTTTAAAAAATTTTTTTATCTATTTATTTGAGAGTGACAGACACAGAGAGAAAGACAGATAGACGGGGAGAGAGAGAATGGGCGCGCCAGGGCTTCCAGCCTCTGCAAACGAACTCCAGACGTGTGCGCCCCCTTGTGCATCTGGCTAACGTGGAACCTGGGGAACCGAGCCTCGAACCGGGGTCCTTAGGCTTCACAGGCAAGCGCTTAACCGCTAAGCCATCTCTCCAGCCCTCTCCACTGCATTTTAATCTTCATGTTCCTTATAAATTTACAACAACCACTCTGCTCTATTACTCACCAGTCCTCACAACCAGCTCTACCTTATAAGCAGAGAGCACTCGGTTTCAGAGAGAACAAGGTGCTCATAACAGAGATTGGGCAACAGAAATAATACATGGAGTGTCAGAAGGGTGGGCTACCACTGTTCAGGGGTGGTGCATCAAAAGAGAACCAACAGCCCAAGATTCCTGCTAGCTGAGCTGTTTCTTTTTTAAATATTTTTTTGATCATTATGTATTCATTTGAGAGCGACAGACAGAGAGAGAAAGACAGATACAGAGAGAGAGAGAGAGGAGAGAGAGAATGGGCACGCCAGGGCCTCCAGCCACTGCAAACGAACTCTAGACATGTGTGTCCCCTTGTGCATCTGGCTAACGTGGATCCTGGGGAATCGAGCCTTGACCCGGGGTCCTTAGGCTTCACAGGCAAGCACTTAACCGCTAAGCCATCTCTCCAGCCCTGAACTATTTCTTAATGTGAAGTGCTGAGTGGGGTAGGGGTACGGCACTCTGCATATACCTGAGGTAACCCCCAATTTATAAGGCTTCAAGTTCAAAACAAGGTCAGGGGGAAATTGGCTGCCTCACTGTGGGGCAAAGTGACTTCAAGTAAATGAGGTAGAGAAGACGGAGAAGACAAATTTTGTGTCTGATTTCCCTGTCCCTTTAACAGGTCACCTCCCAGCTCTAGCCCAGGCTTTCTCTCTCCGCTGTCTGCACAGTGAGTGTAGGTGGTGTGGGCCGACTTTTTACCTGTGTCTGCTACAGATCCTCTGTGGGAGTCACAGCATCCTTGAATACAGCAGGTTCAAGTGAAACTTCTCTCCTTTGTTCCCTCCTCCCTTTCTTCTCTCTCTCCCCCCTCCTTCCTTCTGTCCCTGAAAGCCTCTTATAATCGTCTGATAACTACCCAGACCTGAAGGTCTCCATACTCTTGTCCCCTCACTCCAGCTCGGAAGCCCTCGGTCTTTGGCATTCATGTCCTTCCAATGCCAGCAGCCCCAGAGCCGCCTGCCTGAAACGGTCAGCGGACCTTGGATTCCTGGTGCTCCCTATTGCAGGCTTTCCTCCAACCAGAGGCCAAGTTCTGGTTCCAAGCCTTCTCTCTCCTTCTATCAGCCTCCAGCTTGTCGTTGTGAAAATGTTGAAAACCCCCTTCAGTCTGTAGCTGCTCTGTTTTGAATATCTACTGTGCTCTGGGCATGCTGTTGGGAGCTGGTATTAGAGTAGTGAACAAAATCTCAGGGGTTCATGGTCTCATGGCGAAGACAAACAGCACTTTATGCAACAGAGAGAGAAATCCTTAAGAGAAAGGGCACATGGGTCCACAAATCAGGGTGCCTACCTGGGATGGCCTGTTGATCCCTCACATCCCATGAAGGACCCACAGAGAGCTCTTACCTCTTTCTATACAGGCCATCCTACTGGACATTTCAATTCATACTTCTTTCTCTCAATTATTTTTGCTCTTCTCCTCCACCTGTCAAAGCCCTCCTGTCTCCTTCATGGAAACAGAGACTCTTCACAGGAACAGAAATGTTCCAACCTTTTCCTTTACCTACCTTGAGACTGAATGAAAGCTCTCACACCTCTATGCATGGCGTTTCCTCTCTCACATGAGGAGGGAAACCCCACTCTTATTCTGGGGCTGACACTTTCTTTCTGACTAGACTTTTCTATTTCTCAAGCCTCTGGCAGACCTTCACCTCCTAACCAGCGCTGTTGGACCTGGCGCCCGTAACACCTTCTGCCTGTTACGTCTGTTGAACTTGGGCCCCTAACCTTGGCTGGGTTTGGGAGAAACTTTACAAGCTAGTTTTCTGAATCCCCTTCAATTATCTTCTGGTATCTTGATCAGCATTTTCACATTGTGTTTTAAGCCATCCTGCCTCAAATTCTGACTTCATTGGGGGCGGCGTGAGACTTGGAGGGGACTGGTGATGATGGCTATATTTTATGATGTGTGACAGGAATAGGTGAGATACGGAGTTTGGCAAGCTGGAGGCTAGGGTTGGGAGGAGGAGAAGGACACTAAATATTGTGAAGTCACAGCGCAAAATATTTTTTTAAAGAGACATCAAAGTCTTTTTTTTTCCGTGGTGTCTTGCCTTGACCCCATTTCACACTGGCAAAACACAAACTGAAATTAAAATAAAAATACCAGGCTGGCTCCATGTAGCCAGTTGGGCTGCACAGCTAAGTTACCGATTCTATTAAAGTCACTAAATGCAAACATTCCAAGATTTATTTTCCTTGCTTATAATTTTTCTGCTTTTCCACTGGTGGGCTGTTTATTTCTAATAATTTGGTAGAAAAAAAAATACATTTGCTCATACCAGTGGAGGTCTTGTATGCCAAGCTGCAAACCAGAGCACATTTTATTGAAGAATAAACCCCCGGGAAAACAGGCTCCAGGGGGCCCCCGCTGACGGCAAGTTTACAAGCATAGTACAATTGACGCCATTATAATTAGCAACCCCCACACAAAGTCTTATTTTTCGGGGCAGAGATCTGAATCATTTTCTGTGCCCATGAATATCTCTGGATGAGAGCAAAAACATGGAGAGTGAGTCATAGACCAGCTTTGGGCTTTAAAGACAAAGGCAGATCCTATAAATCTAACCCACATTCTTTTAGTGGGAATGACTGACTTTTATGAAAACTGAGGATTGTAAATCAGAAACCTAAGTGGCTTACTTTGCAGCAGATAAACACAGACTTGTGTCGTGATGGAGCCCCACGTTAACCCTTTCATGGTGCCGTGGAGGACTGGGGACATGCAGCAATGGTGTCCTTCCTGGAGCTGGAGTCAGGAGGAGGCCGAGTGACTCACACTGGTGCGCCTCAGCTGGGGGCAGTGTAAGGCCTCAGGTGTTGGCTTGTTTCAACGGCTCCGCGACTTGAAATGACGGATCGGGCACAGCTGTGCTTGGAGAGGTCGCCTCTGTTGCAGCCTGGGCTTCTAAAATCCCCAAATCCCTGAAAAGGTACCAAATTTCCATGGGCTTAAACCTTCTCATCTGCAAAATGGCACTCTAGGTGGATCAAATAGATACATAATTCAGTTATGTAATATTCTCTCTCTCCTCTTTCCCTCCTTCTCATCTTTGTGCTTCTCCTTCTCCCTTCCTCTCCTCTGTTCTCTTCTTTCTCCTCCCTTCCCTGCTTCCCTGCTTGCCTTCACCGGGGATCTACTGCGGGGCCTCCTTCACGGTAGACACAGGGCTTATCTGCATTCTCAAGCAACCCTCTACCGGTCATTTTTTGGTGGCAAGACTGTCTAAGACCCAGCCTGGCCTTGAAGTCACTCTCTAGCCCAGGCAGGCCTTGAAACACGCGATCCTCCTGTCTCAGCCTTCCCAGCTGCTGGCTTTACACACCTGGGCCTCCAGGCTTTGAAGGCTGCGCATGTGTAACCAGCTCCAAAGGATGCTGCACTGTGCGGACCATCCAGTCTGGAGTTTGCCAGTTCAAAGGGGGATGGAACTTAGAAACCAAACGGCACCCATGTCTTCCTTCCTCCGTTTTTCTCTAAGACACACTCGCTGGATCATGCAGCCTCGAAGCTGATACTACGAGGCTCCTCAGTGCATCTCCTACTGAACCTCTAAACCCTCCACCAACTCCACACTGCAGGCTGCTCTTAGGGGAACCAGGGCTGCTCTGTGGGACGTCTCCATGGCTTGCCCCGAATCCCTGTAGCCGCCACATACTTCTCTAGCCTGGGTCTGCCCCTGGTCCGGCCGCAGCTCCAGCATAGCCCAGGACTGGCCTGGTGCTTTTGTGTTTAAACAAGGCGCACCCTGTGTTGCCCACTCAAACTTTAAAGGAAAACAGGACCTGCCGACCCCGGGAGGGAGGAAAAGAGCATCTATCATTTTTATGTGGCATTTCAAAGGAGGAGGCCCCTAGTTGGCTGGGAGACAAAGGCGCGCTCAGGGTTAATGGAGAAACCCCATTTAATCATTAACGCTTAATACTAAACCAGCTTAAACGCATAGGGAGGGCTCCCGGACAGCTGGGGCTCAGCCCTTGGGGGATGGGGATCCTATAGGGGATGGGAGGGATCCGAACTCTTGATGGTGGTCGTGAGTTGAGACCTGGGTCATTCCTGGCATATGAGGCTGTCTACTGATGAGACCCGAGTTTCTGGGCGACACCAAGCTGAGTTATGAAGCCCTTCCTGACAGCTCCCTTTGCCCTGGGAAGGTGGCACCAATTCACCTACTAGGGCACACCTGAGACAGCGGAGCCCCATGCAGCACCAAGTCCTGGGCACACCAGGCAGGTGGAGAGGTGAGACTCCGGGACAGTGCACAAAGTTCTCAGAGCCAAGCCAAGCCACCCGGGGCCAGCTGGGGCGCAGCTGCTGTGACGAGGACGCCACCTGGCTCATTTGTAGCACTGAGGGCGTCAACTCTGCCTCTGCCGGGCCACTCACCTCCTGTCCACCTGCCTCCCGCCCCACACGGGGCTCTCCACCGTGTCCCCACGTTAGCCGTTGGCCTGCAGCAGGGAGAAGGCACTCCCTGCACTGTTTATGCAGGAGCCTGAACCAAGCTTGCACCACACGTGCAGACTCACTTCTCCAGTGCTCTCGACCACCCGATGAGAAGCACAGAGAGGCAGCAGGACAGCTGCAATCCCTGTTCACACCTGGTCACCCCAGCTTCGGGTTCCTGACAAGATCCAACAAGCACCACCCTGAGTTTACTGTTTCCTAGCTGCTGTTGACTGGATGTTAAACTGAGTGAGTTTACCACAGACTGATCAGCCTGGGAAACCCACACGTGCACTCACTCAGAAGCAGAAACTGACCATGTCCAACTCAGAAAACAGCATTGTCTGTCCCTCCCCGTCACCCCATCCTCTCTTCTGACCCCTCTCGCTGACTTCTGGCAGCAGAGTCTGGCTGGGCCTTGATGCTGCCTCTCTGGTCTCAGTGGGGTCACGGGGTGCCCTCCTCCACCCCTCCTTGACCTTGCGTGCGTGTATTCAGAAGTTACTCCTGATCATTGCCAAGGATGGCTAATATCACTTATGTTTATGGGGACTGATTTCCCATCTACTTTTAT
The DNA here is from genome assembly GCF_020740685.1 of Jaculus jaculus. Classification (NCBI taxonomy): domain Eukaryota; kingdom Metazoa; phylum Chordata; class Mammalia; order Rodentia; family Dipodidae; genus Jaculus; species Jaculus jaculus. The sequence goes on along the minus strand of NC_059102.1, from coordinate 12,771,155 downwards.
CAATACTTTTTTGAATTATTTTTTTAAAAAGATTAAAACATGCTTTAAAAAAACCTCACGTAGCTGCCCTGGTAGAACCCAGGTGTGGCAAAGGTAGTGAAGATGGCTTGGGCATAAATCACAACCATGTGATGTTTTGGTCCTACTAGTTTAGGGTGACGGGGTGACTGACTGCGTAGTCAGTCGCTCCCAGCTTGGACCGGCTTGTGAAGTGGCCTAACCAAACCTCCAGGTGTATGCGCTTTCCAGGGCACACAGTGCGGTGACATTCCTGACTCAGAGGCTCTGGTATGTGCTAGGACACAGGGGCTCAGCAGGTGTGGGCTCCACAAAGCCCCCCTGTGCAGCAGAAGGGGATGGGACCTGCCCTGGGGCTCCAGAAAGTTCTGCTGACCTTCTGTGCCGCCCTGTGGGAAAATTCCACAGTTGTAGATAAGATCAGGGATTGTCAGGGGCTTGCAGGGGGGCCTCAAGCATGCCTGGGGCCAGGGTAGATGTAACCCCTAGCAGCTGTAGCTCAGGCCAAGGGGCCCATCCGGGGCATTTCTACTGTCCCTGCTGAGGACAGACCCTCCAGCGAATAGCGCGAAGCCAGGATGTGAGGGGCCGGAGGCAAAGCCTGCCTGGAGAAACCTGAGACACTTGAACATTAAGCCTTCTCGTGGGCTGAATGAGGGACCATGTCTCATTTCTCTCTCAGGACAGGAAAAGTAATCTACAGTCACCAAGAGGTGACAGTGCCTTGTTTACTCTCGTGGAGCTTCGGGGATCAGGTCACGGTTGTGGGCTGCAGGGATGGCTCTCCTAGGAGGTGGGGAAGAGGAGCTCTGTTCTTGTGCAAACCCAGCCCCTCTCCCTTCACAGATGAGCGACCTTTCACACCCTCCTCCCTTAAGTCCACACAGTCTCTGCTGTGTGGCTGTCATTCTGATCTGTCCACAGGGTTTGTGGGGAGAGCTGCTGACCTCCCTGGCTGTGTGAAAGGAGGGATGGGGTAAAATCTAACTTTGAGCTTAGCTGCTGGTCTTTGATTACAATTTTAGGTACTTCCCCATTGAGTCTGAGCTTTTCTTTGAGCAGAAGAGAAAAAAGACAGAAGAAGGCAGAACCTTCTCTGTGGGCCACTCAAGACTCTCTGGCTACATTGCAGTGATAGGCTCCACCCCAGGGTGACCTTGTAGGCAAAGGCTTATTTTCAAAGCAGTCTTCTAGATGCTTCTAAATGCCTCTCTCAGCAGCTTCAGTAAAGGCCCAAAGCTGGGTTCTAGCAGATATGGTATGCATTAGGAGATAGTTTTTTGTTTTTGGTAGGTAGTCAGCTAGGGAGTGATGCTCTCCTGCCTTGGCTGGAACTAGAGCTCCGATCAGATTCTTTCTCATCCAAGATGGTGATAAGGAGAAACTTGTTTGACCTTCTTGAACCTTCCCTGGGCTTAGCACGGATATAGGCAGGAAGCAAGCTGAGTGAGGTTCCTCCTGTGGTACGACAACCAGTCAAGATTCGGCATCTACGTTTGGACTCGACAGTGCGACTCATTCTAATCGGATGCCTACTTCATACAAACGTTCCTGAGCCAAGCCTCCATATGAGATTTTCTTGGCATACTCTGCCCTCCAAGCTTCACCTGAGAGCTTTTCTGCTTTTTTTTTTTTCTTGCGTCAATTTTCCCTTAATAAATCTTGAAAAATTACCTGTGTCTGCTATGTTTTTCAATTCTTTATGAAACATGAACAAGAACTTGAGAGTCACAGGCCTGGGGAGTTCTGAGCCCAGATCCCAGCTCGTCTCCCACAGCACTGTAGAGATCCAGTCCTGTGACAAGCCCAGCTGAGGAATGACACTGGTGCCTCCCAAGGAAACTTGACTCCTGGCTCTTCTCCAAGGAACACAGGCTCTACTCCGGGGTTTACAAACATCATTTGGCATTAAAAAAAAAAAGTGTGTGTGTGTGTCACACACATTCCATGGTGCATGTGTGGAGGTCAGAAGATAACCTGGGTGTTTTTGGCCCTCTCCTTCTGAGGTAGTGTAGGATTACCAGAACTTTGAAAGGAAACTACCAGTGAATAAAAGTGAGAAATGTCCCTGAGCCCATGAGGGAGAATCCAGTTCTTCCTTACCTCTTGTTCCCTACAGGAGAACTCAGAGCCTGCAACTTTCGAGAAGGGTTTGGTCCTTCCTTTTCTCTTCCTCCCTAAAAGAGTTCTACTTCTCCAGGTAAAAGGATGTGCGCCTAGACGCCTTGCATGGGAACTAGACCGACCACATCATCCCCAGTGTCCAGCGAAGCCTTGCAAACTCCAAAGCAGTAAACTGCAATGGGTTTCCACATTTTTTTTGTGGGGGGGGGAGACCCTCCCGCTTCACAGGAGCTCTGACTTCTTTCCTTTATGTAAGCTCTGTAATAAAATGTTTCTAGACCTTACCCCCTATGGACTGTGGATTTCACTGAATTCATAAGACAAGAACCTGGAGGCCACTGACTCAGCAGATGTTTTATGTGACTGTGACCGTCCAACCCTCTATCTCCTGGGATCTGCTGCTCTCAAAGACACCCTAAAGACCTCTGCCACTTCACTTGATTTTGAGACAGACTCTCTCTTCTTCACTCTCTCTCTCCGCCCCCTGCCCCACCCAATCACTGGAAAGGCCAGCCTTGCTGGCTCAGGAGCTTTGGGATTCTCCCGGCTCTGCCTCTCATTGCTGTAATTACAGTGCACCACCTTGCACCCGTCTTTAAGTGGCCTCAAACTGGGGTTAGAAGACTTGAAGACAAAGTGCCTTTGACTGCTGAACCATCTCTTCAGCCCTTGCTTGTCATTTCTGATGCTTAAAACAAGGTCCAGCTAAATTCGAAACATCCTATGTAAAACACTTGACTTCCTAGTTTGTCCCTCTTTCCAGTCATTCATTCATTATTTATTTATTTAGTCTTGCCAGAGATCTAACTTAGGGCCTTGTACATGCAGGGCCAGGGGTTTCCAGCCTCTGAAACCTGTACTGATCAAAGACACCCAATGTGCTTTGGTCTTTCTTGAAAGTTCCATATCCTAGGGTTGTTTTGGTTTTAAAGCGGGATGCTCCATATCTTACAAACATTCTGGGTTCCAAGTGGGGACAGTTGGGCATCCTCCTTAAATTTCTTCATCACATGCTTCCTCCCTAAATAGTGGCTATTTTATTAGAGACTGTTACTGATTTCACTTCACTCTCCTAACAACACTAACAGCAATAACAATATTTTTATGAATATTGAAACCCGCAGTTTTCGGGGTCCCTGTGCTAAGTAATGTGAAGACAAAGAACGTTCTCCAGTCTGAGTGTTAAGGATTGTGCAGCCGGGGGCAGAGGCACAGTCACTGAATTCCTCAAGCAGCGTTAAGCTCTTGTCTCCTCTCCACCAGGAGCCGTCTCTTCATTGCCAAGCCAACACCCTGGCTTCACTGGGCTCCTCAAACAAGTGCTCCCGAAGTACAGATTCTGCAGTCCACCTAGTCCTGCAGAAGCTGCCTTTAAGCTCACCACTTAAAACCCCGTCAGCATCCTTCTGGACCTCTACCATCTGAGGCTTCTAAGGCCAGGAGGGTCAGGCCTACCCCGTTTCCAAGTGTCTGTTAGAGAAGTCAGAAGCTGGCATTCTCTCCTTGATCTTAGTGAGGAAAAAAAAAAAAAATCCAAAGCTCAGAGAGGTGAAGTCTCCTTTTCAACGAGTGATGAGAATTTCCTCTTCTGAGAACCTGCAGTGTGCAGGATAGGATACTGAACACCGGATGTGGGCATTTCACTTAATCTTTCTTTCTTTTTTGGTTTTGCTGTGCAGGGGATGGACCCTCAGCCTCATGCGTACCAGGTTAGTACTGTACCTCTGAGGTCCTACACCCCCAGCCCTCATCTCACCGGACCACTGATGCTGGACATGTTAACTGCATGGGCTGCCCCCCGCCAGGCGCCCAGCCCTACTACGGTACGTGTGTCCAAGACTCTCGCCTTGATGATGGCTGATATCTTGATACCTCTCTGTGTTTTCTTGTGGATGTCTGCTTGTTTCGTTGTCCCTGTATGCATCCAAATCCCCCCCCCCCCCCCCCCGTGTGTGTGTGTGTGTGTGTGTGTGTGTGTGTGTGTGTGTGTGTCAGGGGCTCTCAGTACTTTCTTTTCTTTGCTCTCTAAATCTCTTTTCATGTTTCTTCTAGGCCCACCAAATGGACTCTCAGACCACATGGGTGTATTAATTCTCCTTCCTTTGGTTTTGTATGTTCCTAGATAAATATAATAATTTAATAATTATCCTTCTCAGTTTATTTGCCAAATTCTCTGGTTAAATACAAACATGAACTCAGGCTTTGGGGTTCGAGGACTGTATCTGAACTCCCACCACCCCATAACAGAGCCATCTGTATATCCTCATCATAAAAGAATGCTAGGCACATTTGATCAAGGGACCTCCTTAAAGACCATATGTTAATTTCATGACCTCCTAAGGCTTCATCTGCAAATACAGTCATGTTATGAGGTTTGAGGAATTTTGAGGGAGTGGAGCATGACTGACCCCATAGCAAATAGCGTGAACATGTCTCAGGGCAAGAACACAATAGGAGCACAGGGAATAGCCAGGGGTAATTCATTCCCGCATGTTGGGATAAGATGTTGGAAGCATCCTTCCAGTGGATGTGCAGCAGGAGCGCCCGTAGAATCAGATGCCAGCTCTGGTGTCCACTCTGCCATTTCCTTGCCACAGGGATCTGGGTGGTCACCTCTTCTTGAATCCATATGTCCCTACTCTACCGGAAGGGAGAGGAAGTGACCCTTGTCTCAGAGCCAGGTGAGGGGGTGGCGGCCCTTCCGCCAGCAGGGACCTGTGGGACCTGCGGCTTCCTTTGTTATTTTCGAATTCATTTTTGCTCCTGAACTGAGCTGTAGGGAAGACGTTGGCATTTGCCTTACCTCCCGGGGTTCGTGTGAAGATCCAAGTGCTTCTTAGTAAATGTTAGCAGTTGAGTTTAAAGGTTCTTGTTAACATTGGCTATGAGACTCTAATACGCTTGTAGTTTCAGACATGATCAGGAAACTATCAAGGGCCATAGAAAGTAGCCACTGGGTCTAGGTCTTTCTACTACCTGCCTCTTTCTAAAGGCTAACAAAGCTTTCTCTCTGTGGTAGGTGGAAAATTTTTTTTTTTTTAAATATTGAATACTAACCTTCACTGTGTAGGTTTTCAGAATTGGAGCCTCTGGAAGGGATTGGGTCATGAGTGGGATGGGTGTCTTATGACACGCATGACAGCGGGCTTCCTCTCTGTTGTCCACATGAAAGCAGAGCAAGAACACTCACCGCACAACAGGACTGAAGTCATCACCAGCATCCAACCTCGGCCCCTCCTAATCTCAACCTCTCCGGCACCCAGGACGGTGCGAGAACGAAGTACCTCCTGGTTAAACCACCAGCCTCTTGCAATTCGTTACAGTAGTCTCTTTTCCTGGGAAATGTATAGTGTGTTCGGCAAGACCTACACCTACCCTATAGGATTCCCATGGACCCCGCTGGACAGGCAGTGGGGGCCTAGAATGGTTTGAATAACAAGGAAAAGGCACTGGGGACGTGGAGACTGGAGCGTCCCTGGGGCTTTTCTGTCCAGCTGGTTCAGCCAACACGGTGAGCTCGAGGTTCAGTGAGAGACTCCGTCTCAAAAATATAGTGAAGGGTTAGGGAGGTGGCTCGGTGGGAAAAAATGCTTGATGCCCAAGTGTGAGGACCCGAATTTGCTTCTCCAGAGCCCATGCAAAGCTAAGTCCAGTAGCCCACCCCTGTAATCCAAGAGCTTTTACAGCAAGATGGGAGGCAGAGAAGTCGAGTCACTGGCAGCTTGTGAGCCAGTCCGTCCTGGCTGCGCAGCAGTGAGCAAGAGACCGTGTTTCCAACAAGGGGGAAGGTGAGGACCAAAAGCCAAGGTTGTCCTATGATCTCCACGGCACATGTCTGCTATACTCACCACATGAATACACACACACCACACACACACACGGTGGAAAGAAACTGAGGGAGACGTCTGATATCAAGCTCTGACCTCCACATGCCCACACATGCATGTGTACCTGTACGCATGTATATGCACGCACGCCAAACATGCAAAGGACAGAGCAGTGCCTGGCCTAGTCTGCAGGGCAGAGAGGCATCCAGGAGTCTTCCTGTAGGACAAGAGGGCCTGAGGAGAGGGGAAGCCAGGCAAGCATTTGGCATAGGCATACTTCCTTACCCCATCGGCACCTGTTCTAGAGTCCTTGCCAGTGGGGCCTGAGGAACGCCTGCCTTCCTCTACACTCCACCAGCTTGTCCACAGCAGCTGCACGACTTTCTGGAAGATTTTGCCTCAGCCTTGACGTTTAGCCATGTTGCTGGCCGGCACTGCTCTGCGTGACAGTCCCCCACGCTGATTCCTTATGCGGGCTCCGAGTCGGAGTTCCCCAGATAAGGCTGCGGCAGGGGCCACTCAACGCGGGCACCGCGGCACGGCAGTTGCGCTCAGGGGCCTGGGAGCCAGGCCCACCTCCATCCAGATCCCAGCACTGTCCTTCTTGGTCATAAGGCCTCAGGCCAGTCCCCCACCCTCTCAGAGTTTCCACAGCCCCCACCGTAAAGCTGGGGAAATAATAAGAGCTGGTCCCCCAGGGTGGATGAGCGTGAGAGGTATGCGGTGTTTGCCCTCAGCTCAGGGTCTGGTCTGTGTCAAGGCACAATGAACACTCTCTTCAAAGGGAACATGCAGTTAGACCCAAGCCACTAATCAAGGGCCAGGAACACAGTTGCAAGATGAGCCATCTCCTGAGTCATGAAGGGTGCTGTCTTGACCTCTGGGTGTAGGAACCTAGGAAGGCAGGAGATGGGAAGTAGACCAGGGAAGCCGCTGGGCCTGCAGGACGAATGAGCGGTGTGCATGGGAGGTGTGGGTCCTGAACGAGGGAGGAAGGAAGGGGTATCAAGCTTCTCAGGCCCACCTTGGAGAGGAAGGATTTGTCATCTTCACAGAAAGAGGGGGCCTTGCTGTGGGACTCCCTTGGGCAGTGGGATCCCAGAGACTCAGTGCAACAGAAGCACTCGGCAGAGGGATGACGGTGAAATGCAGGTGGCTCCTTCTTATCTGAACAAGGTCAAAAGTCAAGCTGGTCCATGGATTGCTTAGGAACTACTAGTCAGAAGCCAGATTCGATGTGCCGTCTGCTCGGGTCCACGCTTCTTCGCTTCGGCTGGGTTCCTGCCTGTGGTTTTGTGCCCAGGAGCTGCAGAAAAGAGAGGGCCTGGGTTTATCATGAGACCAGAGCATTTGTGCTTCATTGTAGAACAGTGTGGGCACAGGGAACAATGCTGGCCGTGCTTTCTGGACTCCATGGAGGTGGGGACCAGCAGACCCTGTGGCCCTTGTGCAGGTAGTGAAGGGTTTATGGCAGCCATAGGAGTGGCCAGGACTTCTGACTTCCAGGGTAAACAGCTGCGTGTGGACTTCTGCTTTAGGAAATGGCTCTAACACCCTCTCTATGACTCTTTATTTAAAAAGATTTATTTATTTATTAGAGACAGAGGGAGAGAGAGAGAGAGTGCACACCAGGGCCTCTAGCCACTGAAAATGAACTCCAGATGCATGCACCACCATATGCATCTGGCTTACATGGGACCTGGAGGCTCGAACCTGGGTCCTTAGGCTTTGCAGGCATGCACCTTAACCACTAAGCCATCTCTCCAGCTCCCTTTCTATGATTCTTGTGGCAAGTGAATTCCAGTCTTCTCTACTCGATCCTGATGTCAAGCAGGGGCCAAGGCAGCTCTGACATCTGTGGCATGAAGGAATCAGGACTCTCAGGGGCCACAAAGGTTTTAAGACTAACCTCCAGTATAGTGTCATCAGGTGGCTGTGTGTGGGGGTGGCAGCTGGTTAGGACTACAAGGCATGGGGGGAGGGGGGTGGCTGGGAACATGGTTCAGTGGATAAAATTCTTGCCTCACAAGAGTGAGGACCGAAGTTCAGGTTCCCAGCACCCACAAAAATGCCAGGTAGGCATGGCAGCCCACCTGTAATCCCAGTACTAAGGAGGTAGATGTGGAAACAGGCTTCCCAGGGCAGGCTGGCTAAAATAGACTAGAAAGTCAGTGAGCTCTGGCTATAAGTAAGAGACCCTGTCTCATTAAATACAGAGAAAAGTGATCAAAGAAGACACCAACATCAACTTTGGGCCTCTGGATGTTGGCACACACATGTGCATACATATGCACACACATGCATACGAACATGCATACATTATGCACCCAACACACACACGGACACATAAAAACATGTTTAGAGAGAGAGACTTGGTGCGCCAGGGCCTCAGCCACTGAAATCAAACTCCAGATACTTGCGCCACCTAGTGGGCATGTGCAACCTTGCGCTTGCCTCATCTTTGTGCATCTGGCTTACGTGGGATCTGGAGAGTCAAACATGGGTCCTTAGGCTTTGAAGGTAACAGTCCTAACTGCTAAGCCATCTCTTCAGCCCTCAAGAAAAAAAAAATTTTTTTTTAAAAAAAGACTGTAGGCTATCACATCCTGGGTGCCAGACAGTTTGCTGTGAAGTCACAGTAAGTCCACGTAAGAGCTCTGAAGCTGAGGGTTTTGTTTCCAATGGCTCCCAGCACTTCCAAGGGGGCCAGTTTGGAGGGGTTGCTGCTCTTGCTGTTCCCCATGCTGCCATCTGTTGCTATTAGTTTCACTGAGGATCCCATCCCTGTCCAGCAAGGTCCCACGTGCAGGTGATTCAGGAAAGGGGACGGAAAGGGAAGTGGGGACCCAGACCAGGGCATGGTGCACAGAGCCTCAGAATCTACTTAGAGAAGAACCCACAGCCCAAGGCTGGCCCCTTTCTGGAAGCTGTGATGTTACCGTTCGGTGCACTCCGCAGCCACGTCTAAGCAGGGACTCCCCAGGTCCCACATCACCGCTGGGAGGCCCCGATCACCGCCCAGCTAAAGTGCCTTTCCCACTTCCTTCTCCCTTTTTTTCCCCTGAAATGACTGAAACCTTGCCTCGCTCTGAGCAGCATGCCAGGGACCTGGGTCTTAAACAAGTGCTCCTTGTCCTTCACTGGCCACTTGCACATCCACCGCAGGTTTCTTGGCCCTCTCCAGGCCCGCCCACTGGCACTGGCTCCCCATCCTCTGCCTCCCAAGGCCTCCCACTTCCTGCCCCATGGAGAACACAAACCCTCTGTACTTTCTGCAGTCCCGTCCATCAAAGTGCAACTCACAGACCAAAACATCTTCGCTGAGGGTGGCTTCAGGGCTGTGGCGGCCAGAGCTGTGGCCATCGGCGGCACTGCGGACTTCCTTCTGCTGACGTGAGGAGAGGTTCCCACTCTGGAATGGGGGGGACGGAGCCAGCACTCACTGGGCACCTGTCCTTGCGGGGCCTCGAACACCTCATCCAGTTCACCAACAACTTGACGGACCCTGGCAGGCGGGCTTTGTCTTCCCCACTTCCTGGATTAGCAAACAGTCTCCAGAGTCTTCCATGACTTTTCCAGCCCCGCTCAACTTCACCGCGTCAGAGTTAGGATTGAATCTGAGTTTTACCCTAATGCCACTCTTTTTCTTTTTCTTTTTCTTTTTCTTTTTCTTTTTCTTTTTTTTTTTTTTTTTTTTGCAAGGGGATTCAATGCGTGTGCATGCGCACATACCTGTGGGAGCTTGTGGACAGGTGTGAGCATGTGGAGGCCGGAGCTTGACGTTGGGTGTCCTCCTCAACCTCCCTCCTCTCCGTTCTCCTGAGGCCAGCTCTCTCACTCGAGCCCAGAGCTTGAGGGTCATGCCAGTGCACCTCGTCAGCTTGCCAGGGGTTCGGTTCTGCCTCCACCTCCTCGTGCTGAGATCACAGGCCGCTGGCAAGTATGCGCGTGCTGCGGACCCGAACTCGGCAGCTGCAGGCCCCACCACGTGCTTCACTGACTGAGCCATCTCCCCAGCCCCCCAGTGCCTCTTCTCCTTGCCGACCATTTGGCTGTGAGACCCCACCCCACCCACAGGGAGCTCCCTGTCTATGGCACACGTATTGTGCCAGCAGGACAGACACTCTAATAAGGGCACGATTTACTTGAAACCAAGTATTGAAAACGTCTGAACAGCTGTTGCCCTGGACAGCTTCCTCGTCAGAGTGCCACTTGCAGGGCTGGTTTGTGACCCTGAATCTCCATGTGCCTTCTCCGGAGCTGCACCTATAACTTGTTGCCTCCTCTAGGTGGGGCACTTTCTGCCCTGAGGCACAGGTGGCACCTCCCTGTATCTGCCCAGCCAGGACACTGGGGGCTGGCACCCTTCATTGTCATCTTACTGTCCCCTCATGCCGACATCCTTACTCCTCTGTTCCCTCTTCTCCTTGCTAAGAACATATGTTTTTGGACCCTGTCACCATTCTGGCTTTTTGCTCAAAATTTCTGGCACCTGTGACCGCCACCAAGGGCTTCTCAGAGCCACGGGTGCCAAACGCAATGTCTGTCTCAGGAATGTGTCTGCAGTGGTATCTGATGAGCTATGCCCTCTGACTCCATGAATCGCTTTGATTTTTTAAAATTTTTTGTTTATTTTTATTTATTTATTTGAGAGCGACAGACAGAGGGAGAAAGAGGAAGAGAGAGAGAGGGAGACAGAATGGGTGCACCAGGGCCTCCAGCCACTGCAAACGAATTCCATATGCAAGTGGCCCCTTGTGCATCTGGCAAATGTGGGTACTGGGGAATCGAGCCTCGAACTGGGGTCCTTAGGCTTCACAGGCAAGTGCTTAACTGCTAAGCCATCTCTCCAGCCCTCCTCTGCTCTGATTTTTATAAAACTTTCTTAGTTCCAGAAACTGGCATCCTAGCAGGCTCCTGGGGTGAGTCAGAAGCTGATGGCCCAGCACCTCAAGAGGCTGTGAATGCCGCAGTATGGAACAGATGCAGCTTAGCAAACGGCCTAACACTGCTTTCATTGGCTCCTTTTGGTGCGTGTGCACGTGTGCGTGCATGTGTGTGTAGTATGTGCTGTGTGTGTTATACGCTCCTACGTGGGCAGATATTCACATCCATGAGCAAAAGGCCTGAGGAAGATGTTGGGTGTCACCTACTGCTCGTCCACCTTACTTCTCAGACAAAGTCGGTCTGTCAGTGAGCCTGGAGCTCCCTGTGCTTGTGAGACAGGCTGATTCAGGGGTTCCAGCGATCCTCACGCTGTCACGCTTGGGCATCTCGTGTTCTTACCCCAGAGCGTCTCCCCAGCCCCTAAACACTGCTTTGAAACCGAGGGCAGAGAAGCCGCTCTGCGGTGTGGGAGGAAGGGGCTGGAGACGGAGGGGGCTTCAACCAGAGGCTGGCTATTTCCTGCATCTCACCATCCTCAGCCTCTCCAGCAGCTCTGCGAGACAGGCCTAATTAGTCCTTCCCACAACGAAAGGAAATGGAGGATCAAAAAGTAAAAGTGGCCTGAAAGGATGGCTGGGTGGCTTAGGCGTTTGCCTGTAAAGCCAAAGAACCTAGGTTCGATTCCCCAGGACCCACATAAGCCAGTTGCACAAGGTGGCACGTGCGTCTGGAGTTTGTTTGCAGCAGCTGGAGGCCCTTCTGCACCCTTTCTCTCTCTCTGTCTCTCTCCCTCCCTCTTTCTCTCTGTCAAATAAACAAAAATAAAAATAAATATATAAAAACTATCTTTACAGACATCTGACCTCATCCTCTGGTATAGGGCACACACTTCTGCACACAGATGTTCACACATACACACCCCATCTATGGTTTTCTAGGTGTTAGTGAAGACCCTGAAATTTGAAATGATATCTGCCCAGTTTCAGAAACCTACACACCCTTCCTGGCTGGGCCCAAGACTGAGCAGGGTCCAGGTGGGCCACATACTTTTCCACAGGCCGGCACAGAGTGAGTGCTCAAAGCATGCCATGCGATGCTGGAAGAATGAATAGGAGCTTGGCAACCAGCCCTGAAGTCCCCTCCCCCTCCCCCGCCATGACCTCATGCCCAATCCTCCCCTCCCTCTGCTTCTTTAATCTGAAAGGTGATCCCACTCCGTTTGCCCAGTGGATAAGGCCATGTGGCTCACCTGCACCTGTTATCCAAAGCTGATTTCACATCGGAAGCTGGACTGAGATAAGACTGGAGTCCCAGGCAGCCTGGAGCTAGCCGTTCAGCTTGATGCCACTAGTGCCTTCTGAGCCACTCCTAAGTGCTGAGCTCTGTGCCAGGCCCACAGGATAAGGCAGGGGGCTAGATCGCCCCTGTCCTTGCATGGCTTATTATCTGCCAGGGAAGGAGCACAGGAGAGTGGTGGTCTGAAGCTCAAGTGTTGCACGCAGACTCACGGGTTTGCATAATGGATACCCAGCTGGAGGCACGGTGCAGGAAGGTAGAACTTTTAGGAGAACGTGTGTCACCAAGGGTGGGTCTTGAAGTGCTATGACACAGGCTCACTTGCTCATCTCTCATACACTCTCTCTCTCTCTCCTTCCTCCTTGCTCATGTGAAAATGTGGTCTGAGCTTCCAGCTTTGACCATGATCTCCCCACCATGATGAAACTTCTCTTTGAAACGGTGGGCCAAAATAAAACCTTCCCTTCCCGAAGCTGCTTCCGGTTGGGTATTTTTGTGCCAGAAAAAAAAAAAAAAAGTAACCACACAAGGTATGAAAGCCATCATTACAAATAGGATGAGAGGGCTGGAGAGATGGCTTAGCGGTTAAGCGCTTGCCTGTGAAGCCTAAGGACCCCGGTTTGAGGCTCGGTTCCCCAGGTCCCACGTTAGCCAGATGCACAAGGGGGCACACGCGTCTGGAGTTCGTTTGCAGAGGCTGGAAGCCCTGGCGCGCCCATTCTCTCTCTCTCCCTCTATCTGTATTTCTCTCTGTGTCTGTCGCTCTCAAATAAATAAATAAATAAATTTAGAAAAAAAATATAGGATGAGAGCTAGACAAAGGAGGAAGCGTGGAACATGTGGTCACAACACACAGCCCTGGGGTCAGGCCCCGGGAACAGAGTCTGAGAGAGCAAAAGCAAGCAAGGAGTTTAGTGATGCCACAGGAAACACCTGTCCCTGTCTGAGCTAGAGCCTCCTCGAGTGAAAGGTGCTGGCGGGTCTCACGTCCTCTTTTCCTGGCTGGAAGGCTTTCCACGAGCCACATCCGCTAGTTCAAGTTCCACTTCCTGCTTGCTCCTGACCGCCAGGCTCATCACCGGGTTGCCTCCAGGAGCGTGACTCCACCTCTGCACCGTTCACTCAGGCTTCTTGCCTCTTTCCCCTTATCCCCAGTCCTCCTGCCCCGTCCCTCTTCCTCTCAGCTGGTGTCTACAGGCCTCCTTGCGGTCTGGTTTTGATTGCTAAATTTGCAGGGATTTTATAAGCTGGCTAAACAAAGCCACATTAAAAAAAAAGTTGGGGGCTGCAGGGATGGCTTAGTGGTTAAGGCATTTGTCTGCAAAACCAAAGGACCCAGGTTCAAATCCCTAGGACCCAAATATGCCAGATGCACAAGGGGGCGCATGCGTCTGGGGTTTGTTTACTGTGGCTGGAGGCCCTGGCGTGCCCATTCTCTCTCTCTCCTTCTTTCTCTGTCAAATAAATAAAAATGCAATATTAAACAAACAAAGTTACATAAACCAATCCAAAAAATTACACTCTATTAGAGTCAGAGGTAATCAGTACTCAAAACTGACTATTTCCTGGCTATTTTGCATTTCCTATGACTTATTTTCTTAAAGATATTTATATCCATTGTACGGTGCTGAGAAAACATTACAGTAGCAGTGGAACTGCGAAATTCTTTCCAAGTTTATGCTCAGTGCTGTCACCCTGGTCAACGCTTTGTACATGTTCTGTTATAGCAAAATAATCGAGGCTGAGCATTTTGTAAAGAAATGGTTGAGCTGGAGTGCATTCTTAGCAGTTGAGGCACTTACCTGCAAAACCTAAGGACCCAGGTTCGATTTCGCAGCACCCATGTGGGCCAGATGCACAAGGTGGCACATGCATCTGGAGTTTGTCTGCAGTGGCTGGAGGCCCTGGTGCGCCCATTCTCTTTGTTCTTCTCTTTCCAATAAATAAATGAATAATTAAAAAAATAAATGTTGTTTATGTAGCTCATAGTGTTAAAGATACAAGAGCACAGTGTTCACATCTGATCAGCTCTGATGAGTGCATTCTGCCTTCATCCCAACATGGCAGGCAGCTTCATGGTAGGACTGTGTGCGTATGAGAGACAGAGGGGGAGAGAGATCACATGGTAAGACAGGGAACAAGAAAGATTCAGAGGCTAGAGTTGCCTCTGTGCAACAATCTCTTCTCATGGGGACAGGCAACTATATGAGTTACTTTTGCTGTGGCTGTGACCCCATAGTAATAAGTTAGGAGGGCTGGAGAGATGGCTCATCGGTTAAGGCGTTTTCTGAAAAGTCGAAGGACCCAGGTTCAACTCCCTAGTACTCATATAAAGCCAGATACACAAAGTGGTGCATGCATCTGGAGTTTGTTTGCTGTGGTTAGCAGCCCTGGGTGTATTCATATTCTCTCTCTCTCTGTATTTCTCTGTCTCTCCTTGCAAATAAATAAATTTCAAACAAGAAGTAACCTATTAGAGAAGAGGTTTAATGTGGCGCACGGTTCAGGAGCTGCATTTGTCATGGTGGGGAAGGTAATGCAGAGGGACCATGCATGGCAGAAGAGCCTGCAGTGGTGGCTTTTCACATAACACCAACCAGGAAGCAAAAAGACCTAGAGCCAGCACTGAAAGTAGGTATTACCTTCAAAGGCCCTCCACAAATGACCTATGTCCAACAGCTGGACCTTCTGTCCCAAGGGCTCTACAACTTTCCAAGGTAGTACCACTGGCTGAGGATGAGTGTTCAAACACACCCCAACCTAACACTAGGGTCCTGAGCGAGCTACGGTCATCCTTTCCAAGGGTGGTTCCCTCAGCAACCTAATCACCTTCCACTAGGCCCTACCTCCTGAAGGCTCCACATCCTCAACAGCATACCAGGGACTGATTTTCTGCCATGGGAAACTCTAGGAGACACCCTCAAACCATGCGAGTTGTTTAAAATGTCCACAGTGGGAGTATTTATGGAATTCAGGGAATGCGGGTTTTTTTGTTGTTTGTTTGTTTGGTTGGTTGGTTGGTTAGCTGGCTGAAGTTAATGAAGTGATGGAGGAAAACAACTAATTTCATTACACTTAAGGGCATCACACATAAATATTGAGAACCGCAGCAAAGGTGGCGGAAACCCTTTTCTGCTAATAGCTAAGATTCACTAAAGAAGTTTGTTCAGGTCTTTGACGGATTAGTCAGGGTTTGTAAGATTAACGGAATCGACAGAGTGAGCGTGTTATAAAAGGGATTTATGATATTGGCTTACAGTTCAAAGTCAGGATCCACTGTGGTGGGAAAGGTGTGGGAGCTTCAGGCAGCTGCTCACATTTGGTCCCCAGTGAGGAAGCAGAGGGCGGCAAGACTGTTGCGCAGCCAGCCGACTCCTCTACACAGCCCGGGACCTGCCTACCGATGATGTCACCCACAGTTAAGGTTTCTCTTCTCATCTCAATTACCCTGATCAAGGTGATCCCTCATAGGTAAGCCTAGAGACTCACCTGTCCTACGTAATCCCTCACATGTGACTGCAGGCTCTGTCGAGCTCACAATTAATATAAACAGTCACAGTGGACAGGTGGGTTTCCAACAGACATGTCAATTGTTTCATTTTTTTTTTCTAATGAAAATACCACCTGACCTAACTGTGTAAGTTGTATATTTGTTGGGATTACACCCATTTATCCACGATGTCCACTCTGTGGCCCTTGCTGAGCAGATGAGCAGTCAAGCACTTAAGTCACTGACCGATTTCGTGACACTGTGGAGTTGCTCACCATGAGAAGAGATACTGCGTGTTGCAAGAACTACAAGGTCACACTGAAGTGGCCATTTCACATATGCATGGATTTAAAGTTAAGACTATTATGTACTTTAACATGGCAAGTCTTGTGCTGCAATTCATATCAGTTCGGAGATAAACTCAGTTCATAGGCATGTGAACTCTCTTTGAGATCTGGGTGGCCTTTGGTCCCTTTGCTTTGTTTTGTCCCCTGCTTTCTGGGTGTTTTGAGAAAAAACATGGTTCTTCCTGCTTGGGTATCTATGATCTACTTCCCTACCTGGCTGTTCTCTGTCCCTTTCTGAACCAAGCTTTCATTTTAAATGTAAGCCCTTGGTACTGGAGAGATGGCTTAGTGGTTAAGTGCTTGCTTGTGAAGCCCAAGGACCCCGGTTCGAGGCTCGATTCCCCACTACCCATGTAAGCCAGGTGCATAAGTTGGTGCATGCACCTGGAGTTTGTTTGCAGTGGCTGGAGGCCCTGGTGCGCCCATTCTCTCTTTCTCTGCCTCTGCCTGTCTCTGTCTGTCTGTTGCTCTCAAATAAATAAATAAAGATTAAAAAAAATTAAATGTAAGCCTTCTCTGTCCTCCACTCCCAGAGGGGTGTGTGTTCAGAGAAAGAGCAATCTCATGGTCCACAGCAAATATAAGGTGTCTTGGCTGAAGATCTTTCAGGTCATGCTTTGTCCTTGACCCTGAGGGACATTAGTCTGAAATTCTAAAGTTCTGGCCTCATGGCTCAGACACAGGCCTGGGCTTCTGCTTCTGCCATCTTTTTCACAGATGTTTCATTAGGACAGCCCAAGGGGCCCCTTCTTCTCCTGTGGTGTTTGTTTCAAGGCCAAAATCATCTGAGGTTTATAGAAAGATTAAGAGGGGTCAAGGTAGCCAGGCTCAAGGATACCTACTAGCTTTACTATCGCAGGCACGGCAGTCATCTCCCACCGTGATGTAAGGGGCACACATGGGTCTCGCTAGGAAGCACCAGAGGTGTTGCAAAGTGTTATGTGGGTCAGGAGAACACAGTGACCTCCGATGGGGCGCATACTTAGCTTTCAGCCCAGTGACTCGGGGAGAAAGTTCTAACAGCCACTGAGCACCTGCTGCCGCCTAGACGGTTAGTGCTTCCCACTTAGCCTTCACAGGGACCCCATGAGGTGCTCCTGTACCCACGCAGGTAAGTGGATGAGAACGGCGGAGCTGAGGGTGTGCCATAGTTTGCGGAGGTCCGATACACACCACCTCATGCTCCCAGCCCCGCTGACTTCCTGCCTAACTGGTCACCTCCCCTGGGTTGTCACCCCTTCAGCTGTGGCTTGTGTCCAGGTATCAGGCCTGGACAGATCGCATTAAGTCACAGCAATTGCTTGACCAAGTATCAGAGCACAGGATCAAAACACGAACAAATACACAATCATTTCTGGCCTCGGTTTTTCCTCTGTAAAATAGGTTGTTAAATCAAGATTTTTAAGATGTGCAGAGGCGTCTGGTGTACAGAGAGAGCATTGTGGAGTCAACACTAATTAATGATGCACGAGCTGATTCTGAAGGAGCCCCCAGAAGACAGCCTGGCTAATGTATACGATTTAATAGCCTGTGACTTGTCATAGCATTTTCTGTCCTACAATGAACCTCCAGCTTTCTAGAACAGCCATTTGCACAGAAGTTCCACTAGCTCTTCTGATGTCACATGATACAGTAAATAGCACCCCAGGTGTCTGAGGGTCACTTTAGGCATCTACAGTACCTGGGGGAAACATGTTCTCAGGTCCAGGGAACCACAGACTTCTCCATTTGAAGAAACTCCAGTCCTGACAACTCAAGAGCTGAACAAACATTGTTTCCTAGCACTTTTGGGGGAGTGATAGACACATCTGTTCAAATGGCTTCTTATATGATGACCTAAGGTATAAAAGAGATTTGCCATGAATAGGTACAGTTTGGTTTGGGGGTGGTCTATAGCCTGTTTCACATAAAGGATCCTGCTAAGCCTGGGGTGCGAAGCCAGCCCCCACGTCTACCAGTGTGGACTCCGTGGACTCCTAGAGTACAGGGTTACTTAGCTCACTGAGGGTTCATGGCAGAACTATTTGGGACACCCAAGATGCCTTTGGTGGAAGGCTGTGTTGTATTTTGAATCTGCCTCTGTTAAGCAGATGTAATCATCTCAGAGTGATGGCAGCTTCGTGGGGTACTCTGTCGAACCCTGAAATATTGCTGATATTACTTTCCACGGATCAAACAAAGCAGATCAAAGTGAACAATTTTCAAAATCCTCTTGCAGGAAGAAATTCCTCCAGGCAAAGCTTTGAGGTTTCCACAGGCCTGAAAGCACGCCTTGCCTTTCTTTTGGCAATAACAACAAGAAATTCCTTTCATTTGTGCCAAGCCAGAATATATTTCTTCTCTGAAACTATTTTATAGATTTAGTGTCATTTTCTGTTTCATTCTTGCAAGTAATTATCTGTGTTTAAGAAAATGTAGGGCCAATGTATGAGAGGCAGGCTTAGGCAGATAAACCCTGCGAAGGCAGCCCAGTGTGGAGCAGGACCACGTGCTTAGTCCACAGAGCTGTGCAGCATTCAAGGGCCCAGAATCTGGCAGCCAGAACTACAATTTCAAAAGAACTCCAGTGCTGGAGAAATCACTCAGTTGTTAGATGTACTTCCTGAGCAAGCAGGATGGCCTGAGACTTCCTAAGTTCAAATCTCCAGATTCCACATGAGACATCTGGGAGCGGTTACCCGCGCCTGTCACCCCGGTTCAGTGGGGAAGCAAGAACTGAGGTTCTTCAGAGCCCTACGAGCTCTGGAACTGGTATAAAGAGACTTTGGCTCTAAACAAGAGCCGACGGATGAGCAATGGAGCGGGATGCCCACTGCAGCAAGCGTACAGGGTGCTGTGAGTACATAGACATGTACATATGACATACACACAGACATCCACATCTCACACTACCCTATACACCATATCTCACACACACACCCTCCATACTACATTACACACACACACACACACACACACACACACACACACACACACCTCATACTGTTTTAGGCACCCACACATATACCTCATAACACATTTTATACACACACACACACCCCCCTCATAATACACACTTACACACATGTCATCTGACACTATTCACACCCCTCTTACTACATTATACACACACACAAACACACACACACACACATACACATGGCAAAAAGGAAGAAAAAAACTCTGACCTTACCTGGGCTGGGACCCTGGGGACTCAAAATCCAGTCTACAGCCATGATTCTTTCTCCAGCTTCTTATGCCCACACTGCCAGGCTGCTGCTCAAGTCTCTCCACAGGTCTCTCAGTTCTTCTCCTGGCACCCAGGTGGCAGACACAGGATTATGTATGGAGAGCAAAGGTTAGGTGTGAAGAGAGAGGTCTGAATATTCCCTCTCCATCTTAATAACTTTGACTCAAGGTTTGCTTTGTTCTAAATTTATCCACATTTCTGACTCAAGTACACAGTATGAATAGATTATACAGCCTGCTGTGTGCTGGCTGCCTGGATCTAGTTAGCTCTGTGGAGTAATACTTCTGTGACTTCACAAGTTTCTAGAAGCCTGAACGCCAAAGAAAATCTGATAGCAGTAACAACAAGAAAACTGTCATGACCATTTCTCATAGGATGAGCAGGGCACTTGGTGTTTCCTTCTATTTACATATGGCTAATCCATTGTCATAAAATTTAAATAATGTAGAGGAAGTTGTTACTGGGAATGAGGTGGGAGACTTCTGCTTTCCAGTGTAGTAAGGTAAAGAGCTTAGAAGAAACTCTAGTCCTGACAACTCAAGAGCTGAACAAACTTGAAAACCAACAATTATACTGGGTCCACACAGCGCAAATATCGGCCTCTATAGCTGGACAAACAAGAAGCAGATTCAGGGAACCTCAACTTGCAGCAGCAGAAATTCCCAAGTAGCAACCTCTTCAAGGACCATGAAAAAGCAAGGAAACCCCAGCTGTGATGGAGAGTGTTGAGAGAAACAAACCAGCCACCCAGAATTCTCTGCTCTGCAAAACTAACCACCAAAAGAGCAGGAGAGATGAAGGCTTCCCCAGCCAGACAAAACTTGGGGAGGGTGTTGCTGGCAGTAAACCCGTGGTGAAGAAACTACTGAAACTCAGAACTACACAGGAAGAAAGGAGGGCAATCAAAGAGATGGTCCATCCTCATTCTGAACAGACCAGCCAAGACACAGATTGTGCAAAATAATAGTATCAGCCATACATTAAATAATATATTCTTGTGTTGTATATGTCATGAATGCTCTTATATATGCTTATGTATAAATGAAATGGATAACAGCAATGACATAAGGATGGAAAGGAACAATTGGGAATATTTTCCTATAAGTCACTTACAATCTCCATGAAGCATTACAGGATTATTTAACAGTGGACCTGAATTTCTTCCTTTTCTTAAACTTTATTTTTATTTATTTATTTGAGAGAAAGAGGCAGAGAGAGGGAGAGAGAGAATGGGCACACCACGGCCTCAGGCCACTGCAAACAAACTTCAGACACTTGCGCCCCCTTGTGCATCTGGTTTATGTGGGTCCTGGGGGATTGAACCGAGGTCTTTTGGCTTTGCAGGCAAATGCCTTAACCACTAAGCCATCTTTCCAGCCCAACCTGGATTGCTTCTACTATATGGTACCAATATAAGGAAACCCATATAAAAGACTAAACAAAATAAAAAATGATAATTTATATGTTAAATGACACAAAATAGAATTATAGAAAATGCTTAATTTTAACAAAAGGCACACAAAGTGTAGAAGAAAAATAGGAGAAAAAGAGAAAGGGAAATATTTTCTAAGGGCATCAAATACAATAGATGTTAATTCAATTGTATCAATGGTCACTTTAAACATAAGTCGTCTAAGCATCGCAATTAAAAGACAGAGATTGTCAATGTAGATGAAAAAACAAAACTCAAATGAATGTTGTCTGTGAGAACCCACAAAGGCATGCATGAGTTAAAACTAAAGAATGGAGAAAACAGAGCAAACAGACACTAATACAAAGAACACGGGGGCTGGGGAGATGGCTTAGGTAGTAAAATTCTTGCCATACAAGTGTAAGGATGAGAATTTGGATCCCCATCACCCAAGCAAATGACAGGCAGGCATGGAAGCTGCCTGGAATCCCGGACCTGGGAGGCAGTAACAAGAGGTCCCTGGAGCCTGCTGGCTAGCTGGCCTAGCTCAATCAGCGAGCTGGGTGACCTGGAGAGATCCAGCCTTGGGGAAACGAGGAAGAGAGTGAGTGAGGGCAATCCTGTTGTGTGAAATTTCTTCCCTGGGTAGACACGATCATAAGTCTATTCACTCCACGCAGGACACAGGCAACAGACCAAAGTACCTCGCACCCTAACCTGCTTTTGTGACCCAATGAGTTTAATAGAGGTACTTAACACAGCAGGGTGAGGGGCTGCTTACAGGAATGTAGACCACCTGCAATGCAGCCACACCACTGAGAAATGACACCCTTCCCATGGCCTCTTAGGGGCACCTTATATCAGGCTCACACCCTCAGCCTCAGGGTGAAGACTTACCTGCCATGCATGGCGAGCCCAAAGCTGCCGTACCAAAGGGAGTTCCATCCCAGCACAGATGACGTCCTCCCCAGAGCTGCTTGGACCGAGTTCATCGTCCCTTGATCGTTTACCCTCAAAGTGCTTTATCTCCCCGTGTGGATACAGAACTCCAGGCATCCCTGCATACAGCTGGCACGGGGTCGGGGGGAGGGCACACCTGAGATTTCAGGTGGGGGTCTGAAAACTTTGGGGAATGTCAACAGGCTGCATCTCCTGAGTCTCTTGTGAGTTGCCCCAGCTGCTCTTAATAAAGCCGGCAACAGTGTTTACTGCTTTCAATTTGGAGGAATTTGCCATGCAACGACACAGGATGACAACCCCTGCCCTACATACATACATATGTGCACTCACACACACGTGCCCACATCATGTGCACATATGCGTATCCCACACACATGCACATGCAAAAATAAACTAAATTAAAAGAAATTATAAAGTAGAAGAAGGTAATTTCAGAAGGAACCGATCAGAACAAAGAGGGCTATTATGGATCAGGAGAATAACTTAGTAATAACATCCTAGAACATGCAATGGCATATATACCTAGCTGCAAAAAAAGAGCACGAAACAAAAACAGAGAGAATCGCAATGAGAAATAGATAAATCTGCTATTATAGTTGAAGACTATAAGACTATAATACCTCTTTTATTACAAATGTTTCTACTGGGCAGAAAATTAGTAAGGACATGGCTGAACTCACGATATCACCAGTCAATTACATATAATGAACCCCTGTAGACTATTTCATGAAATGACAGCCAATCTCACATTTCCTCAAACTGTCAGGGGCATTCAATGAGACCACATTCTGGTCCATCAGCACAACTTAACAGATTTGTTTGTTTGTTTTTGTGGTAGAAACTTGCTGTAGCCCAGGCTGACCTGGAATTCACTCTGTAGTCTCATGGTGGCCTCAAGCTCATGGCAATCCTCCTACCTCAATCCCTCAAATGTTAGGATTACAGGTGCAAACTACCATGCCTGGCCCACACCTTAGCAGATTTTGAAAGAATAGGAATAATATAATGTTGTCATGGCAGCTCTCAGATAATAGCAGAATGAAATAACAATTACAATGGAGGATCCTTGAATTCACTGGCCAGCCAACCTAGTCTACTTGGAGCATTCCAGGCCACTTAGAGACTGTCTAAAAATAAGACGGATGGTGTCTTGGACATGATACCAGAGGTTACCCGCTGACACCCACATGAACACACATGTGCATCACATACACACAAGTTATGTCTGAGTTCCTTTGTGCTCTAATATCCCTCAGTCTCACACCATTGCAGCCCCTTTGATAAGCATTGTGTTGACCCATGACAAGTGCTTAACAAACGTCTGGAATGTGTGTGTGGCCAGGGAGGGGGGTGGCCTGGTAGTTAAGAGACAGTGCAGTTTGAGGTGCTTGGCTTCCACCTCTGATATAGCATGATTGTTTGGGCAAGTGCACTTCCTAGACAAGTGAGCTGTCCCTCTTGTCTTCCATAAACTTCGGCCCAACTTTCCAACAACCAAGCAAGAACTTTTAAAAATGCCATGCTGGCCAAATAGAGTATTTCTGTGGCCCATATGCAGCCTGAAGATCTTCCTGCAAGAAGTACAATTTGATCTCTGCATTAGATGCTGAATACATGAATTGAATTTAGAAACGAGATTGCAGACACAGCCCTCAGATTCATGAGCGCCTAGGTGCACACAAGGACTCTTCCTGTGAACCACATCAATCCACCGAATGGACAGTGATAACTTCCTGTGAGGCATCTGTCAGTGTGAGAATGTCCCTTCATACCACTCCCCTTAGACTTGTAAGGCTGTGTTCCACACAGACGTATGACGCCAGTAGACGACATTTTGGTTATCCATGCCATAGAGGTCACTACACTGACAAGGTCACAAGCAAATGGGAGCCATTCGTGGTTGCCCCAGGAAGTCAGGAAGTGAAACAGAAGAGAATGACAGGGATAGCCAGGTGATAGGAGGTGGTGGCCCTTATTAAAATGGAGAAACAGGGCAAAGGCAGGGCCAGTTCAAGAACTTAAGTGGTTTTATAAGTCCTATTAACCTTCAAGGGATCCAAATCATGAGCTATCCTAAACGGACTCTCTCAGCCTGAAAATCAATCTTCCTCTAGCCGTGGAGAATTTAAAATACTCCTCTTCCTCTTAGGTTTCTTTGCCTTCTTGTTTTATGGATCCCTAATTAGAGTGAGGCTGAGACTTTGATATTTTTTGATATTTTTGATACTTTTCATTTTTCTGTGGGTTCTGGGGGAAAAAACACATTGATTGGTTTGATCCCTCAGTTTTGCTAGCTCAATTTTAACATTACAAGATCAGTTGAGCCTTAAAACCATGGTCATCATGGCTTCACTCCCGAGGGTCCTAACTGTTTTCTTACAGCAGTGTGCTCTTGTTTTATAGACGTGATATGCTCTCTTCATCTCTGAAGATCACACATTTGAATAAAGTTTTCTGTTTGCTCTCCTAGTTCTGTTGTAGATCTTGGCTTGCTGGTTATTGTTTGTGTGTTTGTTAGATGCTTGTGTTTTCCCTTGAAGTTTTCTCTTCACCTACCATGGTTTCTTGGTTGCATGTTAGGCTTAGCATCTGTGATCTAGCAGCCCCAGGTTTGAGTTGCTCTTTCTGAGGATGGCACCATGTCTCTCAGGATGGAGATGTTGAGGGCGCCAAGCAGACTATCAATGGGCAGGTGTTGCTGCATACTTCCCCCTGTATACTTGGAAATTCTCTTTTGAACCAGTGCTGCGGTTATACCTAGTCCCTCATGCATATCAAGCAAGTGTCATATCCATGAGTTATACTCCAAGCCCTTTGATTCTTTTATAACTTTTAAAAAATATGTTTATTTCTTTGAGAGAGAGAGAGAGGGTGACATGAAATAGGTGTCCCAGGGCTTCCTGCCACTGCCCCCAAACTCCAGACACTTGTGCTGCTTTGCGCATCCAGATTTCCATGGGTGATGGGGAACTGATTCTGGGCTGGCTTGGCAAGCAAGTACCTCAAACTGTTGAGTCGTCACCACAGCCGTTTAAAAAAGTTTTGCTACAGTGGTCTTGAACTCACTTTATACTCAAAGCAAGTCTTTTTAAACATTTTAAAATATATTTTATTTATTTATTTGAGAGCGTGCATGTGTGTGTGTGTGTGTGTGTGTGTGTGAGAGAGAGAGAGAGAGAGAGAGAGAGAGAGAGAGAGAGAGAGAGAGAGAGAGAGAGAGAATGGGCATGCCAGGGCCTCCAGCCACTGCAAGCCAACTCCAGATGCATACATCACCTTGTACATTTTGCTTACGTGGGTTCTGGAGAATTGAACTGGGGTCCTTTGGCTTTGCAGGCAAATACCTTAACCGCTAAGCTATCTCTCCAGCCCTGAGGCCCAGCTTTTAACCTCTTCTTCTAGTTTCAACTTTGACCAAAATTACATCCATAAAACAGTAGAGAGACTCTGTGACCAGAAGGCTTGTCGTAGACAACTGAGCAGAGCCCAGTGCCCTCCATCTTGCCCTGGGCAGCTCTTTTCAATTATTTTGAATGATTCTTTTCAAATTAAAATCATTCATTTTTCATTAGCATATAAAAATTAGGTTTCATTATGGTTTATTTTTTCCAACAATTTGCTTTGTTTCCATTCTTCCCACCTTCCCCACACCCTCTCAGCCTCCTCCCTACTTTCATACCCCACATGTCCCTGTGTCCTCACCTCACTTCTCATCACCTTTTGTTCCCTCTCATCTGTCTCAGGTTATAGCCTTTGCTGCGCCACCTCCAAAACCCTATGTTTTAAAGCTTAGGTGCATAAAGAAGAACAGAACAGCAGCAAAACCCTCAATCCCTTAAACAACTACAACACCTACCTTCAATCTCATTGAAAAAATAAGCAATAGTCTGGACACAGACTTCACAAGGAGGGCATGGAAGCAAGCAAGAAACTCAGTGGATATTCCCCAGAAAAGAGCAACTGACAAACTCTCTCTCTGTATGACACACACACGCGTGCACATACACACACACACACACACACACACACACACACACGGTAGCTTTGGTCTAAGTGTGTGCCTTAAGATTTTGGTTTTGATTGTTATTCTTATTACTATTATTTTGTTTTTTCTGTTTTTTTTTTTTTGGTAGGGTCTCTCTAGCTCAGGCTGAACTGGAATTCACTATGTAGTCTCAGGGTGGCCTCTGACTCACAGTGATCCGATCCTCCTACCTCTGCCTCCTGAGTGCTTGGATTAAAGGTGTGCATCACCATGCTGGGCTATTTTGATTATTTTAAGAAAAGTCTTCATTGTGCCTTGACATAGGCTACACACTGTGTTGAGGGGATCTTGAAATTCTCACACTTACTCAACCTGGGGGATGGGCTCCATATTTTCCCAGCTTTACAGTAGGGGGAAAACGGGGCCTCTGAGAGTCTGAGGGGCTTGCCCAAGGTCCTGTGATAAGGCAGGGAGGCTCTGGGCTCTGGATGGAGGTGTTCCTTTGAGTGTCGCCTGCTGCACCCTTTCCTGGTGGATTCTGGCTCCCCAACCTATACCGGGTTAGCAAGATGCTCAGAAGCAGTGAGAACTTCTGATGGAGTCGTGCTGGGAAGAAGCATGGCTAGGCTCACTTCATCCCTCCTCCAACACATGCACCTCCTTCAAGGGCAGAAGTCGAGCCTGAATCTCAGCTTATAAATTCTGCTGTAGTGGCTGCCAAACTGGTGTAACATGGAGGGAGGAAGGGAGGCTTCTGGCCAGGAGCGGAGCCTCCTCCTGGCCTAACAGGCCAGCACCTGTCAGTTCTATAGCCAGCAGTGGATGGAAACCTGGGATGGATTAGCCCATAGGGCAATATAGCAGGCACCTGGGTCATTATTCTGAGAACAGGAAAGATATGTGGATTGGAAGCTCTGAGCTTGAACACGAGGTCTGAAAGCTATGGGATTCTTGCAGGGCCGTGAGATCTTGGTCCTGGGGCCTTCACATTCCCTCGGCAAGGCTCCTCCATTCCTGGATGGAGGATACAGTTTACGCATCTGTCACTTTAGGGATGGTCATACTTTTTGCGTTCATGAGGCAAATGCTTCCGTCACTTTCCAGGACTGAATGTGGCATCCCTCACTTCCATCCCTCCGGCTAAAGGCTCAAGACTTCTGCTAGCATATCTGTGGTGGTGACAGACCTAGGAAACAGTCTGCCTCTTAAACACCCACTCTTCTACATAAAGGTTATATCTTTGCATGTGAATGCTATGAATGGTCACGTGTGTACGTGCAGGCCTGTGTGTGTCACGACGTGTGTGCGGATGTCAGAGGGCAAGCTTAGCTGTCGGGTCTCCGTGCCATCGAGAGACTCAGTCCCTTTGTTCATTCTTGTGCTCACCAGGCTAAATGTCCTGCGAGCTTCCTGGCACCCTCCCACTTCTGCTTCCTATCTCAGCACAGGGTTTTAGATGTGTACTATCATGTCCAGCTTAACTGTGTTCTGGGCGTCCAAAGTCAAGTCCTTGGTCTTTCATGGCAAATACTTTGTCCACTGAGTCAACTCCCCAGTTACTAAACACCCACTGTTTTGTACAACCTTTGTTCCTAGTTCCAGAGGTGCCCAAGGCTGCTATCCTGGGTGCCCTTCTGCACGTAAATCAGGTGGCTTCCTGGCCCCGATATACATCCCTGATACTGAAAGCCTATAACAGGGGTAGTCATGAGCCCTAGGGATGTAACGTCTGCTGCTGTCTGGCTAAATGTATATACTATGCTCACCAAACTGCCCGGTAAACACTTTTCTTAATGTTCGTACCTATATATTGATGCTACTCTCACTTTTGGTTAGAGAACCTTCTCTTTTCAGATGGCAGAGACCTTGGGATGACTCAGAAGGTGCCATGGTGCTGAGAAGAAGTGACAGAGGAGTGCTCAGCACTGAAACATCTCAATCAACCTTCCATGGTTCAGGGTTCATTGTGGAAGAGGTGGCGGAAAGAATGTAAGAGCCAAAGGAAGGGTAGGACTTCTTTAAAAAAAACAAACGCAGTGTTTTTGTACAACCTTTGTTCCTAGTTCCAGAGATGCCTAAAGCTGCCATCCCAGGTGCCCTTCTGCATATAAATCAGGCAGCTTCCTGGCTCTTCCCGTTTTCTCCCTTGGGAGTCAGCTCTCATGGTCTTTCTTACTCTCCAGCATCGTCTTGCTACAGTTGACCCTTCCCCCTTATTTAATCCTGGAGAGTGATTGCTAGGAGAAAAGATAATTGTCTTAGCATCATTTTAGAGTGGTTTTGGAAAGAAGAAAATATCAGCGCTTGATCCTCCATCTTTACGAACATACATCTCATCTTCCTCTTTAGCTGGCCACTGCTGTTTCCCTGGACCCCACGTTTACGCCCCACCCCCTGCTCTTTCAGGATGGAAAAAGAAGAACCTTACTCAAGTACAGTGCATGTCAGGAGCTACAAGGCCCCTTCATATTTCCCTGCCACGTAGGCTGTAGTAGCAACCCCCCACTGCTGCGTGTCCCGAAGATTTTTCTCCCTCAAAGGAACCAGGACTGGTTCTCAGGGGGACTTCCCTTGCTCTGTGGTGATCTGACCCACTTGAGGTCTTTCAGCAGATAGAAAGATCTTGTCTGATGGTAGCCCTGGTTCTAGTTACTATTTGTACAGGTGTGGTACATTGTTACTTCAAAGTGTGTCTCATGAGAATTTCCATAGAGCTGGGCAATAGTTACAGGTGAACATCAATATTATCCAGTCATGAAACTTAACATATCCAGTCTATCTTTCTTGGCCTTTTTTTTTTTATTGGTAGTTAGGGAAAAGGTGGAGATTATGCCAAACTTCTAAAGGTTTTTGCCAGCAAGATTACTCACCTATTCATTTTGTTTGGTGTTAAAATGTTGAGCAGAATCTAGATTGTTTTGACAGTTTAGCTGTCTGTTCAAACAGACATTTACTTGTTTTCTTTTGTTAAATTTTTTTTGTTCATTTTTTATTAATTTATTTGAGAGTTACAGAGAGAGAGAAAGAGACAGAAAGAGAGAGATTGAGAACGGGCGTGCCAGGGCCTCCAGCCACTGCAAACGAACTCCAGATGCGTGCGTCCCCTTGTGCATCTGGCTAACGTGGGTCCTGGGGAACCAAGCCTCAAACCGGGGTCCTTAGGCTTCACAGGCAAGCGCTTAACCGCTAAGCCATCTCTCCAGCCCACATTTACTTGTTTTCTGATTTGAAACATACTTCCCTATGTCTTCATGTAAGTTCCATTTTCATTGATTATTCTTTTTTAAAACAATTTCTTGGGGATTTGTACACATTTGTAATAAAGGCACTTGTTTACAAAGCATGATGGCCTGGGTTCAATTCCACAGTACTCGTATAAAAGTCAGACACAAAGTGACACATGTGTCTGAATTCCTTTGCAGTGCCAGGAGGTGTTGGTATGCTCAAACTATGTCTCTCTCAAATAGGCAAAGAAAATATTTTTTATTATTTTTATTAACAACTTTCATGATTTTAAACAATATCCCATGGTAATTACCTCCCTCCCCCCCACCACTTTCCCCTTTGAAACTCCAATCTCCATCATATTATCCCCTCCCCTTCTCAAATCCCATTAGAATATGAGGGTTCTTGCATTATCTTTAGAGCCTTTTTAAAATTTCTTTTGTTAATATTTATTTATTTATTTGAGAGTGACAGACACAGAGAGAAAGGCAGAGAGAGAGACAGAGAGAGAATGGGTACTCCAGGGCCTCCAGCCACTGCAAATGAACTCCAGACACGTGCGCCCCCTTGTGTATCTGGCTAACATGGGTTCTGGGGAATTGAACATTGAGCCGGGGTCCTTAGGCTTCACAGGCAAGCACTTGACCACTAAGCCATCTTTCCAGCCCTCTTTAGAGTCGTTTAAGGAACATTAGCATTTTGATTAGTATAAGTCATATTTCAACCACTTGGATGAATCTCAATTACTCAGCAAGCTGAAGCAATTGTTTATTTTTGATACAATGAAATTGTCCTACATCCCAAGTCACACCTGGTAGAAGTCCCAGCATGCTTCCTGGGTTTTCGTGGCAGTGGAGAGAAGTCCATTGTTTATTTTTCCCTGAGTCAGTTCCATGGAATTTTCAATCTCAAATTTGGCCCTGACCCCTGCATATCTGTCCACCCCACTGGAAACCATCTGATCTTTTCACTGGCATTAACTTGAGACCCTGAGATCCATAGATGGGCAACATCAGGGCAGAGTTCTGAGTCAGCTTGGGAATCAGACATCTGGATCAGCAGTCAAGCTCTACCCTCTCAAGCCCTGCACTTGGTGAGGTTACTTAACTGATCTCTGCATTATTGCCATGTCTATAGGAAGGAGAAGCAGGTGATGGAATGTGTGTGATCATTAAGTGTGCAAAGTGTTGAGTGCACTGTTGGGAAAGTCAGTGCTGTTCACTACCACCACGACCACCATCACCACAATCGTCAACACCACCAACAACCACTATTGCCAACAATGACTGCCATTACCACATCCATCACCACAACCACTACCACCACCACCAACAATTACTACCAACAACCACTACTACCATCATCACCACCTTAACATTAACCACCTCAACATTTTTACCTAAGATCCACATATGAGAGAGAACTTGTGTCATCATTGAAGGCTTGGAGGCTACAGAAATGGTTTACATAATATTGCAGCCTAAAAAGGGACTTTACATGTTTATTCCTAAGTATCCTTCTACTTGGGCTTTACAGGAAGAAGGTCTCCTTATCTTGTAAGGACAAGACTTTGGTCTCTCCTCTTTTATGCCTCACCTGGTCAACTCCAATCCAGTATCACCATCTTAATTACAATCCATTACAGAAAGGCATCGAGTTACCATTTCCAAAGTTCAACCAACTCATTAGGCTGTTTGATTAACTCAAGAGTTTTCTCCCAACAAGAGTAAAACTTAGCTTCTCTTTGTTCTACAGAAAAGTTTCTATAGTCATATTTTTCAACTAAAACCCACATACTCATTTTCCTTTCATGATAAAGTTAAGACGGCATCCCTCAAAGTTAATATCATACCATTATTTTCAATCTCTTTTACTGCCCATCCGTAGAATTCTGTGGTTATCTTTATTCAGCAAATGCCTTATAAGTCACTATATGTAGGTTGTTATCATTCATAGCACTTTTATTTATTATATTTTCAAGTTGGTTATTGTTAGTATGGAAGAATGATATGACTTTTTTGCGTATTTGTTTTGAAACTGGAATCATATTACCACTGCCTCATAGAGCTTGTAATAGTTTTCTGAGTTTATTGTATTCGATTTTCTTTGGTATATAATCATTTTATCTGCAAATAATGACAATTTTGCTTGCTGCTTTCCAGCCCTTCTACCCTCTCGCTTCGTTTGATTTGCTGGCTGAGACAGAGGTGAGACAGCACTGGTGTTAATGACCTGCTGGTACTGGGGGACGCTACTGTGGATATCTTGACTGACTTATAAATGAAACAAATTCTGTGGTTTTTGGTATGTTGTTAAGAGGTCTTGTTACAGTGCTATTCTGCCATCTCAGAAACAAAAGCAGCCCTCCTTTTTCTGAGTTCCTAAACATTTTTAATAATTGCCATGCTAAAAATACAAAAAGCAGTAGCTTCCGTGTTACCTACTTTTCAAGCGTGGATCTCTGGGGGACATATGGGGCCGTGCCCCTTTGAGAGAGGCTGCTTCACAATCATTTCATTCTGTCTCCCTTTTCTTCTTGCTGTGGGAAGCTAATTTTTCTAGATTGGTGAGCCACACCATTGAAAATATAAAACGGAACTGCAATATTTTACAAAGTATCCTGTCATATTTGGAAGACTTTCTCCTGTACCTATCTTTTTTTTTTTAAATAAAAAATAATGGGCTGGAGAGATGGCTTAGCGATTAAGCGCTTGCCTGTGAAGCCTAAGGACCCTGGTTCGAGGCTCGGTTCCCCAGGTCCCACGTTAGCCAGATGCACAAGGGGGCACACGCATCTGGAGTTCGTTTGCAGAGGCTGGAAGCCCTGGCGCGCCCATTCTCTCTCTCTCCCTCTATCTGTCTTTCTCTCTGTGTCTGTCGCTCTCAAATAAATAAATAAAAATTTTTTAAAAAATAGGATTATTTACATTTACCTTTGGGTATGTGTATGAGTGTGTGTATGTGTGTGCCATTACGTATTAAGTCCAGAGGTTGATGGCAAATCTCTTCTTCAGCTTCTTTCCACCTTATTTTTAAGATTTAGTTTCCTTCTTTCTCTTTCTGGTTGCAGGTAAGCTACTCTTTTTTTAAAAAAAAAAAATTGACAGCTTCCATAAGTATAGACAATAAAACATAGCAATACCCATCCTTATTCCTGTTTCCAAAATTCACTCTTCATTAAATTCTTTCTTCTTTCCAGTTACTCTCTCTTCTATTATTTTATGTTTACTTACTTACATATTTTTATTAAGGATATACTTTGTATGGATACATCATGTGTTGGTACCATCTTTTCCTTCTTCCCTGTCCCCATTCCACCAGGGGCCCTCCTCAGTGGGATTGCTGGTATTCCCCACAAGACTGTGGTTTGTGCATAGTGGGAGCAGCAGTCAGTTACTGTGGAGAGGCCATGACTCTGGGCATGATGTCCCAACCTGTGCCTCTGAAGCACCATGTTCTATAAAACTCCCTGAGCCTTGGTGGGTGTGCCTTAAGTCTACTTCAAATCTACTTCAAGTCTACGTCAGTGATGAGCTCTCAGGAGCCTCTGGATTTCTGCTTTGATAGGTGTTGAGTGTCCTCAGCGTGTGTCTCGTTCATTCTGGGACTGACTGTCAGGCTCACCATGGAAGCAGCGCTCTTGCTCTTCTCTGTAGTTTCACTGGGCCTGGGCTGAGATGCGAGGGGTGGTTTATCTCCTAGGGTCTCACTACTGTCTCAAAAAGAAACACAGATTCTCCAACAGAGAGTAAAGTCCGCATAGGTTAAATAGGATAAGAATGATTAATTTAGAGTGTGATGGATGTAACCCCTCTTTAAGCCAAAAACTGGGGGGAACTTGACATTGGAGAGCATAATCTTTGCCATAGGATTCGGAACTGGTTCCCAGTTCCAGATATGGGTCCTTTCCACTGAGCAGATCTCTTAGCCAATCAGAAAGCCACTGGTTATTCATGAAGGCTGTGTGCCACCATTGCACTGGAGTGGACTTCTTGTCAAACTGAGTAGCTTAGACCCCTGCTTGCTTACACTGTTGTGGGCCACTTTCCTCAGTAGCTCATGTAGCACTTTCCAGCACTAGATGGGTCTCTTTGTGTTCTGTGTCCATAGCATATGGTGTCTTCAGCAGCAGGCTCTTACCTTTTACCACAGGTGGGTAATCAAGTGCTTTGACAGAAGCCTGTCTTGTTTTGGGGAGCTTGTAGGTCTTTCTGATCAACAGCTCAATGTGGTATCAACAATTTCTTGTCCTGGGAGTTACAGGTCAGAGCAAAATTTTTTAAGGTTAGGCTTTATCCCACCCTCTCAAGGACCTTTCTTTTCAGATTCTCACCCAATACTCCTATTGAGAGTTAAATCCTTTAGTCTACCTTCAAGGAGAAAGGTTTCATAGTACCAGTGTTGCAGTCCGGTTCACATTGCTGGTAGAAATCACCCAACCAAGAGTAGCTTCTGGGAAAAAGAGATTTATTTTGGCTTACAGGCTCGAGGGGAAGCTCCACGATGGCAGGGGAAAACGATGGCATGAGCAGAGGGTGGACATCACCCCCTGGCCAACAGAAGGTGGACCACAGCAACAGGAGAGTGTGCCAAACACTGGCATGGGGAACCTGGCTATAAAGCCCTTAAGCCCGCCCCCAACAATACACTCCCTCCAGGAGGCATTAATTCCCAAATATCCATCAGCTGGGAACCTAGCATTCAGAACACCTAAGTTTATGGGGGACACCTGAATCAAACCACCACAACCAGTTCATTTTAGTTTCAGTTTTATGTTCATTTCCCACCGCCAACTCCCCTCCTCTCAAAGTCTTCCATCCATACTGTCTCTAAACAATAAAAAAAGCAAACAATCCACTCACAGATGAGGTAGAGAACTGAATAGGGAGTTCTCAGAGGAAGGAATACAAATGGCTAATACACACTTAAGAAAATGTTCAACACCCTTAACCATCAGGGATGCAGATTAAAACAACTATGAGATTCTGCCTTATTCCAGTAAGGATCACTAAAAACAAACAATTAAATAACTAAAGACAAATGAGCAACAACAAATGTTGCTGAGGGTGTGGGGAAAGCGGAACCTTCATTCACTGTTGGCAGGAACGCAAACTTGTACAACCACTATGGAAATCAATATGGAGAGTCCTGAAAAAGATAAATATAGAACTACCAACAGGCCCAGTTATTCCACAATAAACATGGATGAGAAAGTAATCCTAAAATTGTGAGTAGGATCTGTAAGGTATATGCCAAGGAGTGGTATAACTGGGTCATCGGGTAGGTCCCAGGAACCCCCAAGATGCCGTTACCAGTTCACACTTCCGCCAGCAACACAGAAGGGTTTCTCTTCCATCACACCTTCACCAGCCTTTGTTGTCATTTGTGTACTTGATGATTGACAGGAGATAGAATCTCAAAGTAATTTTAATTTGCATTTCTGTCATGGCTAAGGATACAGAACACATTTTTTTAGATGTTTGTTTATTTATTTATTTATTTATTTATTTCTTCTTTTGATAACTTCCTATCCAGTTCCACAGCTGATTTTTTTTTTTGATTGGGTTTTTTGATTTATAATTTAGTTTTTTGAGTTCTTTGTATATCTTGGATATTAATCCTCTGTCAGATATATAGCTGGCAAAAGTTTTCTCCCATTCTGTAGGTTGCTTCTTTGCTATATTCACAGTGTCTTTTGCTATACAAAAGCTTTGTAATCTCATAATGTCCCGGTGATTGGTTAGTGGTTTTACTTTCTGAGTGAATGGGGTTCTATTCAAAAAGTTGTTGCCTAAGCCAATTATCTTGAAGTGTTTCTCCTACTTTTTCCTCTAGCAGTTTCAAAGTTTCAGTTGTGATATTAAGGTCCCTGATCCATTTGGACTTGATTCTTGTGCATGAAGAGAGAGAAAGATCTATTTTCATCTTTCTACATATAGATATCTAGTTTCCTCAGCTCACAGTTCGGTGAATCAGTTAGACTAGCTAGCCAGAAAGTCCTAGGGATCCCCCTGCCTCTGTCTCCCCAGCTCTGGGATTACAGAAGCTCACCACCATAGTTGACATTTTATATGGGTGCTGAGAACCTGAACGGAGACCCTTGTGCTGTGGGCAAGCATGTTTCCAACTGAGTCATGTGCTCTGCCCCTACATTTTCCTATTATTTTACCCTCTTTGCTTAAGGTAAGTTATAGATTTTCTTTCCTATGTTGTCAAGTCTTGTGAATTCATGAATTCTATGGATATTTTTGGCTTCTTAGTTTAAATTCAATGTCATTTTATATACATACATTTTCCTTCTGCTTTTGGTTTGATATTCTTTTCATAAAGTCTTGAGTTTTATGAGTAATTTATTTGAATCCCCTCTTTTGTGTTGAGTAATAAGAGAATTTAAAACTATAACATATCTCCCCAAGACGTGTCGCTCTCTAGACTCACCAGTATTGTCTTTAGTAAAACAACAGACATTTGAAAGAGAATGGTATGTGTCCCAAGTGTTTGGGAAGTTTTTCTGTTTGCTTTCACTTATTTACTTTTAGTTTCTTTGACTTTTGTTTAGAAAATGTGGCTTGTCTCCTCTTATGTCTGAAGACATGCTAAGGTTTTCTTTATGGCCTAAGTACACTCTATATACAGTAGATTTTTACTTGTTCCATAAACACTTGAAATGAATTTACATTCTCTACTATAATAATACAACTCTTAGGTGATATGCACACATTCTGATATGCACAGTCACAGACTGAAGAGAAGTAAAATTTGCCTTTTGTTTTCATTGGCACCTTTCATGGATCTGGAGTTTATCCTACAAGAAAATTCTTCTCCAAGTGTTGTCCCTTGGCCAGCAGTGGCAGCAGCACAGGAGATCTTGTTGAAAATGCAGTCTGGGGCTCTCCCTCAAACCTATGAGTCAGAAATGAGAGCTTGTGCCAGCAATGTGAATTTCAAAAGGCCTTACAGGTGATTGATCAGGTGATTCCCCTTTGAGGACCACTGGGAAAAGCTATGACATGTGGGTCTCATTTTGCGTTTCTGCATCTTGAGGAATTATTATCATTATTATATTATTTTACCTCTTATGTCTTGGGAATTGTCCACAATACATGGCTGGGTTAGAAGATGTGAAAATTGTATTTATAATATCATTCCAACTCTACATAAGATTAATTTTGTATGCTTATTAAAAAAAAAAGAAATCTTTGTAAATGAGGAAAAGACTGAAGGCTCCACAGCAAAACGCCTATGTGATCTGTGAGAGGCCATAAGCAGATTGAACACTTAGGTTCTGGGGATGGTGTCAGACAGCATGGGTCAGAGTTCTAGCTCAGTGCATGTCTCCCTGAAGAACCATTAGCTGTTAATGGCTACCAGGAAAAGGCTTGCTGTTTTCTTCAGTGGTTTAGCCACCAGTAAGTTGCTCATTGTGGTGGTTTGTGTGTGAATGTCCCCCACAGCCTCAGGTGTTTGTGATTCTGAATCCCCAAATGTTTTTAGTGGCAGACCTCGGGGTTGATGAGTCTTACCCACTGTGTGTTTGGAGCCAGCTCATGTTTCCTGTTTTCTCTGTGCTGTGGATAGGTGATGAAGGGAGCCAGCTTCCTCCACCATGAAGAATCTTCCCCTCACACTACAAGCCTAAAATAAATCCTTTCCTTTCATAAGCTGCATCTGGTCGGGTGTTTTGTCACAGCAATGAGACGCTAACTGCTATTCTCAAGCTCTGCTAAATAACCTCTAATTCATCCAAACAACCCTCAACTTACTGGGTAAAAAAACAAACAAACAAACCAACCATGAAAATAGGAGGGTGGCCAGCTTGGAAGAAGGGGTCCAACAGGAGTGGGAGGAGAATAAGAGAGGGAAGTAGAGGGTGAATATGGTCAAAGAACATTGTGTAGTATGAAGCTGTCTAAACAAAACTGACCAAAGGGCTGGGGAGATGGCTCAGTGCCTGTGGTACAAGTGTGAGCACCTGAGGTCAGATCTCATGTCAAGTCAAATACTGTAACTGTAATCTTAGTGCGCCCACAGTGAAAAGGAAGATGGGAGCAGGATAATCCTCCAGAAAGTCATGGGCCAGCGAGCTGGGTAAGCACAGCAGTAAGCAATGAGAGACCTTACCTCCAATAGAGTGGAAGGCAAGGACCAATACCCTAACTTCTCTCGACTTCCATGTGCACATGCACACCCACACTCACACTTTCTTTCTTTCTTTCTTTCTCAATCTCTCGTTCTCTCTCTCTTTCACACACAGACAAAAGCAAAATTGCATACTAAAACAAAAAAGAATCCAACTGCATGGACTTGGGAAAGACATTATTGCTTTTCTTTTAGTGTTTAGGACCTTTTTTTTTTTTTTTTTTTTTGGTTTTTCATGGTAGGGTCTCGCTCTAGCTCAGGCTGACCTGGAATTCACTATAAAGTCTCAGGGTGGCCTCAAACTCATGGCAATCCTCCTGCATCTGCCTCCCAAGTGCTGGAATTAAAGGTGTGCACCACTATGCCTGGCTAGGACATTTTCTAACAAGACGTATGTATTGCTTTTAAAATTAAAAATAAGAATCATAAAACGATAAAATAGTAAAAGATGTGGTGACAGGGAAGTAAAAGAAGGAGCACTGGGGCAATCAAAAAGCTTAATTTGGGCTGGAGAGATGGCTTAGCGGTTAAGCACTTGCCTGTGAAGCCTAAGGACCCCGGTTTGAGGCTCGGTTCCCCAGGTCCCACGTTAGCCAGATGCACAAGGGGGCACACACATCTGGAGTTCGTTTGCAGAGGCTGGAAGCCCTGGCGTGCCCATTCTCTCTCTCTTCCTCTATCTGTCTTTCTCTCTGTGTCTGTCGCTTTCAAATAAATAAATAAAAATTAAAAAAAAAACAGCTTAATTTGCAGCTAGAGAGAAGGCTTAGTGGTTAAGGCATTTGCTTGTGAAGTGTACTGTAAGGACCTTGGTTCGATTCTCCAGGACCCATGTAAGCCAGATGCACAAAGGGGTGCATGCATCTGGAGTTCATTTGCAGTGGCTGGAGGTCCTGGTGTGCCCATTCTCTCTCACACACACTTTCTACCACTTTCTCTCTCAAATAAATAAATAAGCTTAATTTGCAAAATTCCCTACCCAACATGTCTAAAGCAGGTAGGAGAAGACACAAACTCACATAACAGGCCATCCACTGAGCCTGGCTGGAAGCAGAGGACAAAGACTGCCCCTCCATCCTCTTCCCCTTCCTTACCTCTCAGCCACAGTGAGGATTTATCCTCTGCAAGGTGGCCTCAGGCACATCCTTCATGATTTATAGCCAAGGAGCCTTTCCTAGAATTACTCATGGGAATCTCGTCTTGTCTGATTGGCCTATTTGAGTCACCTGGCCATCTCTTAACCAATCAGAAGGCCCAAACATAATCCAACGTGCAGATTGGCTCAAGCTTCTACCAACAGCCCTAATCTGGGATAGAGTTGTTTCCCTAGAACCCTATGGGCTGTTAGCCAGTGAGCAGGTGACTCTGTAGTTGGGAATTACCAAGTGGCAAGAAGCAAAAGGTGCTCTAAACTGGGATTGATGGCACACACCTTTAATCCCAGTACTGGAAGGCTGAGGGAGGAAGATGGCTGTGAGGCCAGCATGGGCTGCAAAGTGAATTCCAGGTCAGTTTGGCCTAGAGGAAGACCCTGCTTCACCAGAGAAAGGAAGAAGAAGAAAAAAAGAAAAAAGAGGAAAAAAAGAAAAAGGAAAGAAAAAAAAAAGGAAGAACAGAGTTTGTTCCTGAAAGAACGTGGCTGCCCAATCACTCCTGGCACAGAGAAGGGTGGTCCTCATTTTTATATCCTCCCTAGTAGATGTTATGGTTTGAATCTGAAATCTCCCCCATAGGGCATGTAGCACACACTTGTTTTCTAGCTATTTATACGAATTTCGGGTGGTGGTAGAGCATTTGGGAGATGAGTCCTGGCTGGTAGAAGTAATTCCCGAAGGGCGCGTCTTGAAAGCTGTAGCCTAGACCCCGATTCTGGCTGCTCTCGGCCTCCTGTCTGTTGCGTCTGAAATTTCTCCGCTACACGTGGTCACCCAAGGAGCCGCTCTGCCAAGCCTTCCCCACATGGTGGGCTGAAGTCCCCTAAACAATGAGCCAAAACAGGTCCTTCTCTTAGGTTGCTCAACAGTGCTCTGTTTCAGAAATGCAGATGAAACGAACACAGATGGCTGGCTCAGCTTGCGACAAACTTATAGTGAACAAGACCGGGAGGAAGGCAGCCACTGGCCAGCTGCTAATAAGCTTCTGTTTGCTCTCGCGGCAAGTTATAGGGAAAATAATTTCATAAAACGTCCTTTCTAAATTTTCCCAAGCTGTATGTTGCTGGGGTTTCTGTTGGAAGGCATAGAAAAGGCAACCCTAAAGTGTTTGGGGATGGTCAGGAGATGGAACCCCTCATTTCTATGTAACTCAAGTGCAGCCCTTGGATGGCTCTTTGTGATCTCTATAGGCAGACAAAAGACTGGTATGACAATACTCTTGCCAACTTGCTGAAAAGTTTATCGTTCTGCTTCACAGCTGCATTTCTTCACCTCAAGACAGAGTCCACGGGCTAAACAAAATCCTCCTTTTATAGCTGTTGGGAAACTGGAATCTTGGAACAAAGACAACCTCTAAAATCATGGTCCATGGAGCCCACGATGTCATTGGGATTGGCAATAAAAATAAGTTGGATGTTAAGCAGGCACACCTGCTCTCAGGCATCGTTCAGGTGCCAAAAGATAGACTGATTTTGTGTACCAAACTCCGTATGCTGGAGGAAAGGAAAGAAAGGGGTTCCCCTGGGAAGTAGAGCCTCGGGGGTGCAGATCAAATGAACCTCCCTTGTGAGCAAGCCGCCCTTTCACCTGACATCGAGAGGATGCCATTTCCTTGGAATGTGACTATGGAGAGAAGTTCACCCATGCCTCAGTCCACACATGAAAAAGTGTATGATCCTGACAGGAGCCCATGTAAAAGAAGGCTCTAGACCAGGCTATATATATGAACCTTGTCATTTCCTTAATACAGTGATGTTTCGTTACCTTGTACCTGTCATCATTTTTATCTTTCCTGCTGCCTTTTGTCACTATTTCTTATATTTGAGTGGGTTGCTGGGTTCCTGAATTACCATTAATAACAGTGTTTTTAAAATATGTTTATTTATTTATTTGTTTGAGAGGGACAGAGAGCAAGAGGCAGACAGAAAGAGAGTGAGTATGGACACACCAGAGCCTGTTGGCACTGCAAGTAAATTCCAGATGCATGCACCCCGTGATATCTGGTTGTACGTGGTTACTGGGGAATCGAACCCAGACCATCAGACTTTTTAAGCAAGCACCTTGAACCTTGAACCATCTCTCCAGCCCAGTATCAGTTTTTAGAGAGTGTCATTGCTAGGGACATTACCGTGCTGAGTTCCTCATTCTGAATCCTCAGCACAACTCTCAAAGGGAGGTATCATAATGACCATTCCAGGGAGGAATGGAGGTTCTGCCTCATGAAGTGATTTTCCTCACGAGGTTCTTAGCAGAGTCATGTGGTTCTGTCTTGATGAACCTGGAGTTTTGAAACCAAACCTGCTGTATCCTGAGTTTTTGCTCACAGTTATCAAGAGCTGTCAAGTGACCTAGGCAAAGTTTCACCTTTCATCTCTGTAGTGAAACCTAATTGTTGAGGCAGCTGGTCATCAAAGGGAAGTCTTGCTTTATCCGCATAACTATGTCACAGCAGCCTTCTAGAACTTTCCAGAAGATTCTTGCCTGGATCCTAGAAAAACCATCTATAAAGCAAAATCTCATCCTCCTCCTATCAAAGCTTCTTTGTCTCTTCTTCACCTGGCCTTCACCTGGCAACAATGATGACCAGCAAAAGTCAGAGTTGGGCCTGGGCCTGTGGCCTGACCCCATGAATTATAGGTGCACATTTATTTATCCAATGACAAATGCTCATTCTCAGTTTGTGATTGTACATTAAAATATTTTTATTTATTTAATTGCCAGCAGAGAGAGAAGAGAAATGAGAGAGAGAGAGAGAGAATGAGAGAATGAGTACACCCAGGCCTCTAGCCACTACAAATGAACTCCAGATGTGTGCACCACTTTATGCATCTGGCTTTACATGGGTACTGGGGAATCAAACCCATGTCATTAGGCTTTGCAGGTAAGCACCTTAACCACTGAGCAATCTCTCTGGCCCCTGATTGTACATTTTGATATAAATACAAGAGTGGCACAAGGTGCTTTAAAAATAAATAGTTTCAACCATACCTTGTGAAGTCGTGGGTTTCTGAGGTAGAGGAGACAGGATGGGTCTTCCCGGGGATCCGCGCAGAGGCAGCCACTCAGTCAGCCACTGTAGATGTGATGTGATCATGATCGGCATGACTGCATGTAAATCTCCCAAGAGGAGTGGGGCTAGCTTTTTCATTCTGCACTTGGAGAAGAAAGGAAAAGAACAATCACTTCCTGCCAGTGAAGACCTCTCACCTGAACAAAGGCTTTTCAAGAACCATCCCAGAAAGTCTGGTGCAGCCTTTGGGATGAGCCTGAGAATATTGCTTCTGGAAAACATTCACTAAAAAAAAAGCCAATTACAGCCAGGCATGGTGGCACACACCTTTAATCCAAAAACTTAGAAGGCAGAGGTAGGAGGATCACCAAGAGTTCGAGGCCACCCTGAAACTACATTGTGAATTCCAGGTCAGCCTGGGCTAGAGTGAGATTCTACCTCAGGAAAAAAAAAAAATCACTCCAATGGCTCCTTTCAGCTCTGACTCTGCATTGTATATCGGATGCTTTTTCATACGTCTTCAATTTCCCAGAAGACCCAGGAGGGACTTTTTTGTCCTCATGTAGCTCCAGTAGAGGGTAAACATGCATGATACTCCATCATCTCTGTGGAACTCATTAAATAAACATGAATAAAAATGACAACTTTCCTATAGGAATTAGTTCTCATACCTCATTCAACATCCAGACCACTCATCCCACCAACATGATTTTTAGTCCCTCCCACGTGCCTAATGCTGCTCTGCGTTCTGGAGATCGGAAAAGACAAGCCCCGCCTCCTGTATTTACGCATAGCGGGGGTCACAAAGAAGACAAGAAGGAAGGAGCTTGGAGACAGGGTAGAGAGGCTTCCCAACCTCAAGTGGTGCCATGCTTGAACACCAACCACTTCCTACCCACTGGGTTCAACTTCATGCATGCACTATTCTGTATGTAGGCAACCACAATGACTTGTTACTTGATCAGGGAATCAGATTCCTGACACAATTAAGTTGTAAGGTAAGTCTGATGATTTCTCATTCATAAATGAAAAGGCTGACATTGAGAGATGTAGCATTTCCTAGTCACGTCACTGTAGATTCGCTTTTTCTAACACAAGTCTTTCTGGCCATGTAATTTGTGTTCTTTCCAGAAAACTGTGGAGTCATCTTTGTGCTATATCTTCAGGTACTCCTCATGTCCATTGGGTAATCATATGGAGAGAGTCTTGGAACCAGGGAACGACGCTGGAGACTTGAGTGAGGACCCAGTTTGTCACCTCCTCGTCACCCTCCCACCCTAGAATTGCCTCTTGCATATGTGTTCAATATGATACTCACTCATTCACCCACTCAAACATTCTCGAAGTTTCTACTATGTGCTAGATGCTCCACACACAGAGATGACTGGACTCCAGCTGCTCCTGTCTTTGGGGGATACCAGAGTTCATCACGGCGCGTTATTCACCAGAGGACAAAGACAGTCTTAGGAGGGTTTCTCTTTCTAGCTCCTGATAAAAGACCTGTCTCCTAGGAGGTCCTCAGCAAATATTGGTTGTGCTGGATTGATGAGGTGTCTCATCCAGTGATGGCTGCTGTAGATAGATATAGCCATGTTGTTTGGCCACAGCCATGCTTTGGAGAACATGGGTATTAACTAATTCTTACAGAACTTCGGGCTATAATTTAGTAAATGGCACAATTGCCTTAACATGGAAAATTGTTAGAGGAGTTAGATTTGTCTTCTCTCTCACTAAGAAACAATTCTGGTCATTTCTTATGCAACAATCCAGTAAAAAAAAAAAAATCATTTATGTTTCCCATTTTTTTTAACTATGTCACACACAAAGATGGCACAGAATTTAAAAATCACAAAAGGATAAAATGCAAAGCTCTACCACACCTGGCTTTCAGCTATAGAACCAGCAGCTGTCCCCAGGTTTCCTGAGTCTTCCTCAGAGGTCTTTTGTACACACCCAGGAACATACGCCTGTCTCCAGTGCAGTGCCCCACCGAAGGCGCAGGACGTCACACGTCACTGTGTGCTTGCTTTCCTCTGCTCAGCGCTGTGCCCCAAAGACCTCCGCATGGGCTCCAGCACATGCTTCTCTCACTTCTCAACAGCTGTTTCCTACCTTGTTCCACAGCTTCTCTGCTCCCCCATGCAGGCACGGTCCAGCTCTTTCCAAATATGTGCTTCCATGCTGACAATCCATAATACATTTCCTTATACATATATGATTGCATATCTATAGTACAGCAATAGGAAATTCTCTCAGAAGTGAAACTTCACTAAGTTAACGTTACATTTAAAATTTAAATTAAAATTCTTTAATTGTAATACATAAAATTAAACAAATTCCAAAATGTGCTGGCCAAAGGATGCACGTATTGTGGGATGGGCACATGGCTTGTTGTTATGTTTTTATGGCTGATGTGCCAGTCTGTTCTCCTACACCGATCATGACCGGCTTCTCCATGCCCAACATGGACGATCGTCCTTTAAAATACAACAGGTATATTCTTTATTGTTAATTATTATTTGTGTATAGTGTGCATGAGTGTGTGTATGCAAGTTCATGTGTGTGTGTGTGCACGTAGGTGCCCATGCACGTATGCACATGCACATGGAGATCAGAGACAACATTGGGTGATTTCTTAGGTATGCTATCCATATTTTTCTGAAACAGGGTCTCTTGTTGGCCTAGAACTCAGTAATTGCGCTATTCTGGCTGGCCAATGAGCCCTGGGGGTCCTCCTGCCTCTGTCTCTCCAGTGCTGGGATGACAGGTGTGTGTCACCATGCCTGGAATTATTTCATGGGTTCCAGGGATCAAGTTCAGGCTTGTGAGACAAGCACTTTACCAACTGAACTGTCTTCCTCGTCTGATAATGAGCCTTTTTGATCAATACTAACTTCATGTTCATTTGTCTGTTATGAAATTGAGTTTTTTAGCCACCTGTTTAGTGTTAAGAAAGCATAGTTCTCAGGATGACAAAGGAATGACATCTGCTGGTTTTGAGCTCATTCTCAGCAGCCAATCACGTAAAGCACAAGAGATGCTTATCATTATTGATGGCATCCTTATAGCCTCATCATCCCACAGAGAACTTGGGGCTGTTTCACAGGCTCATGGAACTTGAAAAGATAAGGGGAAAGGTTTTCACATCAAGAGAACTGGACATAGAAATAACACAGGAAGATAAAATAAGACACACACACACACACACACACCCCTGTGTGTGTGTGTGTGTGTGTGTGTGTGTGTATGTATGTGTATACATACCTATGGTGATTTTGGTCCATAAAGTTGACCTTAAGGTTCTTAGAAGTCAAAGCAAAAAAAAAAAAAAAAAAAGTCATCAACCAGCAAATGGAACACCATCTGTAAGGAAAATACATACTCAGGAAAATCAAAGGTATTTATGGCTTTTCAATCTAAGAGAGCTTCATATGGTGTACCACAGAAAGGATTCCACGTGGTAAAACATGCCATTTCCTCAGGAAGAGCCCTACAATAAAAGAAAAAGTCAGGT
The DNA here is from genome assembly GCF_020740685.1 of Jaculus jaculus. Classification (NCBI taxonomy): domain Eukaryota; kingdom Metazoa; phylum Chordata; class Mammalia; order Rodentia; family Dipodidae; genus Jaculus; species Jaculus jaculus. The sequence goes on along the minus strand of NC_059102.1, from coordinate 12,726,539 downwards.
GGGCCTCGTGGCTCAGGTCTGACATAGCAGTACTTGAGAAATGGAAGCAGGGAGATTGCTGAAAATTTGAAACCAGCTGGGATTACTGTGTTTGTAAATATGTACTACATCATACATACATACATACATACATACATACATGCGTACATACGAGAAAAGATGGCAAAAGAGAAGCGGGGTGTGGTTTGCACACCTTTAATCCCAGCATTCGGGAGGCAGAGGAAGGAGAATCACAGTGAGTTCAAGGCTACCCTGAGACTACATAGTGAATTCTAGGTCAGCCTGTGCTAGAGCAAGACCCTACTTAAAGAATACCTGAAAAGAGGCTGGAGAGATGGCTTAGCAGTTAAGGCATTTGCCTGCAAAGCCAAAGGACCCAGGTTCGAATCCCCAGGACCCACGTTAGCCACATGCACAAGGTGGCGCATGCATCTGGAGTTCATTTACAGGGCTTGGAGGCCCTAGCGAGCTCATTATCTCTCTTTCTCTCTACCTGCCTATTTATGTATCTATTTCTCTCAACTAAATAAATGAAAATAAAATATTTTAAAAAATGAAAAATAATAAAGAGAAAAGAATAAGAAGACTAAGTATTAGGGACCATGAAACTATTGTGCTTTCTTCTCATAGTGCTGTCCAGGAGCCTCTACTCCCTCTCCTCTGAAGCCAACTTCCTGCCTCTGCCAGGTCCTAGTTAGGGTCTAGCCTTGTCTCTTTGGGTACATTGGGTTCTGCTGCAGCTCAGACCTCATCAAGTGCAGGGGCATTATTCTAGCTCATGGGCCTGCAAGTTGCCTGTGCTTTGGTGAGCCATTCTTCCATTTCCCAGCTATTATGAATTGAGCAGCAATAAGCATGGTTGAGCACATACTTCTAAGGAAATGGGATGAGTCCTTAGGATATATGCCTAGGAGTGCTATAGCTGGGTCATATGGTAGATCAATTTTTAGCTGTCTTAGGCACCTCCACACTGATTTCCACAATGGCTGGACCAGATTGCATTCCCACCAAGAGTGTAGGAAAGTTCCTCTTTTTCCACATCCCTGCCAGCATTTATGATCATTTGTTTTCATAAGGGTATCCAATCTGACAGGAGTGAGATGGAATCTCAATGTAGTTTTAATCTACGGCGAGCCATTCTTTTGCTCTTGGTGGGTCCTCTCCCAGCTGGCTGCTATAGAGAGGCCACTGAGGTGTCGTGGCTCTGATGACCCCTCCAGGTCTGTCAAACTTCAGCATACCAGCCTGGAATGTTCCTGTGAGCCAGCAAAGCTCCAGGAGTGATAGCAGCAACATGAAAAGGCTTCTTCCATTTTCAGCATGCATGTGTCACGCCTGTTAGCATCCCCCGAGGAAAGGGGCAATCACATGGCTGAACCAAAATCAACAGACGGAGAAGCAGACTTGTAGCATTGACGGCAAGGTCACGTGGAGAGGGTCATGAAGACAGGAAGCCGTGCAGAACGGGGACCCTTGATGCCACCATCCAGTACAGGAGGCAGGGGGATGGAGGTCAGAAGAACCAGGAAGAGGAGCTTCCATCAGCCATGACCACACTGCCTCAGTGAGGGTTGGCTTGCTGCCCACAGGAGTGAGACCCCTTCCAAGGAGAAGTAGGGTTGAGAGCGATACAATGGAAAGCAAGTAGGATAAAGTCCCCACAGCTCCTCCTTTGTGCCTGGGGGTCACCCTTGTGTCCAAATCTGCCCTTGGCTTTCCTGACCCCATGTCCAGAGTAGCCCCTGAGCCAGCACATTTCCCCATTTGCCAGAGCATGAGTGCTCCAGCTCATGGTGTGAGTTCAAACCCCAGCTGTGACTGAAGACCTCGGTGTCCATTAGCGACCTGGAGGCACGTGGCCTCATTTCTTTCATTTTAAAAATCTCTTATGGACAATTTTCAAACATTTATATAATGATTTTGACCAAAATCCCCTCCCATTACTCTCCCTGTGTCCTCATCCCCTTCAACTAAATCCACTTTTCTTTCCAACTAATCACTGTTCTTTTCTCCTCTCCTCCACCAGCCATGACAGACTGTTAATGAGCCCAATAGTGTGCAAGTCTTGTGTAGGTCATGCGACAGCTATGTCACGTCCAGAAGACCGTGTCCCACAGCTCTCCCCTCCATCCTCTGGCTCTTGCATGCTTTCTATCCCCTCTTCTGGAATGTTCTCTGAGCCACGGTGAGGGGTGGTGATAGAGATGTCTCACTTAGTGTTGACAAGTTTTGACCCTCCCTGGTCGTTACTGCCACCTGCATGACACTGCTTCCCTAACAAAGGTGAGAGCGGCACTCCTCGGCGGGCACAGACGTAAAGATTTAGAGGGCAGTGAGATGGGCACAACGTATCCACTAAAAGTGCCTCATCAATCTGGGATTCCCTCTCCTCATCTCTAACCCAGAGGTAATGATGATCCTCACCTCACAGCTGTGAGGACTGAATAAGTCAATAACGAAAGGACTCACACATGTGTGGTAGTGTTTTTCTTTTTTTCTAACTTATTAAAAAAATTTATTGACAACTTCTATAATTACAGACAATTTCCCATGGTAATTCCCTCCCTCCCCCCACTTTCCCCTTTGCAACTCCACTGTCCATCATACCTCTTCCCCCTCTCAGTCTTTCTTTTATTTTGCTGTCATTATCTTTTCCTCCTATGATGATGGTCTTGTGTAGGTAGTGTCAGGCACTGTGAGGTCATGGATATTCGGGCCATTTTGTGTCTGGAGGAGCACGTTGTAAGGAGACCTACCCTTCCTTTGGCTCTTACGTTCTTGCCACCACGTCTTCCACATTAGACCCTGAGCCTTGGAAGGTGGGATAGAGATATTGCAGTGCTGAGCACTCCTCTGTCACTTCTTCTCAGCACCATAGTGCCTTTGGAGTCATCTTAATTTCACTGCCGTCTGAAAAGAAAAGGTTCTCCACCAAAAGTGAGAGTAGCATTAATATATGGGTATGAACATTAAGAGAAGTGCTTACTGGGCAGTTTGGTGAGCATAGTATATACATTTAGCCAGATACCAACAGATGTTACATTTCTAGGGCTCATGACTACCCATCATAGGTTTTCAGTATCAGGCATGTACTCCCTCCCATAGAGTGGGCCTCCATTCCAATTAGAGAGCATTTGGTTTCTCCCATAATAGACATGCCACTATTGTATCTGTTGGCTCATTTGGCCTGGCTGGCAAAATTTAAGGCTTGTAGTGCCCTTTGTTGAGTGTCTACCTTGGTGCTTTCTCTCTCTTTCCCATCAAAGTTCATGCAGCATAGGTTTTACCAGCTTTCTGTCAGCTGGCCTACATGGAGGTTTTCATCTCAGCCCAAGCTGAATTCTTGGTGACCTTGCAGCCCAAGTACATCAAGTCTTCAGCAATAGGGTCCAACCATCTATTCCTGATGAGAAACCAAGAGCCTCAGCAATAGCCTGTAATGTTTTGGGGGCATCAGTGACCTCCCTGGCCAAGAACTCACTGGAAGGTATCCCACCCCCGGAACTGAAAATTTTCTCGTAACCATATATGGCTTCTGGGTGCTCCATTGTCCAGAAAAGTAGGTTTACATATGATTTATTCATACCCTCTTAGATTTTTTTTTCTTTTTAGAGGTGGAGTGTCACTTACTCTTCTTAGATTTTAATTAGCCCTCCCCCACCTTTCCTTTACTCTATCTCTTCCCCTGACTTCACTTAGGCCTTTCCACCCCCATTAATCTGTTCTTCTACTTACATATATACAATACCATACTATTAAGTGTCCCCTCCCTTCCTTTATATTCCCTTTATAGGCCCTTCCTAGCTTACTGGCTTCCGCTACTGAGGTTTTCATTTGCAGTGGAGAGATCCCTGATCAGCTGTATGAATGGTGTGGGTGGCATTTCCATTGGATATGAGGAAAAGATGAGGCTATCTTGCATGTTAGCTGGGCCTCGGTGTCCATTCAAAGCCATGGACCTGTTTTCTAATGTCCAGATCTACCAACCAGGAGTAAAGCAAACTGCGTACCATTAGCTGACATGACCCTAATCCTTGTCTGGGCCCCCAGCTGCGTTCGTCATCTGTATAGTCATCATAATGAGATGACTTGGCACCTACGGGCCAGGTACAAGGACACCAGAGTCTCCCTTCCCAGATGCGGGGTGAGGTTTGCCTGCGACTTGGACCAGACTGCTGTGTACATCCATTAATGCAGCGTGGACAATTGGCCCTGTACTCTCTCTCTCTCTCTCTGCTGAGGCCAACTCCCTGCATACTGGGTCTAGCTGGGGAGCTGGAAAGTGTGGAAGACTCATCCTCATATAGAACCTGTCATGAGACCCCCGAGCAGCGTGCTCTGCCCAGATCTGCCATCGGCTGGGTCTGTTCAGGGGGAAGCAGCTTACACTGTGACCGAGTGCGGTCTGAGAGGAAGCCGAAAGAAAGCCTGACATTGTGCTGGCCTTGTAGAACCGTTCCCTTCCCAGAGCCCTGACAGTTTGCTCCCCGGGATCTGCTCTGAATGTTCTCTTTGTCGCAGGCCTTCGCGTGCTGAGGTGGGTTTGCCGGCCCCATAGCAATCTGGGTTAAATAAATACATTAAGGCAACATACTCGGCGTGACACTGGAGCCAGCCTCAATAACTCAAATAATTCATGTGGCCAAAGCCGAAGCCGCTGAGGTTTGGAGTTCGTTTAAAGATGGATTTCTTTGTTCTGTTGCTGTGGTGGTGGAGGGGCGGGACAGCCGAGCTCCGATCTGCTGACCATTTCTCTCCAGCAAGTCTGAAAGTTTCAAATCCCACGTAGATGAGCACAGAACCCGACCTTCAGCCAGTTACAGGATACCGCGCTGACATCATCACATCAGTCTACACCCCACAGAAAGCCGAGATTAAGCCCAGCGCTGATTCCTATCACTTTTCCAGTGCACCGGCAGTCGGCTTGTTCGTCAAAACACATAATATCCAGAAATGTGCTGCGTTAGCCCCAGAGGCTTAAATACACTAAGACCCGTGAACGCTTTACTGTAATGAATTACCTTCGTGGGTAAAGTGCGGCTCTATCTGGCACTCAGTAAGGGCCGACACTGCACGCACTGTGTTCTTTGGGGGGATTTCATGTACATTTCTCCTTCTGAAATAAGTTTCAGATTGTTTTTTTAAGAGTAGGAAATATGTCTATTCCAATACCACTCTATATGTCTAATACATTCAAGAATGGGTAGAACTGTACATTTTTTTTTTAAAATCCAGGATCCCTTAAGACCTTGTGCTTGAGCCAACAGAAGGGTGGGGGCAGGGTGTAGGGAGCTATCCTTGTGACCTCTAACAGAAGCACAAAGGTCTCATTTTCTTGTGAAAGTATATGCGGAAAAAAAAAAAAAAGTTTCCTAAGTAAAGCCAAGATATTTTTTTGTTTGTTTGTTTTTCGAGGTAGGGTCTTACTCCAGCCCAGGCTGACCTGGAATTCACTATTTAGTCTCAGGGTTGCCTCGAACTCACGGCGATCCTCCTAGCTCTGCCTCCCGAGTGCTGGGATTAAAGGTGTGCACCACCATGCCCGGCAAAGCCAAGATTTTTAAGCAGGGTTACTTCACAATGTTTAGGAGATTTTTTTTCCCTGCTGTGACACCTAAGGAGAGGGACAATGGCTGGGCGCCATTGTCATGGGTACCAATGGGTAGAAATCATGATATCACTCAACATCCCATCCCACCATGTACAGCACAGCTGCATTCGATAAGATGTTCAAAGGTTCAGCAGTGATGTAGTGAGAAGATGGAGCACAGCGCCTCTGGGCTCGGGGGGAAACCACATTGCCAGCGCGCTCTAACAGGCTACAGGACTGTAAGCATCCTACGGAATTTCAAATAGCATGCAATTCCAAATACAACGATGAACTCTTATGCCCTGCCTGGGTGGATCATCTCTTTGTGTAGAGCACCTGTGATGTATGTGCACCCCACCCGAGAGACCCCCAGTCACCCTCTCCGTTATCAAACCCAGCACTGGTACTTAGGTAGCTCTTATCCAATCTAATTATGGCTCCAAAACCCAAGCCTGGCGATCTGGACAATTCAGAATGCTGTGTTTCCTTTCTGCGAGAAGGTAAGCATTCTAGATTTGTTAAGGTAAGGATAGAATTATATGTTGAAGTCTCTGGGATCTGCAGAAGGAACGAATCTCCTATTCATGAAATAATGCAAAGAGAAAAGAAATTCACACTACTTTTTTTTATTGTTACATCTTAAGTACAACAGTTCTGGGCCAATGCATGATATGTGGGTACCTAAGATAGAAGAGGCATGTATGTACACATGTGTAGAGAGAAACACAGCATTACAAAGTTGAGGTCTATCCACTGGGGTCTGGGATGTGTGCCCCTTGACAGGGGAGTGCACTGTGTTAAACCACAGTCTGATTTGAGTTTTATCATGTTGTTAATGTTTTAAATGAAAAACTTAAATTTAAATGAGAAACACAGAAGAACTATATTTCTCCCAAACTACTCATCTTTTTTTCATTAATTAATTAATTTATTAATTAATTTATTTTTTGAGGCAAGCCCAACAGACTGTAGTTAGTCAAAATATTTGGTGAAAAACCTTAACCAATAAACTTTTACTTTTTTTTCACTGTTTTTTAAAAATTTAATTTATTAGTTTTCTTCAAACGACTCATCTTCATTCCGGTGGAACTACTCCTTCATGGAAAGCAAAGCAATATGGAATTTTCTGTGTTTAAATGATCCTCATGATCAAGGAAATTCCTGATGCAAGGAAAAGACAGAAACTAACCTCCATCCCTTTCTAAAGACCCAAAAGATGCTTTCTGACTGTGGATGCAGTGTGATTGGCTGCCATGTCTCCCTCTATGATGAGCTTTTCCTTCACTGGATCAAGACAAACCCTTCCTTCCTTAGGTTGCTTTTGTCAGGTATTTTGTCACAGCAAAGAGAAAAGTGTCTAACACAGTGGTTCATGCCACTGTAATCCAAGCACTCAGCAAGCAAAGATAGGAAAATCAAGAGTTCAAGGTCATTCTTGGCTTTAATTGAGTTCAAAGCTATATTGGGCAACATGAGACCCTGTCTCAAAAAAATCCAAAATGGTACAATATAACATCTTTAAACACAGGATATAGTGATGTGTGAAGTATCCAGCTACGGTTACATCACCTCAGTGGTGAGGAAGGCCAGGGAAGGCAAATGAGGAAGGTGGGCAAGATGGCATAACTGTGCTGAGAACACTTATCCTTTAAACGTAGAGGGTAGCTACATAAGATAATCCCCATTATTCTTGGAATATTTATATATATCTCTCTTTATTGCTTTCTTTCTTTTTTGGTTTTTCAAGGTAGGGTTTCACTGTAGCCCAGGCTGTTCTGGAATTCACTCTGTAGTCTCAGGGTGGCCTCAAACTTGTGGCGATCCTCCTACCTCCTGCCTCCCAAGTCCTGGGATTAAAGGTGTGTGCCACCATGCATGGCCATTTTTATGTATCTTTAATATTTCAAAATGCTGAAGATTGAAAAAAAAAAGGATTGTCAAAGAGCCCTTGAGTATGCAATGCAAACAGGAGACTGAGGCTGTGGGACTCCTCAGCTTTGTTTCCATGATCAGTCTGCTCAGTACTTGAGTTTTTTCATTTGTCAGGAGCACTTCTTTCATAATGTTACTTGAGAGCCTTAGATAGATGATGGTGGTAAGTCCCTTACCCCTGCGCTTGGCATATCATCTCTCACTGAGTCTGAGATTTCAGCTTCTACACAGTATGTGAAATTATCTGATCATTGCAATGACTCCTCAGTTGACAATGGAGCAAAACCATGTGCAAATAATGGAGATGTGTCCATTCACTGACCATCATAATGTCATGGTTAGGACAAAGAATATAATGTTGTTCTTCCAACCCCAGATTTATGAGTCAGTCTTACTTTGAATAACTTGGGTCATTCCACTGAAATGTCTTGTGTAGAGAACACTGAATCTCTGTTTGGATTCTAGCCAGTAGCTATAAAAATACTTTGCCACTCAGTAAGGCTATGTGTTATAGCAAGGTAGGCATCTTATATATCAGAACTTTCACTTTTTGGCTGTGCCTGATAAGCTTGAACATAAGACACCTTCAGTAGTTTTAAGATTTATGACAACAAATTCCAACTTCCTGGCCCTGGGCCCATTCAAGTCATATTAGTTACTACCTTGTAATGTCACGTTTGATAGCCAATTCACAAAGCAAGGTGCCTAGAATAATGTCAGGATTCATTTCCAAAATACCAGAGAAAGGGAATAGTCTTTAATAACTGCAAACCACACTTATATCTCTGCGTTGTCTAACATTTATGCCAATGTGGAGAAACTTTTCTTTACTAGGTTTCTTTTAAGTTACTCTGTTAAAATTTCAGAGAGTCTTGCTATCTAAAATCAGCTCTGTCCTCTAGAACTAGAATTTCTGCTACACAAAGAGCACGGAGGAGAGGACTGCAACATAAAGCTTCACTTGGCCAAAAAAGTTAACCATCACCTAGTCACACCATCTCCAAAGCTGTAGGTCCTGAGCTTAGTAGCATGTTTTAAGAATGAAAGTATTAGGCTGGAGAAATGGCTTAGCAGTTAAGGTGCATGCCTGCAAATCCTAAGGACCCCAGTTCGATTCTCCAAGTTCCACATAAGCCAGATGCACATGGTGGCACATGTGTCTGGAGTTTGTTTGCGGTGGCTAGAGGCCCTGGCATTCCCATTCTCACTATCTCTCTCTTCCTTTCTCTGTCTCTAATAAATAAATAAATAAACATAAAATCTAAATAGAAAAGAACATGAAAATCTTCTCAGCATATTTTGGGGGGGGGCTATAATTTACTTTTAACATGTAGGTCTGTGAAGTGCAGTCATGTTGATTCAACATCTGGAATTACTCAGATGGTTTGTTTCTGCCGAGTTTATGAACAATAAAAGCAAACCACTGGATGATTTCTGAATATTTAAACTTTGGCCATAGGCCTTCCAGCCTCACTGCTGACAAACACAAGATTTTAATTTTCTCAGCTGGAGCCAAATGCAACAAATGTGGTTGTGGCTAGGAGACTGAGTACTCTCCTCAAAAATAAGCAACTGTTTTCTTTAACTATGAAGCATATCCCTCAGAATTTCCAAAGTTCTTGAAACTCCCATCTACCCTCAAGCCAAAATACAGTCCTCCCTTAAAGAAATCGATGAAAGTTGGTCAGCACCATCGTTTCTCCCAACCAGTGAGAAATCTATCCGCTCATCATGATATTACCAGTCACCCCACTCCTGGAATCATTTAATTGACCCTAATTGTTTATCATATATAAAAATAAGATTTCTATGACAGGACCCCTGAGATTTTTTTTGTAGCTAATATTAGACTTTTATACCTAGCCTTAGAAACATCATCAAAGATGATATCATCCTTGAGGCTAAGTATGGGGGAGGGGGAGCCAATTGCACAGATTAAATTAGGAATAATAGCAAAAGCTTGGGCTATGAGCAGATGTCACCTGATAGTTACAGTGTAATTTAAGGTGTAAAAATTATGTCATAATACCATCAAGTACTAAAGTACATGGAAGATGATACACCAACACAGCCTTAAGCATGGGCAAGCACCAATAACAATTCTTCCCTACTAGACTGTCAGCCTCTCAGGTCGAGTCACTTTCATTTGTCTCTTTGTCCTTCATACCAAGTGGCATGCTTAGTAAGTACATGTTTAATTTTGCATTATAAGTCATTAGTAATGGATGATGACTCTATTGAGAAGAATATCACCAAAACTGCATAGTTCCAACAAAGTACCTTAACTTCAAAATACACACCCAAGAAAAAATATTACATCCTCTGCACAACTTGCTGAGAAAGAAACAATCCTTCCTTTGTGCAGATAGTGTTCAACAAGGTAGCTGGGAAACACAGTTATTTGGAAGTGGACTCCTTGCAGTGTACCAGACCCAGAAGCCAGGATAATCTTTACACATCATCCCTCCATCTTCAACAGTGTTCGAGGCTCACCATGGCCATTTTCAAGGACGACCTCCAAGATCTGCCCTCTCCCTTACTTGCAACTCTCATCCTCACCAAGCAGCAGGCACAGGGGTCTCTGTTACATTCTGTTAAAATGCCAGTCTGTTCTGTGCATGTGAGCTTCCATCTTCCTTCCCTGCTTTACCATCTAGACAGCTCTAAATAGCCCAGTACAGATTCCGCTTGCTCAAAGGGGCCTCCTCTAAACACTACCCCACTGCGTGGACTTCACTATCTCATCATCCTGTGTATTCCTGTCACTGTTTCATGGTGTAGGGGCAGGGAAAGAATAGAGATGACAGGAAACATGGCTAAGAAGGTATTTGGCTTGGGCCAAGTTTGACAAGGTTTTTATTGTCAGTGACGGAGTCAGTATGGTATTTTTGGTGTCATCCAGCATCAAATAGGAATGTACCAGGAAGACAGTTCTTTTCAGTGTGCACAGAAGTTCATGTTGAAGAGGGTGGTTCTTCTAGAGGATACTGTGATGGTCCAAGCAGGGGTGGGTATGATGGTTCACATGAAGGCAGTTGAGATAAGATATGGAATAAGAGAAAAAAATGAGTATAATTTCTGCTTTCAAAGAACATACTCAGCAGAATGTAAAGCCCAGTACTGAAATATCTGGATTGCAAACTGTTTATGAAGGAAGGGCTGAATGGCCCTTCTCCCCTCCCCAAATCAAACAACAGTATCATTCATTTCCTCTTTGAGCCTTATGACCTGCCTCATCATTTTCAGTAAAGTTTGATTGGAGTTTTTGTTTTCCTTTTGAGGTAAGATCTAGTTTCCAACAAGATGTCAATGCAAAGCTTGTGAAAAGCTAACTTAAAGGTTTTAAAAGATCTAGCACAATCTTAAAAGGATATTAAATATAATGATACTAACAAAGTCCAGAGGGTAAGGGAGGAAGATAGCAAATTTAAGGTCTGTCAGAATGACAGTACAGGCTGATGATTTAGTTCAGTACAGTGGTAGAGTACTTGCCTAGCATGCACAAAGACCAGGTCTTACTCCATAGTACCACAACATCTTAATAATATTAACAAAAATAATAAAATTAAATGCACACCACTTCTTACATGTTGAATCTGCCATAAAGTTTAGAAACTAAAACAAATAGTTATCAGAACTGTACTTTCTCTTACTAGATAAATATGTGGACACAGTTTGCTTGTGGATTAAGTGAATGCACACACAGATGGCAAGGGAGAAGCAGAGAGGGCAACAGATCAAGCATCACTGACGATAATGCTTACCTATGCACGAGGCAGATGGCCAATTGGTGGTTTTACAGCATATGGTTGAATATTTGCCAAATAACATATATTTTTAATCCAGTATTTAACTTTCAATACCCACAATGTAGCTTGAGAACTGTTACATCACTAATCACTGGAGAATTTTTATTAATTCGAACTCTGCTAATTGCTTTGACCTAGTGACAATTACACTCCTAGTAGCCTATCTGAATTGAGGCTATTAGGAATCAGCAATAACACAGGAGGGGAAAGAGGCCATAGTGGAGGAGAGGAGGCAGCCTATGTTCTAGTCTCAGGTCTAGGATTCACGAGTCAAATGACCGTTTCAGTTTCCTTTCCTGTAAGATGGGTTGAGCAATAATCTTTGCTGCCTAGGGACGTGGTGAGGATCACATGAGATGTGTGCAGTGTGCCTTGTATTGTAAAACTCTTGAATAAACAAGAGCTTCCATTTCCTTTGAGACCTGAACAGGATGAAGTCACCTGATGCCTTAGTTTTTCACTGTGCAAAAAGATTATAAGCAAGGAATTACTGTGGCAATACCTGCTAAAATGAGCACCAAGCAGGCTAGTTTCTTGTCCTTCTACCAGGGAATATAGTAACTACCAAAAGAATTTGCTGGCTGTCATTCTAAAGGCTAGGTAATTTCTCTCCTTTCCAAAAAGTATGGGTAGGTCAATTCAATGAATTCACAAGGTTTTCAACATACTTTTTTTGCAGAGAAAGAGACAACAAAAGAAATGCTAAAAGAGTATAAAATTTGCCTTTGATTAGGTTTGTTTTGGTATTTGCAGAGACAGCTGTGAGGCAGGATAAATTTTTTCTACATCTAATAAACCCAAGAGATATTTTTTTTTTTGGCTATACAAATCATTTATACTTAGCACCTATTTAATAGGTTAGCAGCTGCCTTTTAATAAGTATCAAGTATGAAAAGTAATGGGAACTTTTTTTAATGTGTGATTTCATGCACCTACCAAGTATCTCATTTTCGTCTTGCACAGGCTTGAAAGTACTTCTGTTTGCATGCTCACAGTGCTCCTTTGTAACACTCTACCCGATGAGGAAAGGGAGAGGTGTGAGGGTAAAATACTTGCCTCCCTGGTAAGTAGTGGAACGGGATCTTAAGTCAGTTCTGCCACAGCTGAATCTGGTGATCTTGTCACTAACCCAGTCACTTCTACACATTTAATATCAATGTTAGAAAACAAGAACTACCATGCTATTCACATTCAGATGTCGAAACTCTAACCCTTAGTACCTTGGAATGTGACTAGTTGGAGAAAAGGCCTTTAAAGAGGCAATTAAGGTATAAAGATGTCATAACTGTAGGTGCCAATCTAATCTGACCAGTGTCCTTATAGAGAAGTAATTGTGAGAGGTAGAAAGGTATCAAGGATGTGTGTGCATAGAGAAGACATGGTAAGAAAGCAGAAACCAGCCAGACCAGGACAGAGGAAACCAAACCTCTTGATACCTTGACCTTGGACTTCCAGCCTATTGTAGAAGTATGAAATAGACACATTTATCTTTTGCTTTTATTTTATTTTACTTTAATTTATATTTTAATAGATTTTATTTATTTGAGGGAGAGAAAGAGAGAGAATGGGCATGCCAGAGCCTCTAGAAGCCACGGCAAACAAACTCCAGATGCTTGCGCCCCCTTGTGCATCTGGCTTACATGGGTTCTGGAGAGTTGAACCTGGATCCTTTGATCCAGCCCCATCATTGCTTATTTTTAAAGACAGGATGTAATCAACACATTATGTTTTATAAACACACAATCCTTAGTTTTTTTTTTTTTTTTTTTTTTGCGTGTGTGTGTGTGTGTGTACAGTAAGTGTGGCATGGCATGTTATGTGTGGCATATGAACATGCTGTGTGTGTCTAGGTTAAGTGTGGTGTGGCATGTTCTGTGTACTGTCTGAGCACGGTGTGTGCGTGTGCATCCACGTGGTAGCCCGAGGAGAACGCTGGTTCTCTTCTCTAGCCTCAGCTGCATACTTCCCTGAGTCAGGACCTCTCGGAACTCGGATCTGCTATTTTCAGTAGCCCCAGTGATTTTCTGCTGCCTTTGGTGTTATTTCTATTGACATATATTCTTTGTACGGAGTAACAGATTTTATATACACACACAATGTATGTTGACCATGATACCCTGCCAATAAATACGTTTCTATAGTTTAAGAAACATAGTCAATGGAGTTTTGTTATGGTAGCCCTAGCAATGTAGTAAAGCACAATACAAGATGAAAGAGAGCTTACATGCAAACTACTCACCCAGCACGAGTATAGGAACCATCATACACACACACACACACACACACACACACACATACATATATATACACATATATTTACACATATATATATTTACTCACACACACACATATACATATATATACACATATACACATATATTTACACATATATACATTTGCACACACACACACACACACACACATATATATACATATATATAGTTTAATTTTTAAAAGTTTATTCATTCATTTTCAGAGGGAGGGAGAGAGTATGGGTGCGCCAGAGCCTCTTGCCACTGCAAACAAATTTCAGATGCCTTTGATATTTTGTACATCTGACTTTACACAGGTGCTGGGGAACTAAACCCAGCCTGACAGGCTTTGCAAACAAGCACCTTTAACCATTGAGTAATCTCCCTAGCTCAAAGTTTAATTTGGGATGCGCATTAGTCAGGAGAAAGAAATGGAAACAATGAAGTCATTTGAACAAGAGAAGTTGAATATGAAGGATTATTAAGTGTAAGGTAGGCTTGGGATACTGACAAATTTGCTTCCATCTGTCAGAAGTAGGTAAAAGATACCTAGAACTCTAGGGGATATAGAATAGCATCTGTAGGATTACTTTCTTATCGGGCAACATGCAGAGAGCCCAAGGAAGAGCCTTTACCCCATCCTGCTGGCTGGGACCCAGAGCTTGTCGTAAGGACATGGCCATGGTCCACAGGATGGCAGGCAGGTTGGCATGATGACCTGCCAGAGGCATTTGCTGGATATCTGCCCTTTCGTGGGCTGGGGAACTCTATTCTCAGAGTGGTATCTCTCAGACATTGGGACTTTGCTTACTACTTAACATTTTGAGGGGGCGGGAGATGCCCATGTGTGAAACCTTAGCTTGATCCCTAACGCCATGACAGACAGATAGATGGGTGGATTGACAGACATAGATGGATTTGGGAAACTGCAGGCCATGAATGCTCGATGTGCAGGATGCTGGGAAGAGCCATGAGCACCACAGAAGCCGGTGCACGAGGTGTGCTTCCAGATTCAAGAGTACAGCAAGCCACCAGAAAGTCCCTTCCTTCTGCACAGGCTACTCCAGTGTCTCTTCTAACAAGACTTGAGATTACGTCAGCTAGCAACGGAAAACCATTTGAAAGTCTCTCAAACGCACAGTTAATCAAATCTGAGACTCTCTTGACTCAAGGAGCTAAGGTACCCATATCAGAACAGCTGAGTGCAGCAGCAGAAAACATGCTGAGGCTGCCCATCCAGAGGGGCAGAGTGCTTCAAAGAGCAAAGGAGGGGACAGCGCTGGAGGGCAAGCTGGGGGCATCCCACCGATTGGAGCTGTGTGTCCCAGCTGAAATTTCTTGCCTCAAACAGTGACTATGGGCTCACCACATTGCACAATCCGCAACATGACCCAACTGCACTTGACTGTCCCTGGATTTTAATCTCTTGGACTTCCTTGTTCATAAAGCTATGTTTGTCTGAATCATAATATTTACAAGCTAAATATTTAAAATCTTGGTCATCTTGGAATTAGCAAGTGCTTACTGCCAATATGTTTCTTAATTAACTCTGAACTAGTTCAATAATTAGGTTTAAATAATAATTATCTCTAAAGATTTTTAATTATGGAAAGGAAGAGATATGCTAAAGACTGCTCCAAACTTACAGCTTTTGGGAATACAAACTTGATACTCTAATTTTTTTTTTAATCCCTTCAGAAGGTTCTAGTTCAACAAAGGGTAAGATACATCTCTGAGAAAATTGTCAAGCTCTTAGAGACCACGAGTCAGTGCTACATTAGTGCTGGATGGGACTTTGGTGACCCTCTCAAGAAGTTCTACTTTTCACAGGGGGGAGGAGGGAAACTGTATCCCGGGGATCCTTGTCCCAAATCACATGATACGAGAACAGGATTCAAGGTCATACATTTTCTCTGAATTTTCTCCACAGTCACCTCAAAAAGAATGCTGTCCAGAGCAAAGCCAAGGAGTTGAGGAAAGTTGAAAGGGGAGGGTGAGGGGAGAAGCAAGGAAAAGCCACTTCCTTTGCGAGGAGGAAAACAGTCTTCCAGTTCTCCGTTCTTCCTGGGGGCCTGCATTTGGAGGGTTTGGTGAGGAACCCTGGAAATGTAGGAATTCTGAAAGGAAGCACCAAAGGCATAACCTTGTCTTGGCATGATACGGAAACTGAAAGTCAGGCCATCTTTCCCCGCGTTTTACATTTTGCTATTGCTCACCTGTTTTTCTACTTGGCTATGTTTGCATGCCTTGTTCACACGTAGAGCAAGACTGTTTTGGTAAGAGAGTTCTCACACCCAGGATGGACGCACCAATGGTGAGGGTGATGAACGAGCCCCCAGGATAGAAATTTCTATCTCAAATTTACCCGAGGGTTTGGTTACAATCAGGATACTTACTGACTATTTCTATTTTTAATCCATTATAACTTTTTTTCTGTAATCACATGCTTTTATTTTTCCCTTTTAAAAAAGAAATTAAAGGGGCTGAAGGGATGGCTTAGCAGTTAAGGTGCTTGCCTACAAAGCCAAAGGACCCAGGTTCAATTCCCCAGGACCTACATAAGCCAGATGCATAAGGTGGCGCATGCGTCTGGGGTTTGTTTCAAGTGGCTGGAGGCCCTGGCGTGTCTGTTCTCTCCCTCTCTCTCTCTCTTTCTCTCTCTCTTTCCCCCTTTCAAATAAATAAATAAATACTTGCAAAAAAAAAAAAAAGCAATTAAGAGGCCTGGAGACGTGGCTCAGTGCTTAAAGGCTTGGGTTTAGTTCCCCAGTACCCATGTAAAGCCAGATGCACCAAGTGGTGCGGGCAGCTTGGAGTCCATTTGCAGTAGCAAGAGGTCTTGGCGTCCCCATTTCTCTCTCTTTCTCTCTTGCCTGTCTCATCTCTGTCCCTGTGTTACTGAGGAAGTAAAGACCAGTTCCAGTACCTGACTGTCATGGTCTAGGGTCTTCTGCATCTCTGTTTTTCTGACTCTCCCTTCTCTCCATCTCCCAATATGGATTTGTGGTAACAGCACAGATCATAGCATGGGTCACTGTACAGCTCGATCTTTGCAAAGAGCCTCATCTGCTTACCCGGTGCATCTAAGTTTGTCGTACTGCTATAATAAACATAAACCCGTTGCCTCAGTCTGTCAAAACACACCAGGTTCTGAGAAACTGAAGACTCAACCCTCTTTCTAGAGAGCCAGAACTTGGCATAAAAAGGATGCAAGAAACTTGTTCTCTCTAGCAGCCACACCAGAAACATTAACTGCATCCAAAACCCACCGATCCAATGCAAGTAATCCCTCTCCTATGGACGCCAAGGAGAAGTGGTCATGTCACTGTCCCATTTGCCATCAGCTCTGATTCAAAGTTCAACATGTCTTTGATATTTGAAAAAAAATAAACTTCCAAAAGTGGTTATTTCAAGGCCACTTCCTGTGTCATTTTCCACATTCCTGACAGGGGTTTGCTTTTCATACTGTCCACAACAATGCTTCACTGACGGAACAGTGTTTGTTTTTAATTTCTTGTTGGCTTTATGTTTATTTCCGAACTAACTGAATGTGCGCTGAGCCAGAGTCGTCACAGGGGGCACTGTGGGAAATAGAGGCATAGGGATTTTTTCCCTGTTGAAAATATGAAAGATTCATTCCCCCCCCCTTTTTTTCCTGGTCACCTGAGACTATTCTATTTTGCGAAATACACTAAGATAACTTAGCAACTTTTCCTCTGGATAACCTCAATAAGACTGTCACACCATTCTTCCCACTGCTGTGTGCTGGACCCCTTTAACAACTAGTCTCTACAGATCATTTTCTTCTCTATTGTTTCCACTTTCTGTTTTCCTTTCACTTTCTTGCCACATAATAATTGAATCATAGGCTGATTTATCATGGGGCAGGACCCTAGAACTTGTGTTATGCCTACCATAGTCCGATGCCGTTGTTACCAACACTGGTCAAGAACAGGACAAAGTTTCTTGTTATTAAATTACCTTCAGGGTGAGGGAAATTTTTATTGATTAAAAAAAGTTAAGTGTGAAAATTGCACCTCAATGTTACTGCAAACACATGTTCTCTCTAGAAGTTTCAGCGTGTTAAATTGGGCAGTGTTTTCTCAGGGAAAACGTTTCTGATTTGGAGAGCAGTTCAGCCTGACCTTGAGCTCTAACATGACATAGAGACTGCCAGAATGGGGTGAACCGGACCCTAAAGGTCTTCCACCCATCTCAGTCAGCTCAAACAGGAGCCTAACCCCTGACCTCTGGGTCGAGACTTCGAAGATGTTCACCAGGATGGTAGCCGTGCTGGTAGCAGCATTGCTTAACCTTCAAGTAGGAGGCTTTGGGAGAAGAACGAGAAATAATGGTTATTTGAATGACATACGTTCAAGTGGAAATCGTTCCATGGTTTTTCTGTTGCTTATAGAAATCTGAGCTAAAAGTGAGGCCTCTGCTCCCCGCCACTGGCCTTAATAACAGAACACAAAGCAACCGCATACACAGACCTTTTTCTTTTGTTCTTTCTTGACGATAGGCCCCAACATCTCCCTTCTTGAAACATGAGTCATTGGGGCAGAGACCTTATATCATAAGCAGAAACCAGATATCCTTGGAGTCAGAAGTATCTCCCACACTAATTGGATTAAAAATCATGAAGCGTGCTCACAGACTAAGGCATTCAAATCAAATTAGCCACCATCTTATTTTCTAAAAAATAGAGAATTGGGGCCTCGTGTGTACATTATCATCACAAGTTAATGAGGGAGATAGCATGACTGGAACCTCTCATGTTTCCGGAACTCAGATACCACAAAATGCTCTCTTCTTGTTTTGTTTTTTTCCTCATGCAGAAGCTGAGCTAGAATCTTAAGGTGTGATAGCCTGAAACCCTCAGGGACCACAGCAGGAACTTCTTACTTGCAAATGAGAAAAAGGAAGTGCAAGAAGGCTGCGATCAGCTCCTGACCTGCACAGGGGCAGCAGCTAAGGTGCCGGTGTCCCCTCACCTGCAATGCTGCGTGTCCCCCAGTAATAGGGATGGATGCCCAGAGGTGTGGGGTGGACCAGAAGAGAGCCTGTCTCCAGCCTCTCTGCCAGGGCGCATGCTTCTCCTTTCCCCATAGACCTGTGATCTTCCCCGTCCTCACCCCCATCCAAAGCCACAGGCTCATGCAGCAGGGGAGGAGCCTCCCTGAAGTGTGTGGGCAGCAGAAGGGAAAGAGGCAAGAGGCCGCTGGCACAGAGACAGAAGCTAGGGCCACTCCTGGTCCTGACTCAGGCACCCTCAGTTCTAGGAGACCCCTTCTGGGCCTGAGTTCTGAAAGAACCACCACGCATTTGATAACTCTCCCTTTCTCTTCTGGTTTGAATGTAAAAACCACCCCCCAACCTGTGTGTTTGAACACTTTTTCCACAACTGGTGGTACTGTTTGGGAATGTTGTGGAATATTTAGGAGGTGGAGACTTGGTATGGGAAGTGGGTGCAGGCCATGAGGATTTTTTTTTTTATGAGAGAGAGAGAGAGAATAGGCGCACCAAGGCCTCAGCCACTGCAATCCAACTCCAGACCCTGGCGCCACCTAGTGGACATGTGCGACCTTGCACTTGCCTCACCTTTATGCATCTGGCTTATGTGGGATCTGGAGAGTCAAACATGGGTCTTTAGGCTTCACAGGCAAGCACCTTTATAGCTAAGTCATCTCTCCAGCCCCCTTGAGGTTTTATAGTCTGCCCCCACTTCCTATTCATCCACTGCTTCCTAACTCTAGCTGCAGTATGACAGCCAGCCTTCTGGTTCTGCTGCTGTTCCCTCCTCACTGTAATGGTATTCCCTGGAAGCTGTACACCAGAATAAACTCTTTCTGTCTGTTACAGTCAGCCTCAGTTGCTGGGATTCAGATCCATCATCACCCCCACAGTCAAACCTCCAGCCACATTACAAGCTAGAATAAAACTCATGAATCTATTGGGGGGCATCCATTCAAGCCATCACATCACCCTTGAGCTGCTTCCTGCCAGATATTTGTTCACAACAAAAGAAAGTAATGAATACACTCTCATGGGAATCAGTGGCCAACTTCCACTGAGTTCAGAGAGATCCCATGATCTACCTCCAGAGATAAACTTCCATATGATTGTGACACACAGAGCCATTATGGGTATAGAGATCCTGTGAGAAAATGTTGGTCCAAACTAGTAGCAGCTAGTTTTGATGTGATGGTCAAGGCTTTGAGGGCCACTCACCCATTCCGTGTGCCTCCAGCAGATGTGCGAGAACTTACAACTGGATATTGTTACCACTATGAGAGGCTGAGTAATGGCTCCCATGGGGACAATGCAAGCATGAGTGACTAAGGTAAGGACTGTGAGGTGGGGACATTTTCCTGGGTAATCTGGCTGGGCCTTAGATACAAGAGTTCCTTTCAAGTGTCAAGAGCCCCAGGAGAGGTGGAGGAAGACAATATTGTTCTTCTGCCTTTGAAGTGGGAGAAAGGGACCACGGGCCAAGGAATCCAGGTGCTGCTGGAAGCTAGGGAAGGCAGAAACATGGTTCTCTCTTGAAGCCCTCGAAAGTAGCCAGTAAAATATCTGTCGGCTCGGAGGAGGTGTCCAGTGAGTGCATTGGATGGATAATAGAACAAGCCAAGTCACATGTAGAAACCACACAAGAAATGAAAGTCTAACCCAGGGAGACAACCTTCAGAGGATGTAGGATGTTTTAAGACCATGTTTTTTACAAAGAAAATAAGGCGGGGGGGGGGGGGCAAAAAAGCTCTGGCTCTCCTGCAGATCTCTACTTACTACTGCCTCATCATTCTCTTCCTTTTATTTAATGGCTTATGATCTGACCCACATACCATATAATTTACATTTTTAAAGGGGATAATGCTGCACCCTTTTAGTAGATTTAGTAAGCATGCGCATAGAGGTGAGAGGGCAGCCTTTGAGTTGGTCTTTGCCCTCCAACCCTCTTTTTATTTCTAATTTCTTGAGTATTCCCTAGTTATTTTCTTAAGAAAACTTGCCCAGTGTTGCTGAAATACTTTGCGTATTCTAGGAGTTGTGGTTGCTAATATACACAACGATGACCCCAAGACAAAAAGAGGAACAAGAGAACCACATAAAGCAAAATGTTTCCACCCGAAGTGGCTTTAATAAAGTGAAGGGTATCACTGCTCGAGAAGCTAACGGCTCTGACCTCTCCTCCTGCCTGCTTCCTATTGCCCTGAGCGTGCCAGGCAAACTCTACACACTCCTCGCAAAGCCTCTCAGTGGAAACAGGTGGATCTCAAGACAGGGCCTGGCTTTCCTCCAAACCCTGGCTTCCTCTTCCCACTGTCTCTGAGCAGGAGCTCTCCTTCCTTATCTTGGAATTCCAATATTTGTATTCCAGTAGGAGACAACAGCTGGTCCTTTTGAGAAAGCAGGGGAAGGAATAAAACAAGGGTTCTTTCCAGTATTTCATGAGATTGGCTGGAAACAACTATAAGGCACCTCCTCCACCTCTGTCGCTGCGGGCTGACCGGAAGTCCTCACCAGGAGGCTGGAGCCGCTGCACTGTACCGGAGTTGGACCTCTGGTCCTCTGCTGTCCTAAAGGGTCTGACTCCGAGGGGACCAGAAGAAAGAGACTGAGGAAAAGCACCCATCCTTGACCTCTGCCCTCTACTTCCACCCACACACATATGAGCACTTACATGTGTACACACACACACACACACACACACGTTATAAACACATATGTATACAAAAAGTCTTCTTGATCCATAAAAGTAGCATCCAGGGCTTCCTTTCTTGTGTCAGCTCTGCCTCTGCACGCGCCCCCCCCTCCCCGCCCCCGGCAACACAGGTCTTTAGGATTTCTTCTGAGGACCTGAGCTCTCCTGGCACAGGTGCTATACCAACTGTGCCAAACAGCACGCGGCAGATGCCACCGGAAGGGTGACTAATGAGCAGGACTTCTACATGTCGTTTTGTTACAGCTATTGTCTCTGATAATGTCATGATTTATTCTTATTTATTTATTAGAGAAAGAGAGGAGAGAAGGATAGAGAAATATAGAATGGGCGCACCAGGGCCTCTTGCCACTGCAAGCGAACTCCAGATGCATGTGCCACCATGCTCCTCTGGTTTACGTGGTTTCTGGGGAATCAAACCTGGACCCTTAAGTGCCTTAACCATTAAGTCATCTCTTCAGCCTTATTTTTTATTATTATTTCAATTTAGAGAGGGAGAGAGAAAAAGGGAGAGAGAGAGAGAGAGAGAGAGAGAGAGAGAGAGAGAGAGAGAGAGAGGGGGCGCATGCCAGGGCCTTTCAGCCACTGTGAATGGGCTCCAGATGCATGCGCCCCCTTGTGCACATGTGTGACATTGTGTGCTTGTGCAACTGTGTGTCTGGCTATGTGGGACCTGGAGATTTGAACATGTGTCCTTAGGCTTCACAGGCAAGCACCTTAATTGCTAAGCCATCTCTCTAGCCCTACAGCCTTTATTTTCAACTTCTACCTTGCCAAGCCTCTCCTAGTTTGCATGCTGAGGTGGGTAGAGAATTCGTGGGCTCTTTGCTGAGGCTTGAGAAGTCTCTTACATCCATTCTCCCATGAGAATTTGACAATGGTTGCTTCTAGCTGAGATCCTAGCCTAACTCAGGGCCTTGACCTTGGGTGGGAAGAACCTATCACTAAGATCCAGGCATGGACCAACTGCTTCTCAGTGTATTTTATTCTCAGAAAATCTCTAGTCTTAGCATCCTGGGTGGTGCCCAGACTCTTTAAATATGAGGCAAATAAAATAAATAGAAGTAAATATTGTGCTCATAAGTGAGGGAATGCCTAGCAACTGAGGACAAAGGAGGCTGGAGGAGGCCGTTGCGTTCACAGGCCCTGTGTGCAAACTGCAGTGAAGGTCTTTTGTCTGAATACACACTGTGAGTGTGCAATTACACAGGGCTTAGTGGTTGTTAAGACAAGATGCAACAGGGAGGGTATGCCTCCAGGCACTGCTTTGGAGGAACCTTCAAGGGTCCCATGGCCTTTTCCCCTGGCTTTTATTGGAGGAGGCATTCCCCTACAGTTTTGGGACTGGAACCTAGGACATGGGGCCCAGGCTTTCAGCTCACTGGAAACTCTGCAGCCCCAAACCATAATAGTCAACTGCAGAAATAGTCAAAAAAAATCCAGGGCTGGAGTGATGGCTTAGCAGTTATGGAGCTTGCCTGCGAAGCCTAAGGCCTCATGTTCGACTCTCCAGGCCTCACGTAAGCCAGATGCACAGTGACGTAAGTGTGGAAGGTCGCACATGCACATAAGGGGGGCACATGCATCTGGAATTCAACTGCGGAGGCTGGAGGCCTGGCATGCCAGTTCTCTCTCCCTCTTTCTCTTTCTCACTCACATAAAAAAAGGGCCAGTCTGATGGACTTGCCTCAAAAAAAAAAAAAAAAAAAGAGATCCTGTTACAAAATTAATGTAGTGCTTTGGTCTTTTCTGTGATCATTTAAAATGCTTTCTTTGACAATATATATGTGATGTGATGTGATGTGATGTGATGTGATGTGATGTGATGTGTGTGTACTTATTATGCCTTGCTATCCTTATTAAAGTTTTTGGTTATGAGAAGTTTTAGATACATTCAAAATAAAGAGAGCAGCATGAGTTGTAAGCCTATGTATGGTTTAAATGTGACATGTCCCCCACTGGCTCATGTTTTCCAACACCTGGTCCCCAGCTGGTGATGCTGCTTGGAACTGTTGTGGAGCCTGTAGGAAGGGGAACCTTGTTGGAGGAAGTGTGTCAGTGTAGGGAGGGTTTTACAGTCTGGCTCACTTCCTGTTTGTCCTCTGCTTCCTTGACTCTGGCTACCATGCAGCCAGCTGTGCTACTGCTCCGGCCACCACGTCTTCCCCACCATAAACTTCCCATAAGCCAAAATAACCCCTTTCCTTGCTGAAGAAGTTTCTTCCAGTTGCGTATTTGTTCACAGCAAGGAGAAAGTCGCCAACACAACCAGTCATCCTGATTCAAGATTAGCATGTTGCCATGGCCATGTTTGCTCATTGAACATTTCTGTTTCTTCACCAAATGAGTTGAAAGTGAATTCGAGGCTCCTGTCATTCCTTGCCGACCCTTGTGAATGCATCTGTAAGGACCACAGAGGTTGTTCTCAGCCTCAGAGCCCTTCCCGTGTTACTTCAGGCATCCTGCAGGACTTAGCGCTTGCTGACTCCAAGTGGACCCTTCCGTCAGCTTTGTCTTTTCATCTTAATGGCCTTTCTTTGTGCCATGGGAACATGGTTAGGTTGACTTTTAGAAATCTAGGATTATTTTGGAATTAAAGCAGAAAAAGAAAAGACAGAAAAATAATGAAAGTACGTGTCATTTTTATGATTTACCTACATGGAATTTTGCTGGCCATCTCCTTTACCCATAAGAAGCCCCTATCCAAGGTGGAGGGGATTAAATTGCCCAGCCTCCAGTCATAAAGACATTTTTTTCCCCCAGTGTCTTCTGAGGATTTCAGATAAAGGTGGAGAAAGGGTTGTGGGTATCTGTCACCATAACAACCGTAGCCGAGACTGGTCATATTGATGCTTTCCTGCTACAGTGAAGACAGCTGAGCCCAGGTCTCTACCTGGAATGCAACTGCACAGAGCCGTACCTGAGCCTGGCTTCCCCAAGGACCAAGGGAAAGGGGTCATGTGGGCAAAGGCTGGGAGCAATTGTGAAGGAATAGCCGAGCCATCGAAAAGTCCGACAGAATAAGACGATTCTTCTACCGCCAAGACGGGAGCTTCTGATCGCCCAGACCTGACATGTTCAAATGTTCATGTGTATGGTCACAGCCTACCACCACCCCTGGAAAGTCACCCTAAGAGAAAGCATGAGTTAGCACCCCAAGACCTGATTCACTTTTTTTGAGATAGGGTCTTGATCTAGTCCAGGATGACCTAGACTTTACTATGTAATTTCAATCTGGCCTCAAAGTCACAGTAATCTTTCTACCTCTGGCTCCTGAGTGCTGGGATTAAAGGCATGCGCCACCATGCCCAGCAGAGCTGATTCATTTGGGGATATTCCTTAGAGCACCTCTATGCCAAGCAGAAGGGGCCTGGAGAAATGGCCTAGCAGTTAAGGTATTTACCTGCAAAGCCAAAGGACTCTGGTTCAATTCCTTAGGACCTATGTAAGCCAGATGCACAAGGTGGCACATACATCTGGATTTCGTTTGCAGAGGCCATTTTTTCTCTTTATCTCTCCCTCTTTCCTCACTTGCTCTCTGAAATGAATAAATAATTTTTTTTTTTTTTAAGGAAAAGGGCAGACAGGATGTCTGAAGGCTCAGTAACACAGACCACAACTCATGGCTAACAGAACAGGAAACAGCCACTCAGTGCCTGGAGGAAACATGCACATGGGTGAAGTGGGTAAAAATCTCATTTTTAACAAATAAAGGGAAGAAATGAGAAATCCTGTAATTAAAATGTTTAAAATGTGTATACGTATATACTTTTCACTAGAGGTAGAATAGTTTTGGCATGTGTGCATGCGTGTATGGTATGTGTGTATGTGTGTTGATAGGTATGAGTGCACATGCATTTTTGTGTGTGCCTGTGCGTGTGTGGAGGCCAGAGGCTGATATCAGGTGCATTCCTTGGCAACTTCACACTGGGTCACCCTCAAGTCCTTATCTGCAGCAAAGTCAAGAATCCTGTCCTCACCTCACCAGGGGAGGTGTCTGGGAAGAACTCTCCAGGCAGCGGCAGCGTGCACCTTATTTTTTGAGACGGGAACTTGTACTGGATGTAAAGTTTCCCAGTTTGGCTCGGAATACCAGGCAGCGAGTCCGAGGGAGCTTCCCATTGCCACCTCCGCAGCGCTGGGGTTCCAGGCCTGCTCCACCACGCCCCATTTTCACCTGAGCGCTGGGGATCCAACCTCGGGTCTTATGCTTGTGCGACACTCTGCTGACTGAGCCATTTTCCCAGCCGCAGTAAAACTATTTTTTGAAACACTTTTCTTTATGTATTTGCAAGTTAAGAGAGGTAGAGAGAGAGACAGACAGCCACAGAGAACAGACACACCAGGGCCTCCAGCACAGCTGCAAACAGGCTCCAGATGCCTGTGTCACTTTGTGCATCTGGCTTTACATAGGCGCTGGGGAACTGCACTCAGGTCATTGGCCTGTTCAGGCAACTGCCTTAACTGCTAAGCCATCTCTCCGCACAACCCCCCAGTACAATTTTTGACATTATTTTCCAGTTTTGTTTTGCAACAAATGCCCATCTGCTTTTAATTATTTTTCACACCTCGAATAGTAGTAAAATTAATTACCATAAATTTATAATAAATGTCCATAAAGACATAATAAGTCAGATACTATATCTTTAAAAATATTTTATTTTTATTTATTTGACAGAGAAAGGGGGAGACAGAGAGAGAAAATGGGCATGCCAGGGCCTCCAGCCACTGCAATAAACTCCAGATGCATGCACCTGCTTGTGCATCTGGCTAACGTGGGTCCTGGGGAATTGAACCTGGGTCCTTTGGTTTTGCAGGCAAACACCTTAACAGCTAAGCCATCCCTCCAGCCCCAGATACTATGTCTTTATAATTAGAGGACTGAAAGTCTTAAATTATAACAGATATATAGTATAAAAACAACAATAGTACCTATTTCATTATATCTGCTACTAAGTAATATAAGAGTACTTTGAAAATGATTTTGTACAATTGGATAAAACTTGCCTGTAATTGCTAGATGTTTACCATTGAAAAGAGAGATGTTGGTGTTTGTTTTTAATTTGCTTTCCCTATGTTTTATTTATTTTGAAAAAAAACAACTTATGAAGCTCAGAGAGCTATGGAAACTATCAATAAAATATCCTTAACTATGTTGCCAAAAAAAAAACCAAAAAACAAACAGTAGTAAACATGACAGGGAGGCCGAGGAAAGGGAGGAAGAGGCTGGAGGGGGTGGGGCCGGGAGAAGAAGGTAAAGGTTTAAAGAGAGAAAGAAGAAACTGGAAACAATCCTGGGCCAGAGGAGCTTAACCACATCTCCACAAGGTTCCTTTAGCCTTCCCAAAGGTCTCTTGTAGAGAAGAAAAGGAAATAGGACAAAACTTGAGAAGGTCTACCCAGCTGCCTTATGTCGCTGACACGTAGGCCTTGCCCAGACAACCGCAGACCTGTTTCCTCTCCGAGTGGCAACGAGGCCTCCTTTCCTTTTGGCCAACATGACAGAGACCCTTGCTTCTGCCAGTACGAAGGAGACTAAGTCATTCCTGCGCTGCAGGGGCAAGTTGGTAATTTTATACAGCAAGAACATCAGGCAGAAGTCCAACCAATGGGCAGCCCAGCACCAGGCTTCGGAGAAGCTGATTGGCTGATGAGCAGGTACCTGACAACTGGAGGGGATTCTTACTCATTAAAATAGTGATGGCAATGGCTGGAGAGATGGCTTAGCGGTTAAGCGCTTGCCTGTGAAGCCTAAGGACCCTGGTTCGAGGCTCGGCTCCCCAGGTCCCACGTTAGCCAGATGCACAAGGGGGCGCACGCGTCTGGAGTTCGTTTGCAGAGGCTGGAAGCCCTGGCGCGCCCATTCTCTCTCTCTCCCTCTATCCTCTATCTGTCTCCCTCTATCTGTCTTTCTCTCTGTGTCTGTCGCTCTCAAATAAATAAAAAAAAAAATAGTGATGGCAAGACCGGGTAACTTCCCCCCCACCCCACCCCCATGACGTTTTCCATGATAGACATTGGAAAATGCTCTCTCTCTGTGCTGGATGTGACGAGACTGAAGTCCAGCCCCTGAGGACAGGTACTGGCCTGTGAATATGTGACAGGCAGGATAGAAAGACAGAGGAAGTTACAGGGACATGGGAAGGGAAAGGAGTCCTTCACTCGGAAGTCTGGTTGAAAGCTCTTGCCAGCTGAGGGTCAAGATTTCCAGCACAATTAACAACACGCACTTTGACGTTGTCACCATAGAGACAATATTCCTTTGATATGGTGATATTTCAAATAAGAGAGTTAAAATAACAATGAGCTGTGCGTGACCTTCAAGTATGGCCTTACTGCTTTCCCAGCTGTAAACTTGCAGTTTTTCTGGGCTACTCATAAACAAGGCTATAAACTTTCGTTTACAGTAAAAATGCCTTAACTTCTCCTGCAACCCTTGTGACCCAGGGTTTTACCTCATCGGCTGTAATCCCATCCAGGGGGCCTCGGGATCCACCCTGTGATCTCACTGACCACAAAAGAAAAGGTTCCCTAGGAACCCTTTGAGGTGAAACTTCAGAAGCCAGCAGAACGGGGCATGTGGCTGCTCTAACGACAATGGTGCGTGTGTCTCTCTCTCTCTCTTGAAGCGCCCACACTCACACTGGGTGTGTCTGTACTTTCCCTGAGCACTTCTCTTTCTATGAACCCCCTGCTTAAGTTTGTGTTAAAATAAAAAACTTTAAGTCTTTTTTGTTTTTTTAAGTCTTCACGAAGCTGACAAAACTCAGCTTCATGCCGGTTCATCCTGCGCTGCGGTCCTTCTCTGTAGCAGAATCTGGAAGCCTGTCTCCCCCTCAACAGAGGTCTCTGGAAAGCACTCAGAACACATGCCTCCGCAAGTTGCAGCATGGAGCCATGCCCCCAGCTGGATCATGATGTCATCACTGCCGTGCCTGCCATCTCTGTCCCACTCTGAAACTTCTGGGGGGCCTTGGTGGGGGCGTCTTGCAGAAGGCCGAATCAGGCCTGGGAAAGTCCACATGTTCCTCCTCTTCTCAGAGGCCCCGTGCCTTCCAAAGGCCATCCCCTTCCACAAAGGGGCCCTGTGGGCAGTTAGAACAGCTTATGTCCCACTTGGGTTACAGGACACACTGACCTCAGCTGCCCACAGCTGCACAATGGGCCATGGCCACCATCTGGGGTTTCTCTGGTGACTGGCACACTAAGCACTGCAGACAGACTGGCTTCTTGCTGGGCACCCTGGAGGCTCTGCTTGGTACCAGAGCCACGCCTAGGTTCTCAAGACAGCACTGAAGAGACGGGGCAGCTTCCTTCACAGTGAGATGATAAGCAAGGACGGGAATCTACAGCGGGCCGCATCAGCTAAGAGAAGAGGGATCCCAAGCAAGGAAAGCGCAAGTTCAAAGGGCCTGTGCTTGGTTGTTCATGGCATGTCTTAAGTTGTAGCGGACATTGGAAGGACAGGTCTATCATTATTCTCTTTCTCTTCCTCCCAAGAGCTGAATAGAAAAAGCAGTGTACACAGGGTATTCTCAGGGCACAGTGGACACCAAAGTCTTCCGTGGGTGAGCAGAGTAGAGGCTGGAGGAGGCAGAAGGCTTCTCAGAGGAGTCTTCCAAACACCATTAGGAAGGGGCCACAGGGGCTGCCGATGAGCAGAGGGGAAGGGCTCCCTGTGGGGCGCCAGTGGGGTGGGGGGGGAAGATGGTACAGAGACCCCTGACTGGAAACTAGGCAGGGACCAGACCTTAGAGGCTGCCTACATCAGAATCCCAGACTTTCTCCTGTCACAAGACCCCTTAGAGCCCTCCTCTGGCCTCTGCCTGTGGATCGTGGCTTCAGGGAGCGCTGGAGGAGGTCGGTGGGAGCAGATGAGGTGCACAGGGCTGGGGTAGAGCTCCACGCGTCACCTTCTCATCATGTGTCCAGATCTCTGGTGGTGCAATGAAGTCAGAAGTCAGTCTAGTTCCAAAGGAAAACCAAAATCTGTTCAGACAGGTTCAGATGGAGACGCAGTCTGCAGGTACATCACCTTTCCCATGGGACACTGCTTCCAAAGGCTCTTGAATGCAAAGAGAGGGAGCTGGCAGGTAGAACCCTCCCAGAGGCCTGGGCAGGGAGGGTCAGCCCCATTTGTCCCAGGGATCCTTGGGAGGAGCCTGGCCTCCTGACACAGGGAGATGGAATAAGTCTGGACACCATGACTTCCATCAGTGTTTGGGAAACCCAACCTGAATGCCCACCTTGACCCATTCACCTACCCCATCAGCAGTGGCCTGTGTGGTCCTCGCAAACTTCAACTGTGTGGGAATAAATTGGGAACAGAACAGATAGGAGTCTGCATCCTTCTCTCCATGAAAATCACTTCTGCTGTTCATCTTTCCTTTGCTCCTCGCCCTGGCACCTCCCTGGAGAAGATGGTCACGTAGAAGTTCCAAAGTCTGAGTCTCCATGTTGGAAGGAAAGGAGACCGGGAAGTGATGGCCCCTCCCCACCTTGGGTTCCAAACCCACAGGTCCACTTCCCTGGGCAAGAAGGAGAAGGCTGATGCTCCTTCTCCAGGAAGTGGAATTTAAGCCATGGAGACCTGGACAACTACACATTATGTAGTCCAGGCTGACTTCAAACTCACTGTGACTTTCCTACCTCAGTCTACTGAGTGCTGGGATTATAGATGTGATCCATGGTGCCTGGCTTGTTTTCTACCTTTATATTCAGTCTGGGACCCAGCCCCTAGCATGGTACCACCCATATTCAGGATGGGTTTTCCACTTCATTTAACCCAATCTAGAAGCTTCCTCACAGACATGCCCAGAGGTTTGTCTGTTAGGTGATTTTAGATCCTAACAGGTTAACAATATTATTGATCACAGTGGGCACAGAAGTGTGGGTTCAGACCTTGGCTGTTACCCATTATAACTATATCACATTTTGCAATACTACAATACTCTCTAACACAGTGTCCAGCACTTACAGAGGGCACAACAATGAAATGACCATTATTTCCCACTAGTTAGCAGGTCCACCTCACTGTTCATCTGGCACATCTCAGCTGTATGTTTTTCTCTATCCCAGGCTTGCTCGCCCCTGAATCCATTCAGACCCCCATTTTCCTATACCTCGGGCATCCATGCCTATACAAAACTCTACCACAGCAAGGCCCATCATGCCAGCTTTTCATCCTTTAGCAC
This sequence comes from Jaculus jaculus, assembly GCF_020740685.1. Classification (NCBI taxonomy): domain Eukaryota; kingdom Metazoa; phylum Chordata; class Mammalia; order Rodentia; family Dipodidae; genus Jaculus; species Jaculus jaculus. The sequence continues at coordinate 12,696,039 of NC_059102.1, read as the reverse complement.
CCAGCACTGATAATAGCACTGGTCCATTAATGCTGGAGAAGGGGGACATCACACATGGTCTTACATGTCTTCCTTGCTATGGTTTGCCTCACACCATCTGCACACAGAGAAGACCTCACCCTATCGGGGAGTGTACCCCCAAAACCCTACATGTGTTCTTCAAAAGAGCAGCCATGGGAGCTAATGATTATGTGATCTCCCTTTTCAGGGGCCAACCTTCTTCCTGGAAGAGGTTGCTGGTATTTGCAGATTGCCCACCTATCGCATGCGCACATTCCTGGGCTAAGAGCCAGGCGGGCCTGGGTCTTCGTTCACAGGCAAAGACTTGACTTGTCTGCTAACGCTCACTGCACACTGTGCCCACCCCCTAGCATTTCCCCTCCACCCCCGCGCCCCGCTGCAGGAGAGGGTGGAGGCTCTGCTGGGGCTCCTCCACCCTGCCTCACGCTGCCTTCTCCTCCTCACTGTCCTCGAGGATCCAGCCACACCGTAAACCTCAGAGCCAGTTGTTTTGAGTGACGTCCAAGAACCGGCCCCATCCAGCACCGTTAATCTGATGCAAGTGAACACAAATCCAACCTTAAGCCAAGCAACGGCGCTAATCTCGTCACCAGCATCATCAAACCTCAGCCCACAGCCAAAGAGGTCATGGTTGCTGAGTGTCAGGCTCGCGTGAGGGAAGGTTCCAGCGATCAGGTTGCTGTGAGATCAGGTTCACACAGGGTAATGACTGCAGTTGGAATTACACAAGCTGTTTATATCCTCTGTCCTTGTACTTGAGACACTCTTCCCCAGCGGCTCAGAGCCGCCACAGTGAGCCATGAGTTCACAGCGAGAAAATGGAGCCTTGGAATGTCTAGTTTGGGCCTCTCTTCAGACTAAGAGCAAGGAAAGGATTCCTTTCTTATCCTCTTTTTCTCTTGGGACACTGGGGATTGAATTTAGGACTTCACCTATGCTAGGCAAATGTTCAACCACTGAGATAATATTCCCACCCCTTTTAGGATTTTATTTTATTTATATTTTATTTATTTATTTGAGAGACAGAGAGAGAGAGAAAATGGGTGTGCCAAGGCCTCCAGCCACTGCAGACAAACTCCAGACGCATGTGCCTCCTTGAGCATCTGGCTAATGTGGATCCTGGGGAATTGAACAGGGTCCTTTGGCTTTGTGGGCAAATGCTTTAACTGCTAAGCCATCTCTCCAGCACTTAGTATTTTTATTTGTTTATTTATCTATTTAATTGAGAAAGAGACAGATGGTGAGGAGGAGGTGTTCTAGGGCCTCCAACCACTCCAAATGAACTCCAGACACATATACCACCTTGTGCACCTGTCTTATGTGGGTTCTGGGGGAATTGAACCTGGGTCCTTTGGCTTTGCAGGCAAACATCTTAACCGCTAAGCCATCCGTCTAACCCGTGTCTAGTATTTTCTATCTTGAGTCAGGGTCTCACTAAGTTGCCCAGGCGAGTCTTGAACTCATTCTCAAGCTCCAGCTAGCTTTAGACTTACAATACTCCTGACGAGCTGCGATTACAGTTCTTCACCACCAAGCCCGGATCCTTTGTTATTGTTCTGCCTCTCCTTAGCTGTATCCAGGCAGAGTCTCTCCATACGGACAAAGAATAGCACTGCTCTGTGCTTTTAGGCTTCTAGGACAGAGGCATGAGAATAACCCCCAGTCTGTGAAACAACTTTCCAATAGCTTTCCAGGCATCGCTGGAGTATCTGGAGGTGAAAGCTGTGTTTTTAAAACTGAGAAAGCCTGACCATTCCACAAATGGCTTCCACTGTACTCTTGCCACTTGTGACAATAGAAAAACCAGCTCGGAGTTGCGAGATGGCCCAGTTTGAAAAAGCACTTGCTGTGTACTCATGAGGGCCAGAGTTCAGATCCCCAGCGCTCACATGAATGTCAGCTGAGCATGACAGCTCACTTCAATCCAGGGGCTTGGGATAGAGAGGGCAAACTGGGTAGCTAGATTTGTTGAGTCACTGAGCTCTGGGCTCAATGAAATAAAGAGGAGAGCAATAGAGGAAAATGTATCGCATCAACCTCTGGCCTCCATGGGCACACATATGTACATGTCTGTATACACACACACAGGCATACACACATGCATGTACACTGTATGTACATGAACAAAAATAAGAAAGAAACCCAGCTCTGTATCTACACTACTGGGGAATCAGAGCATTCCTCGTGACATACAGGAATAGCTAATACAAGTCAGGATGGAATCTGCTAAACGCCATCCGAAGGGACCTGAAGATTAAACTCAACGTCTTGGGAGTGTTCAGAGGCCGTGTGCTGCTGATGGTCAGCAACAAGAGGAACGGGAGAGGAAGGTGAGCAGAGCGTGTCTGCCTGCAGGAAGTCTTCCTTGCTCTTCCATCGTGCTGCGGAGGACAGCACAGGCTGGAAGACGGAGAGCATCCATGCTTCAGGAGCCCAGGATATAGGCCATGAAAAGTGGCTAAACCGGGCGTGGTGACACATATCTTTAATACAAGCATTAGGGAGGCAGAGGTAGGAGGATCGCCATGAGTTCAAGGCCACCCTGAGACTCCATAGTGAATTCCAGGTCAGCCAGAAAGCCTACCTCAAAAAACAAAACAAAAAAACAAACAAACAAAATGCCAGGCATGGTGGCGCACGCCTTTAATCACAGCACTCAGAAGGCAGAGGTAGGAGGATTGCCGTGAGTTCAAGGCCACCCTGAGACTACATAGTGAATTCCAGGTCGGCCTGGGCTAGAGTGAGACCCTTCCTCGAAAAACCAAAAATAAAAATAAAAAAGTAAAAACAAAAGGAAAGGTGGCTAAGAGGGCTGGAGAGACGGCTCACGGGTTTGGTACTTGTCTGCAAAGCCAAATGACCCAGGTTCGATTCTCCAGTACCTACATAAAGCCAGATACACAAGGAGGCACATGTGTCTGGAGTTCTTTTTCATTGGCTAGAGGCCCTGGAGCACCCATTCTCATTCCCCCCCTCTTTCTCTCTACCTTAAATAAATAAATAAAATCTTTAAAACACATTTTTTGTGGTTAAGAAAAGCAAGGAACCGCATAATTTGTCAAATTCCACAGGGCACAGACCCCTGAGAGCTGGAGTCAGTGTGTTTTCTGAGTAAAGAGCTGCTGAAGCTGAGAGACAGCCAGCGAGCACCATGCTCTGCGGGGCGGGCTGTCTGTCTGTCTGTCTGTCTGTCTGTCTGTCTGTCTGTCTGTGCTCACAGGTACTGCTCAGATCCACCCAAGGACCACTGCTTTCCAAAAGCCCAGAGTCACAGAAAACCAAACCGCCGGGCCTCCGTGGCTAATTCCCTCCTTTGGGAGCTCCAGAACTGCAGCCTGTCGGGGAGCCGCCCGCGGTGGGGCAGTCCATATGGTCATGCTGTCCAGTTGCCAGAGACGCCAAGGGTAAATAAACAGAGAGTCCAGATGGGAGGCCAGCCAGGCTGGCTCCTCTTCTTGATCCCCTCACGGGGGGTGGGGGTGAGGTCCCTGTAGAAACCCCGGGAGGCACCTTAGCGATTTTCCAGGCCAGCGACTTCATTTGTCAGAGCAGAAAAGCTCCCCCTGCCCTCGCAGGTTACGAGGACTTGCCAAAAGTCACACTGTGACTGGATAGCAATATGGGAAGGAATGGTGGGTGAGTCTGCGTCGCAGCTCCGTCGCTCCCTCGGCGCCTGCAGGCTGGGCAGGGCACGAAACTGTCAACTTCTTCTCTGGGCAGTGAGGGACAGGGAAGGACTGTCCACGTCAGTTTCTGGGAGGATCTAACGGAGATGCAAGGACGTTGACAGCTACTCCAGGATAACTTCCCAGGGGGGCATTGTGGGCAGAAACCGATCGGGAATGCTAGGAGCTAGCGTGGATCTCAGGGTCTCCCTGTGGCTAGGTTACCCAGACAGTGTGGTGGGCAAAATCACAGGCACCTTACTCCTGTCCGAACTCCTTTCCCTCCGTCAGCACTGAGGGTGGTGGCTTTCAGGTGAAAAGTGAGCCCATGCATTGGCATTGGGAGATGCTGAGGGGTGGCTGTACTATACGCTGGCAAGAACCGCGCAGCCGGCTGGTGGAGGGCACAACGTGAAATAGACCATATGTTTAAAATGATGAGCCCAGATGTTAGATCTTGGCACCTAAGGTTCAGGCCATTAGACTCTATCCTTCATGTGCCTCTAACGGTCTTCGAGGTGCCAGGAAGCTTGCATTAAAGTGCAAATTCGTTTCCCAAGAAGGGAAATACATTACATTATCCTCTTAGGCAATTTTGAGCTGAGGTGGTTTGGGGATGAGAAAGGTAAGAGAGAAATTGAAAGAGTTATCTTTCAATTGAGCCTCAGCAATGGACCAGATGCTAAGTGCAGTAGGTGTGGGGTCTTACAAAGCAACTGGGGCTCTGGAAGAGAGAGACAAGGGCTAGAAAACCAGTTCTTTCCACAGCTTTAGGGCCCTACTTCAGCCGACAGCACAGAGATCGACATTGTACTCCAGACCTGCTGTGTGAGCCCAGGGCATTACGAAGCGCTGGTCTGGGCTGTATGAGGCTCAGTGCAGTCCTCAGCTATGTGAGCACGGAAAGGAGGGTCTGTTTCTTCAGTGTATTGTAACTGGATGTCGTATCTGGCCTTTGTGAACCCTTCAGATGCTTACAAAGAAAGGAACAAAGTTATAATGATGCCAAAAAATGCCTGAAGACGTTATGATTCATTTTGTGCATAGGTGCATGCATGTGTGCACACTCACACTCACACACACAAATAAAAACATCAGAAGAATCTGTCCCTCATCAGGGTGGCACTTAACACAATAACCCCACACTTCTTCCCCCATTGCCTCTGAATGAATAGAATGGAAGGTGTAGAACTATTTCTTATTTCTTAGTCTTTTTTAAAAATTTTTTATTTATTTATTTGAGAGCGACAGACACAGAGAGAAAGACAGAGGGAGAGAGAGAATGGGCGCCCCAGGGCTTCCAGCCTCTGCAAACGAACTTCAGACGCGTGCGCCCCCTTGTGCATCTGGATAACGTAGGACCTGGGGAACCGAGCCTTGAACCGGGGTCCTTAGGCTTCACAGGCAAGCGCGTAACCGCTAAGCCATCTCTCTAGCCCTCTTAGTCTTTTTTTTTTTGAGGCAAGGTTTCATACAGCCCAGGCTAACCTCAAACTCTGTATCCTCCTGCCTCAGCCTTCAGAGTACTGTGATTATGGTTATACACTACTATATTGGGCTTGCTTTTTAAGAAGAGGCTATACCTTGAAATTCTTTCATTGGAACCTATAGTGTACTATCTTTAGGTAGAAGCGACTGCCTTATGTGGATAGAATCTTTCCACACTAAGGATACAGGCTTGTGGGTATTGTCCATAAGGATGGGAATTATTTTAAAGATTAAAAATAGAGAGCAAAGGCGTCATGGGTCAAAGGTGGTTGCAAACCCCTCTGATCAGCAAAGCCTCTTCTGAAACTACTCATTTTTTATTTTTATTTATTTGGTTGAAAGAGAGAAAGAGGCAAATACAGAGAGAGAGAAAGAGAGAATTGGCACACCAGGGCCTCTAGCCACTGCAAACGAACTCCAGATGCATGCGTCATCATGTTTATCTGGGTTACGGGTGGGTGGGTACTGGCAAATTAAACCTGGGTCCTTAGAGTTTGCAAGCAAATGCCTTAATCCTTAAACCATCTCTCCAGCCCTGAACCTTCTCTTAGGTCCAGTAGTTCCTAATGCCTTCTTCTATTCTACCTTGTGGCCTGGTCTATCCCATGATCTCCAAGTTGGTGATAAAATACAATTCAGCCACATCTTATCCAACACGTCCTTGTTAGGTAATATTCCATCATATGACATGTGGCTTCTTCTATCATTCACAGCAATGTAGAACTATTACCATCCCTCATCCATGGATTAGAAACTGACATTTAGAAGGGCTAGTAAGATGCTGTAAGCCATACAGTCAGGAAAGTGGCAAGGTCAATACTGGACTCTGGGGCACTTGGCTCCTAAGATGAAACATTAGTTGTTTGTGACTTAACCAATCTGCCTCCATGTTTAAGAGCCAAACATGTAAGTCCCTCTCTTAGGAAATATTCTTCAAGCAAGAACATAAATGTACTGTGGAAGAAAAGGACACCAAGCACACACAGAGAGGCCAAGGATGCCTGGGAAGTAGTGGAAGGAAAGAGAAAGAACTTCGTGACACAGTGAAAACATTCCACAGTTCAGATTCTCACTAACAAGTACATGTGAGGCGGGGGCTGTGGCTCAGTTTGTAGAGCGCTTGCTTGCATGCGGAAGCCCCGGGGGGGCAGTCCCCAGCCCCTGTAAACCAAGCACGGTGACGGTACTACTAGAATCACTGAGCTCAGGAGGTGGAGGCTGGAGTTCAAGTGGCTTGGCTAAGTCAAGGCCAGCCTGGGCTATGTGAATGAGACCCTGTCTCAACAGATAAAAGATAAATAAATAAATATACAACAAGTATCTCATTTGTTTAAAAATAATTATTTGTTTATTTATTTGTTTTGAGAGAGAGAATTGGCGCACCAGGGCCTCAGCCATTAAAATCAAACTGCAGATGCTTTCGCCATCTAGTGGACATGCACGGCCTTGCGCTTGCCTCACCTTTGTGCATCTGGCTAACCTGGGATCTGGAGAGCCGAACATGGGTCCTTAGGCTTCATAAGCATTTGCCTTAACCAGTAAGCCACCTTTCCAGCTCACAATCAAGTATCTTTTGGGAAATTATTATGTCCTTGCTACATGCCTGTCTATCATTAGTTCCCTCCCAACTTATTCTCGTGGTGATAAGAATTTTCCAAGAGACAGCTGTGCCTGAGCGTCAGTATGTCCATGATGGACCTGTAGCTGTAGGGAGTCAGATAAAGTCTCTCCTACAGTGAGTTCTGAGCCGGCTGTGGAGCACAGGTTGTAGCTCCCCATCTCACTAGCTACATGACCCCAGGCAACATGCTTGGCCACTCTGGGCCTCTCCATCCTCATCTGTGGAATCAAGATGCAGTCAGTGTGCCCAGGTAGAGTGAGGAGGCAAGGCACATGGCTCAGCACTCCTAGGAAGTGGCTTTCTCAGTGGAGCCTGATTTGATGGTTCCCCAAAAGATGTTCTACTTGGGCACACAGGGAAGCTGTACGCAAGATAGAACCCAGTCCCACCTGGTGCAAATGCCATCCCCTCAGCCTTGGATTGCACAGTCTCCAGGTGACATGAGCCAAGATGTGACAGGTGACAGCAGCCAGGTTTGGTCCTGTCTGAAACTCTCGCTGGTCCTCGTAGTGTTAATCCCAAGAGTGGGAGTGAGTAGGCTGTCTTCCTCTCTGTGACTGTCTGAACCCTTGCCTCTCCCACAGTTCCTTTAAAGATGATCTACCTTCCCATCGGGGCCCAGCTGGGGGTGAGCCAAGCAGTCTTGGCACCTCCACCCTGCGCAAATTGTGTGGCTTTTGTCAAGCAACATCAGAAAAGACCTTCATTTTCAAGACAAGCTTTTGTTCTACTGGGAAAAGAAAAATCTCTCTTTCCTTCTGCACGTGGCTCCAGCAAGCTGCAATTCTCAACACTGCCAATTTTAACACATGCCTGGGCACACACACACATGCACGCACACACGCTGGTTGATCCCAGTGCTGGCTCCCTCTGAAACAATCCTTCTTCAGCGTTCGCTGTTAATTATGACCTGATGCACCGATCACCAGATGACACTGACATTGAGCCCGGAGTGGCTGTCCCTGTCTGTCTGCATCATGCTGACGTAGGTTGATGAAATCATTCCAGGCAAGGTTAAGGCAGGCCTCCACTGTACAAAGGTTTGCTTAAAACAAACATCGCTTGCTTTCGGGGAGCTGGCAGAGAAATGAAAAAGAAACCCAAGATGCTCTAGGCTTCTGTCCTGGTTTCCAGGCAACCCGATGGCTGGGTGCAGGAAGGGAGAGGGGCTTTCTTCTGGTGCCAGACAGTATTGATGATAGACAGTGGGCTAATGTTCAGTGCCAAGGAGCTGGGGAGGGACAGAGGAAGCCTATGCAAGCCTCATTGCCCTAATCAACCATAGAGCCAGCCTGCTGGCAGGGAGAGGTAGAAAATGAGCACACTGGTGAGGGCTGGCGAGGGAGGGGGAGGGGAGGGGAATGCATTTCCATCTTTCTAAAGACACATGGCTTAAGTGCAAGGGCTCATGGGGAGCTGGCAGCAAGAAATGGGTGTGCCATTCAGGGGTGCTGGTGGAACCTGACAACTGCCTCCTCAGAAAGGTCCATGGACAGCTTGGCTGAATGGCACACCTGGTTGAGGGCAGACAGCACAGGAATGGTAGGCGGGCCAGGGCGTTTCCTCTTCAGGACAATCTAATAAGTTACTCCTAGTGTCAGCTGGGTGCTGAGCACCCCACTAAGCCTGATGATCTAGGAGTGAAGATGATCAAAACCACCCCGTTAAGTTCCCTTTGCCGTTTTCTTGGTCAGTGTTCAGAGTCCTGGGGGATCCCTTGACATGGCGATTGGTCAGGGGCTCCTCAGACAGATTCAGGAGTACATCTGAAGTCTGTTACTCACAGATGGAGCAAATGACCCTCAATACAGCACCTAAGCTCTCGGAGGGTGCCTTTTTCGTCTTTCCAAAGTGTTGCTATGAACCAGCATTCCAGCACAACTGCAGTTTTCCTACTCATAACAGGTAAGTTTCCTGTCTCTTCTGCTGGCGACAGGGTAAAGAGTCTATCTGCCCAAAACTGTGAGAATCCTCAAATGGGTTCTATCAGCGAAGGGACCCTGCATTTCATTCTCTCTGCAGTCCTTATAGCTTTGTAGGACATACAGGATGCACAATGCATAGACATTATAAAAGCATATGAAGGGGGCTGGGGCTAGGAAGATTGCTCAGTGGTTAAAGATGCTTGCTTGCAGAGAGTTCAATTCCCAAGTCACCCACGTAAGCTGGATGCAACAAGAGACAAAAGCATCTGGTATTTCTTTGCAGTGGCAGCAAGAGGCACTAGACTACCCACCCCCAACATGCAGGCCCACAGGCATACACACACACACACACACACACACACATACAAATAAATAAATAAGTATTTTTAAAAGAATGTATTGTATAACGCTGCATGCTCAGAACTAATATTTCCGCTTTGTAGACAGTGGAGAAAACCAAATGACAGAGAGAGGAGAAGGGCTCCCGGTTCACAAGTAAGCAGGACGTCCATGTGAGGGTCTTTCAGAAGGACACATTCACGAGATTGTACTAGAGAAAGAAGCGTCCCAGCTCTGCTCATTGTTGCTGTGGCCTGTCCCCCAGCCAGCGGTTCATGGGACTCCCTGGGGGTGTGGTCAGGCTTCTGCCACCTAAGTTACCTGCCTACGCCTTGATTGTTGTCATGTGGTTCCATGGTCAGCAACATCTCCTGTGTCTAAGCACATCTAAACAGACAGACAAACAGAAGAAAACGAACTAATGCAGAGAGGAACCGGATCTCCCAATGTCTGTTCTGGCTATTTGCCAGCTGTGTGGCATTGGGAGGTGCCTGAGGTTCCCTGACCCTTGATTTCCTCATCTCTGAAACACAGCTAAGTCACCCTGGTCTCATGGACCAGGTGACATATGACAAAATGCACATGTAGTGCTTAGGGCTTCTTAATAAGCAATGGGATTAACACTTACGTGTCTTTAGGCCTTTAGACACAGCCCAGGTACAGGTAAAGGCAGCTTGGCCTCCTTTGAACGACAGTGGGGAGGATAACTCAGAGGCTACGTGCTCTCCCATCTGCCGGAATCTCAGACAAGGCTTCGTGTTCAAGATTAAAGTCTGTGAGGGACTGAGTCTGGCCCAGTCACTGTGGCCGGGGAGCACAAGGTTGCCCAGTCTTGCTCTGGGTTCCTGACGTCCCCAGTCCTACACAGGGACAAGAGGTGTGATGGCACAAGGAGGAGGGTGACATTCAAAGCTCACATGCAGTCTGGCCGCAAAGGAATTTTGGGTAACCAGAATAAATGCTACACACACACACACACACACACACACACACACACACACACACATACTAGCTGTCCATTTGAGAAAATCCACAATTTGTTAGGATGGTGCCTCAACTCACTCCATCCTTCTGCCACTGTTGGCCTTGCACTGCATTGATTATTTCCTAACACTTGTTGCTCACCATGCTTCCCCAAAGCAAGGAGGAATTTGGCAGGACCTCACTGTCTTATTTCCCATTGTCTCTCTAGCTCAGTGCAGAATCTGGCATATAGAAGGCTTTGGACAAATGTCTACTTAATGAATGAAGAAGTGATAATACAAATCTTCTTTCATGTCACACACCATGGGCAGGGGGCAGTGTACCATCAAGGAACCCCCATCTGCTACTAATTTAGAAGATTGCACAATTTTTTAAATTGATTTCAGAGAGGGAAAGCGATGAGGGAGAGAGAGAGAGAACACCAGGACCTCCAGCCACTACTAACAAAACCCAAACACGTGCACCATTGTACATCTGACTTTATGTGAGTACTGGGGAATCAAACATGGGCCTTCGGGCTTTACAAGCCAGTGCCTTTAGCCCTTAAGCCATCTTCCCAGCCCCTTCACAACAATCATAAAATGTTGTCTATATCCTTACCTATAAAATGAGCAAGCCTTCCCCAAGGCTGTGAGTGACAAAGTGTCAAGTTCATGTAGATGGAAGTTCCTACATGCTCTATGGCACCTGGTAGATGTCTGTCCAAGCATTGTTGAATGATAGATTGCTTTTATTGTGCTTTTTCAGAGAGAGAAATCTGAGGGTCAAAGGAAGCTGGAGCAATGAGGCAGCTCTCCTCTGTGACCTCATCTTCTGATGTTTGGAGGACAGCTCCTTCGGTCTCTTCATGTTGACTTCGGGACACTTTCCCTTTCTTTTCCTCCCCCTCTCTTTTTTTTTTGTAAAAATATTTTATGTATTTATTTACAAGCAGAGAGAGATCAACACAGAAAGAGAGACAAATAGAATGGGCACACGGAGGCCTCCAGCTGCTGCAAATGAATTCTAGATGCATGCACCACTTTGTGCACTGTTGATACAGTCAGGTTTGCATTGCAGGTGGAAATCACCCAACTAGGAGCATCCTTGTGGGTAAAAGAGGTTTATTCTGGCTTACAGGCTCAAGGGGAAGCTCCACAATTGCAGGGGAAAATGATGGCATGAGCAGAGGGTGGACATCACCCCCTGTCCAACAAAAGGTGGACAATAGCAACAGGAGAGTATGTCAAACACTGGCAAAGGGAAACTGGATATAACACCCATAAGCCCGCCTCCAACAATACACTCCCTCCAGGAGGCATTAATTCCCAAATCTCCATCAGCTGGGAACCTAGCATTCAGAACACCTAAGTCTATGAGGGACACCTGCATCAAACCGCCACAACTGTGCATCTGGCTTTATGTGGGTCCTGGGGAATTGATTTTGGGTTATTAGGCTTTGTAAGCAAGTGCCTTCACTACTAAGCCATCTCCTCAGCCCTCCCTCTTTGTCTTTCACAACACAAACTGAGACTTAGCATGACCCAGAAACGTCTATCTTCTCCAAGCTCCTGCAAGAGAGGTTTTTATCTCAACCCTTCTGACATGGAGTGAGAGATGGGCATCCTGGGCTCTTCTGGGCATGGCCCAGAGGATCTAGGGATGTGTGTGTGTGTGTGTGTGTGTGTGTGTGTGTGTGTGTGTGTGTGTGTGTGTGTGTGTGTCCATCTTCCCACTTCACTTGTGTAGGGCTGGGGCAAAGACTTCTCCTGTAGAAGAGAGGATCAGTTAAAGTCTCCAGGCCATGTCTGTTCTATGGGACCCTGTTTGTGGTATCCCAAAGGTTACAAGGCACCACAATCTCCTCTGGAAGGTCCAAATTTTAATAAAAGCATGGACAGCAATGAGGAATGATCTTTCTCCCCAGGAACCTTCACTCTCACCCAGCCATGGACTCACCTAGTCTCCTGGCAGGTACCTGAGACCAAAGATGGTCATCCCTGTTATCTGAGGCAGTGCCCAGACTAGTTTCTGTCACCATGGAGTAAGACAGAGGCTGGAAAATGTCACAAGGACATAGGGCAGAGCAAGAACCTAGCTTCCAAGAGCCAGATGCTGAGTCAGCATTCATTCATGTCCTACCTCTGAGCCTCAGTTTCCTAAGGCTTATGCAGAGCAATCCAGTTACTCACTCTGTAAACAGGCTTTTGGTTGCTTGGAGAGATGACTGGTGGGGGGGGGATTGCAGTTTAGGGTCCTAAGAAAGGAACAAAGATATCTCTATCATCTCAGCCCAGGCTCCCCTCTCCTTTGCTGCTGTTCTTTTTAAAACCACACATTGAGGGCTGAGTAAAAGGCTTAGCTGTTAAGGCATTTGTCTATAAAGCCTGAGGACCCCGGTTCGATTCCCCAGGACCCACATAAGCCAGATGCACAAGGGGGTGCATGCATCTGCAGTTCATTTGCAGTGGCTGGAGGCCTTGGCACACTTATTCTCTCTTTCTCTCTGCCTCTTCCTCTGCTCTCTGAAGTAAATATATAAAATATTAAAGTAAATAAATAAATAAACTTGGCTGAGGTCAATGGAAATCTTTAAAAAGAAACACACCTTGATTTTGTGACTTTCTCTACTTTCCCTACTAATTCCGCTGAGCAGGTAGACGCCCGTGCAAGCTTTCTTTTTCCCCCCAAACATAGTGAGGTGTCTTTAGGACAGTGCCTGCCACCCTTCCTCCCTCACACCCGATGACATAAGAGTCACCTGCCAGGTCAAGACAGAAGGGGAAGAGGAAGATGTCGGAAATCCCCCGCTGCACTGGAAACAGCTCTTCTGCATGGTCGGGGTAGGCCTGGGGAACTTTGTGTCAAGTCAATTCCATCAAACGCCACTCAGCCTTATTTCCCTATGCTCCGTGACTCTTCCAGTGCACCCAAGGCCAGTTGGCTCTAGACTACCCTATTTCCATTTAGAAGGTGCTGGTGGCCCACTGCTGAGTGACCTCCTTCATCAGCTGGCAGCTTGCAAGCCCCATGTGAGCTGTGGCTCTCTTGGGAGTCCTTTGATCCCCCTGAGGCCCCTCGGAGACTTCCAGGTCCCAGCTTCCCACTAGGCTTAGGCATCATCAGGGACCCCACTAAAGGTAAGCAGGTGTCCCTGCTCCATCCGTGGGAAACTGTAAACAGTTTCAGAGCCACAGAGGGTTTGGGATGTCAGTAGTACAAGACCAGAGATTCTGAGCCCGAGGAGAAAAATAGACGGCTTCTGACTGGTCCCCGTGCCCAGCACTTGTTCAGATAAAGACACATGCCTCGATGGGTGGTCTTACCAACACTGGCTCTCTGCTGTGGTCAGGAGGAGAGGGGATGGTCTCCACTCAGGCAACACCAGTGTCCACAGACACCATCTCAGGCCACCCAAGATGTGGTTTACGCACCTCTCCTCCCCCCTGCCTGCATATGTGCTCCCTGCGTGACCCAGAGTAGCAAGGTGCCCACAGCAAGCCTCAGTGCACATGGATAAACAGAACCCAAGTATGCTTTGCCTACTTGGACAAAAACAATCAGGTTTTTAAGGCCATGTGTGGTGGCTCATGCTTGTAATCCCAGCAGCTGGGAGGCTGAGGCAGGAGGATTATGAGATTAAGACCAGCCGGGGCAACATAGAGACTCCACCTCTAAAACATAAATAAGGGCTGGAGAGATGGCTTAGCGGTTAAGGCACTTGTCTGCAAAGCCAAAGGACCCAGGTTCGAATCCCCAGGACCCACCTAAGCCAGATGCATAAAGGGGCACAAGCACCTGAAGTTTGTTTACAGCAGCCTTCCCTGGTGTACCATCCTCTCTCTTTCCCACTCTTTCTCTCTACCTTCCTTTCTCTCTCTCAAAAAAATAAATTAAATTAAAAAGTTTTCTTTTTTAAAAGAACACAAACAAGCCAAAGAAGTGATCAGGTTTTTTACCCCGTGTCTCATGCAAACAACCAAAGACAAATTCTCAAGGTTTGATTGACGACTACTGATGACAACAGTCTAGATTGTGACCATACTGAACAAACATGTCACATGTAAGCCTGTGTTCTAAGAACTTTACAGATGCTCGCTTGTGAGGTCCTTATAAAAATCCCATAGGAGGGGCTGGCGGAATGGTTTACTCATTAAAGTTGCTTGCTGGCAAAGCCTGAAAGTCTGGGTTTGATTCTTCAGTACCCAAGTAAGCCAGTTGCACAAAGTAGCATGTATATCTAGAGTTCATTTGCAGGGGCAAGAGGCTCTGGTATACCCATACCCCCACTTCTACTTGCATATAAATAAATAATTTTTTAAATCCCATAAGGGAAGGGCTATTACATGCCACACTCCTTTTGAAGTGTTCTGCCCACATCATGGCTAATTTTCCAATCCCTTCTGTTAGGCAGTTCTTTCAAAGGTGAGATACTGAGATTCAGAGAGATTACATAAGCTGCCCCACATCTCACAGCAAGTGGCTAAGTTACACTCTGGAACCTGGCAAGAAAGAGTATGTGATGCCACACAAATCTCTGAAATAGCATCTAATCCTGGAGTTATCGGTCACATTCTGCATTCTAAGAGCAGCCACAAGTTAAACCATGCCAAGCCCTGGGGGAGGGGGGAAGGTGGGGTATCTTGTGTCTTCTTGTACACAGAAGCAGAGGCATAAACCAGACTGCCTCGTGTAGGTCCAGCATGGGCAAAATGCCAGTAAACACAAGAACCCCCCAGTGGCCAACTGAACATTCCTACAGCTTCTATGTGCCCTCATTCTGCTAAAACGTAGTGACAAGGAAATTCATCACTGCTTATATAAATTTCTTTTCCATTGAGGGGGAGAAAGATCTATTCACTCATGAATACTTTTGTTCGAGTGTCAGGCTCTATTTTAATTTTCTAGTAGCAAGATCACAGTCGGCCACACTTTCAAACAATGACCTTAAATTCCTTTTTGCCTTTAATGTGGTGACAGTGTTGTTACCACTGAATAATGCTTTTTCTCAGCTTGCCTGGCCAATGACTCCTGAAAGGTAAATGTGTCTCTCTCCAGATTGTCCAAGGAAGACAGGCTAGGAATTCTTGCTCCTAATTTACAAGTCCCTGGTGAGTTTATATGCTTGTGTGTGTGTTTGTGTGGGACTTCTTATTTTAGAATTATTCTGTTTAGCTCTTGGGTCTGAATATGTATTGATAATCCTGAATAAACTCAGGTTAATGGAATGGTTGTGTTTCTGATAGATTTTAGCAGAAAGAAAGGGGCTATGTTAAAACCTGTATGGCATAATTATTTTTGCATAGGTGGCAATATTAAATATACTGTTATGCCAGCTACACTTCCCTCATCCATGAAAATGTCAAAATAACAAGTTGGAAGGGTATCAGTTTTGGCTATATAATAAAGCCCCCCAAATGCAGGTTTTTTACAACCACGGTGCATTGCTTCCTGTAGCTGGTCTAATTTTACCTGGGCTTGTAATTGTCTGAACGAGATGTCCTCTGTAGCCCAATGTGCTTCCCAGCTGGTGGCAATTGAGGAGATGGATCCTTGCTACAGGCGGAATGTTGCTAGGGGTGGGCTTTGGGGTGTCAATGCCGGCTCCCCCTTGCTAGTGCTAGCTAACTCACATTTGTTTCTACCTCCCAGGGAATGTGACAAGATGCAATGCCTAGCTTCTCTTCTGCCATGTCATGACGAAACCTCCCCTCCAGAGTGTTAGCCAAAACAAGCCCTTTCCTCCCATAGGCTGCTTTGGGTCAGGGTTTTGTTTTCTGTCCCGACAGTAAGATAACTATTGCAGGGCTCATTTGCATGGTTAAGGCAGCTGGCCCTCAGCCCCTCAGCTGTGGCTTCTAAGATCACCTACCACGCTGTCTAGGTCCTTGGGACTGGCTGTTGACTGGACCTCTCTGTCCATGAGAATATTCATCTTGGGCTCTCTCATACATGGATGGTAATGTTCCAAGAGGGCAAAAGTGGATGCTGCAAAGTCTCTTATGTCCCAAGGCCTGAAAATCCTTAATGTTCCACAGGCCATATTCTGTTTTCCAAAGCAAACCCCAAAATCAGTCCTGCTAGGTCTGCGGGGTTCTTAAATAATTTTGTGCCCTTGGGCTGGAGAGATGGCTTAGCGGTTAAGCGCTTGCCTGTGAAGCCTAAGGACCCCGGTTCAAGGCTCGGTTCCCCAGGTCCCACGTTAGCCAGATGCACAAGGGGGCACACGCGTCTGGAATTCGTTTGCAGTGGCTGGAAGCCCTGGCTTGCCCATTATTTCTCTCTCTCTCTCTCTCTCTGTCTCTCTCTCCTCCTCCTCTCTGTCACTCTCAAATAAATAAATAAACAAAAAAAAATAAAAAAAATAATAATAATAATTTTGTGCCCAAGTAGGAGATGCTAGAAAGTTTTTTTTTATTCTTTCCCACATTCAAAATATGATCACCCCTTGCCCAGAATTCCTGTCCCCTGACATGTCCATCTCAGTCTCAAGACCAAGGTTCTGACTAACTGAAGATACAGACGAGGTGAGTCAGCTGCCGTTCCTCAGGTGCACACAGCTCTCCTGGAGTCAGGGACTACAAACTAAGTAGAGGTGCTGAACCTTCTGTGAAAAAGTAAGGTGAAATGGACGGGAATACTTCAGTGGGCAATTCCACTCAAAACAGGAAGGAATGAGAGGCCCATTCAGCCACTGATCTTTGGAATTTGGAAATCCAGCAAATTTCCCTACTCCAGCAATTTGGAATGGTCCTTGACAAGGTCCATTTTGCCTCCCATGGAAATTCCATGATGAATGTTCCCCTTGGTCCTTGGCTCCACTCCCTGGGACCTTGGCACTGCCACCTGAGTTCTTTTTCTCCCATAAAATATTATGTTTTCGACTGAGCCATTTCCTGTCCATCAAAAGTGAGAGGCCAAGGGGCTGTCTTTCATTTTGGACTGTCTTTGCCCTCTTTGGTTCAAGTTGTAGTAATTTCAACAATACTATGCCTTTAAAATTTTGTGGTTTTTCTCTTGACTCTGATTGGAGTTGAGTGCCCCAGTCCCCATCATAGCTATGATTCTTTTCTAAGTCAGACCTTGCTCTACCTTGGGCTGCATGTAAACCTGTGTGGGATACTCCCTAAGATTCTGAGGGGTCCTCTTAGTTACTTGAGAGAGAGCCTATAAAGCACCAGCACCAAGCTTTCTGAGGCCTTCCTGAAGGATCTAATGGCCTTGCCTCAGTTTAGGCCCAGGTCTTGTTCCTCATTGGGGGTTTTCTTTAGGCTTGAATGAGAGCTGTTCTTATTTCCCAAGCAAGCATGTCCCGGCCCTTTGTGTTTCAAGATTCTGCTTATAACCTGCAAGTTGCTCCTTCGTTACTTCTTCTTTCTCTCTCCACAGGTAAGTCCCATGCAGCTAGCAGCCAGGTAGCATTTGCAATTTTCTGTCCCACAGGTTCCGTAGCCAAATCTGTGCACTCAGGAGGTAATAAAGGTACATAGATGATGATATGGACCATTGTCCCACCAATGCCTGACACGGGCAGCCTCTTGAACAGTTTGTCACCTTCTCTCCAGCCCTTATGAATGGTGACATTCACATATTTACTGTCTTTTATTAAGGCCATTGTCACCAATTGTAGGAGTCTGTTCCTGTCTCTGTCATATCACACTTTGAGATGCCAAATGTGATGGTGAATCTTGTATGTCAACTTGACTACACTCTGGGGTGCTCAGATTGTAGGCAAACATTCCCCTGGGTGTTTCTGCATGGGAATAACATTTGGATGGGTGAAAAGAGGCAGATTGCCTTCCCCAGTATGGACGGGCCTTTACCAATCAGCTAAGGCCTGAACCCGACAAATGTGCTCACCGTCCCCGAGGGGTGGCTTCCTGCCTGCTGCACTAGCTGGGAGGTGATCTTTGCCTGCTTGAGACTCCAGTTGAAACATAACCTTGGCTTTTCTAGGATCTCAAACTTATTAGCTTTTGGACTGGAATCTATATCATTGATTCTTGTGACTCTGGGGCCTTTTGACTGAGATTGGAACAAGAGTACCACCTCTCCTGAGTCTGCAGCTTGCCCGCTGTGGAGGGTTAGTTTTCTCAGCTCCACAACCATATGAGCTTTTTGGATAATAAATCTTACTCTCTTTATCTCTCTCCCCATACACATAATCTATCTATATATAAAATGTATCTACCCATATATCATATATAGATTAATCTATAGCTATGAATATATATATTGTATATGTCCAGATATGTTATATGAAGATAATATATATACTCTATATGATATATATTCACATATTATATATAGATATATACTCACATATATACATATAGATCATATATATGGAGAGAGGGAGTGAGATTTATTATAAAGAAACTCACATGGTTGTGGAGGTGAGACTAATCCTCCATAGCCAGCAGATATATATAGATTCTATATCCATATATATTATATAACCTCATATATAATATATAGTCATCTATCTACCCTCACATGTAACATCTCTTTATTAATACATAACAACATGTATAATGCAACCAACTAATAATCTACTTCTATATGTTACTTATTGCTGATAACAAAACATGTTCCAACTTAGTGGCTTAAGCATGGCCAGGACAGGTGAACCTTGGTAAAGGGCAAGCTCTAGAGCTTCAGGCTTTGTGGCCGTGTGGCCTTCGTGGCAACTACTCAAGTCTCTCGTAGCACCGAACAGCCAGAGGTGACATGTAAAATGAACGAGTGACGGAGGTGCCACACAAACAAATCATTTACAAAACCTGGTCCATGGACAGGGTCAGACTTGACCATGGACTCCTGATAAGACCACGTCCATCACTGTTTTCTGTGGGTTGGCTGGCAAACTCTGCTGGTCTTGCTTGCTCGCTGGTGTAGCAGCTGTTAGCAGCCAGTGCTTCACTGGTGTTAGGGACCAGACGTGACCTCACTCACATGTTGGAGGTCTGTGCGCCCACTGTCCAAACAGCCTTTCTTTCCATGTAATCTCTTAGTATTTACTAACCCAGCTGTGGGAGCTGGAATATTCCATGAGGACAGACGCAGCCAGTCCATGTAGCCTAGAGACCAAGGGTTCAGAACGTGTACACTTCTACCACATCAGAGGTCAACGCAAGCTCCAAGGCCAGGCCAGGGTTACAGGCTGGGCAGTAGACGCTACCTGAGTCTGAGAAGAAGGCCTCGGGGCTGTCGACATGATTTCCTAGTCTCTCCCAGAAATAAATGAGAAATCTTAGCTTTCATAAATCTCCACAGTAATCCATAAGGTCTGTATGGCCTGCTGGCCCCTAGCTACCAGAGTGAGTCAATGGTAGCCAATCCATCAGGTGAGTCATGAATCTTATCAGCCTTGCCTAAGCCTTTGATGCTCTCCCTTAGAACTTGCTTATTATGAAGGCAGTCTGAGGTAAGAAAATAATTCATTGGATGCTGGGAAATGGAAACTAAAAGGCCACGGGAGGTTTGCATGTCTGTGAATAAGAAGGTGCAGCCCACCGTCTTAAACCCTATTGCCTCACTGGCACACAGCACAGATGCGCCTGGATGCTACACCAAACAAGAGGGAGCGATTCTGCATTCAACTACATTAGGAGCACTTTTTGGAGGCGTTTCAAACTCTCCAAACTGTCCCCTGAAATTTCCCTGAGCAAGTTCACATCTCCAAAGTCAAAATCAGTGCCATCTTTTCTTCTTAACAGAACCTTAGATGTTCCTTGCTGACTCCAGCTATTGGATACTTCCTATGGGATACTGATCTTATTATTTTTAAATAAAACATTTTTATGGTCAGTCTACTCACAGAGGCATATTTACTTGTAGGAAATCTTTGATGCATAAGCCAAAAGACAAAATACTTAACTTAGATCACATGTAATGTATTTTAGTCTTTAGAATAAAATTTCATATAAAATGTAAATAATTAAACATATGCCTTTAGGGACCCAGAAATCAGTGAAAATGTTTCCCTTTCCTCGGCTTAAACTGCTATCTTCCAAAGTAGCCATATTGGAAGGCCTTTACTAAAATGTCCAAAAATAAACTCTTTCCAAGGGCCTAGTTACTTGTCCATACACAAAGAAAATGTGGCCAATTATTTGCTCTTTAAAAGTGTTGACTTTTTATGACTCTTTGTTTAAAGCTATTTGTCATTGCAAATCCAGACACGGAATTCATTTTCAAAGGTAACTTATACCCCAGAGCCTGCCATGGTATTATCTGCCATGCGGGCTTAAGAACTCTTGTTCTCTGAGTAGGTTTTAAATCAAAAGCGTTAAGTAGAGTTTAAGCCCCATGTCATTTTAAATTCCAAGCCTTAAATCCATGAAACATGGATTTTATGATGGAAATGACAACTGACCCTCATCTGTAACCGATCCAGCTAACTGACATGGTGGCTGTCTCAGTAATTCTCAGCAACTCTTGCAGGCAGATAAGATATGAATGACTAGGAAAGCAGCAAGTGGCCCCCAGAGCTCACTGCTGTCCCTCCAGTACCCAGCTCTTGCTCCTGTCTGCCACCAGCCTTTCAGAAAGTTCCTTAGCCACAAGCTTTCTTGAATTTACACAATGATATAAAATGACCCCAAGGACCATTTACTGAGAATTTTCCATATGCCACATACTGGCCCATACTTTATGTCATGTGATCCTATAACAACTCTGTGATGTAATTTAAGGATGTTATTCCCAAGTTTATTGACAAAGAAACCCCAGGCTAAGGGAGTTCAGTCACCTTCCCATGGGCACATAGATGCTAATGAGCAAAGCTCCGATTCAAGTCAAGCTGTACTCAGACCTGAGCTTTCAGCTATTGGAATAGACTAACACTTGACTATTCACCTTCATTGAGCCCCTCTCCTCCTCAGGACAGGGTCAGGTCCTCAAGTGGAGAGACGTGGCATATATGTCTCTGATCCCTTCCAGAGTAACTGGCCCAGCGGTTCAATAAAAGGAATTTATCTGCTAGTTTAAGAAAAATGGTAAATACATCATTCACTGGCTTAAAACATCTGTCTGAAAAGCCCATGTCTTCCAGGGAACTTTTCAGTGCCTGGATACAAATAACTTCCTTTAGTATTCATTTTCAGTGCAGTCAATGCAAAACTTGCAAACCAGCAGGCCATGTTTGGAAGGAAACTCCAAGGAGGCTGATACGAACCAGGGGTGAGTGGCAGGTCTCCCAGACAGAGGGACAAAGGAATGTTCAGAGATACATCCATCACTCTATGTTGGATTACCACTGTCTCCTTCCGTGTGCCATAGCCCTCTGGACTTGAGAGCAGGGTTAGCATTAAACCTTAATGAAGTCATACTGAGCTAACGAATTCCACTGTCACCTCATTAGATTTGAAAAACAGAATGCCCTAGGACACTTGGACATATACATATATATATTAATTCTTTCTAAGAGAACTGAAAACCCATCGCCTAATTACACGTTAAGCTTCCCTGACAGGCCGCCCAACCAGTGGGGTCAGAGCCTATGAGGATCCCCCCCCCACCCTCAGGAGAAATTGTTGTAAAACCCTAATTGAGAGGTCAGCGGTCTCAGGACAGGCAGGAGATAAGCCACTAGCCATGTGAAGTCATGTAGGCTTTGATCTGCCAGGCCTTTGGGTGCAGAAAGAAAGCCAGCCATGAGCTGGAAGCTGGCTAATCTCCTTAAAGATAAGCTGGAGCTATTCAGCTAGGATGGGGGTTCCAGGGCAGAGAGAGGATTTCTCTCTGTGTGCTGGGAGCAGACTCAGATAGCGGCCCTAAGTACGGCCTCCCCACAGCCTTTGACTATGTTCCCTGGCCACACTCCCCCACCACCACACTCCCTAATGGCCAGGCACCATGTCCAAATGGCACGTGTTCAGAAGTAGAACCCCCAAAAGAAGTCCGTTACATCCCTCCAGAGTTGCTGTGTCCCTTCTTGGAGACCACTGTGGAAGATGTCCAGTCGGTGGTTTCCCACACGAAATTCAGAAGCAGCAGGGAGCTGAAGGGAAGGAAGGGAGAGAGGGAGGGAGGAAAGAAGGACAGAGAAAGAGCAAAGAGAATGGAGAGAAGAGAAGCAGAATGTACGGTCCATGTTACTCGTAATTTCCATGGAATGGAGAGTGTGAAGACAACACTGTGTGAAAGGCCACACCACTTCCTTTTTTTCTTCCTCATTCATTCTATTCCTCCTTCTTTCTCCATAACAAAAGAGTGAGTTAGGGCTGGAAAGATGGCTTAGTGGTTAAGTGCTTGTCTGTGAAGCCTAAGGACCCCAGTTTGAGGCTCGATTCCCCAGAACCCACGTTAGCCAGTTGCAAAAGGTGGCTCATGCATCTGGAGTTCATTTGCAGTGACTGGAGGCCCTGGTGTACCCATTCTCTAAAATTACTTTTATTTATTTATTTGAAAGAGAAAGAGGCAGACACAGAGAGAATGAGCAAGCCAGGGCCCCTAGCCCCTTCAAACAAACTCTGGATGCATGCACCACCATGTACATGTGGCTTATGTGGGTCCTTTGGAATTGAACCTGGGTCATTAGGCTTTGCAGGCAAGTACCTTACTGCTAAGACAATTCTACATGATTCATCTAACAGAGTTGCCTAGAAGGATCATTGAGTACAAATCAGAAAATAAAAAAGACATCAAAGAAGCACTATTCAGCAAGCCACTGAAGTTGATTTCCAACTTAAAATTTCATTGACCTGGGACTGTGGAAAGGAAAGGAATCTCAGAAGGCAATTGCTGTCGAGTCCAGTATTTCCCCACAGATGGACATCCAGGCCTGGGCCACTATCCATGTGAACCTCTACCATATGACATACGGCCATCTCAGATGAGCATGGCTATCCTGCACCGATACGGTCCTCACCTCAGCTCACCAAGTGGTATCGGTTGCCCTGGCAGATGGAACGAGAATGTTGTTACACATCTCTAGCACTCTACCCTGCCATTCTTATTTCCTTGGCCAGATCAAGTCACGTGGTCTTGCTTAAGCTCAGAGGCTAGGTAGGGCAGCGTCATCCTATTTACTGTGTGCCAGGACAACCTCAGAGTATTTTTACTCTCCTTCCAGCCTCCTTTTTCTTTTTTCTTTCTTTCTTTTTTCTTTTTGAGGAAAGCGTAGGAGACTTAGCCTTTATTTTTAAGCAAGAGAGAGTGAGAGTGAGGGAGAGAGAGAATTGGTGTGCCAGAGCCTCCAGCCACTGTAATCAAACTCCAGACATGCACACCACCTTGTGCCCATGTGCAGTTTTGTGCACTTATGTCACTTTTTATGTATGGCTTACATGAGACCTAGGGAGTTGAACATGACTCCTTAAGCTTCACAGGTAGGTGCCTTAACCACTAAGCCATCTCTCCAGACTCCCAGCTACCTTTTAGAAACAAGGTATTTGTCATAGCCAGCTCCATGCTTCTGGGATGAACCTCCAAAGCAGACAGCTTGTGGGAGGAATGGCATTTATTTCAGGCTTCCAGAGCCAAGGGAAGTTCCATAGTGGCAGCAGAAGCTGGGCCCCTTTACCAAATCCATGCAGAGTAAAACCACCACAAGCACCACAAGCAAGCGTACTCTGGGAGCCCAGACAGAGCTCAACACTCTGCAGACCTGTAGGCTGGCCACAGATCTGCCCCCAGTAACACCTTTAAGTTGGACCCCAGGATTCCTTCCCAGTGATACACCTCTTCCAGCCATTCAGTTTGAAATCCAACCTACTGCTTTAATAAAACATTTGAGTCCGTTGGGGGCATAAATTCAAACCACCACAGAACTTCTTGCCATGGCTGCTTAGCGCTTCTGGATCCTCCTGGCTCTGCCTTCTGTCACAGAGGCTGGAAGGAGAGTAAAAGTGCTCTGTGATTGTCCTTTGGCCCCCATGTGTACACACACACACACACACACACACACACACACACACACACACACACATACACACACAAAGTCATCAAAGACATCTTTTCTCCCTGGCATCATGAGATGAGTTATGGGAATGCCACACAGACATCAACTCATCCTCTCTCTCTCCTTTTTTCCTGGCACACAGCAAATAGGATGGCACTGCCCTACCTACCCTCTGAGGTTAAGCAAGACCACGTGACTTGATTTGGCCAAGGAAATAAGAATGGCAGGGTAGAGAGCTAGAGATGTGTAACAACATTGTCTTTCCATCTGCCAGAGCAACCGATACCATCTGGTGAGGTGAGCTGAGGTGAGGTGTGTTGGGATTATAGCTATATATGCCACTTTGCATCCAGAGGTATGTGGGTCTGGGCAATCAAATCCAGGCTGGAAGGGTTGCAAGCAAGTTCCTTTAACTGCTAAGCTATCTCCCCAGCTCAGTATGATCAGTCATGCTCCATCAAGGTCAACCCCCATAGATTTGACTTTTCAGATGTCTTTCTTGATCCACTTATCCAAAGATGTATTGGCCTGACACTGAGAAATGGTGCTAGTTTTATATAGCTGAAGACAATGATGACATAATGATGCAGGGTTTCCTTCTGGAAGATTCCAAAGATGGACCACATAGCGAGGGAGTATGCGTGGGATGATGTTTGTTTTGGAAGCACCGAAGTCATAAGCCCATGATAATTATGTTTGCCTTTCTCCCCTCAATGGCCTAGCCACCACCTTATCCGCCTGCTTCACGTACAAAGGAGAGATGGGAGACAGAAGAAAGCATAGGAATGGGACAAGGAAAAACATCTGGAGGTGTTTGCAGAAAGAATTCTTAGAACGACATAGCTCTTTAGAAGTGGAAGAAGATGAAAAAGATCTTTCCAGAAACTTCTTTGTTTTCCTGAAGATTAGAAATAAATTTAAAAATAAACCAAAAAAAAAACCACCTCATGCCCCACCCCCCTCTCAGTTCCTTGGTGTACTCCACAGAGCATACTAGAAACGGATCTCTCACTGCATAGTATCTTAATGACAATTTCTAAGCATCCCACATTCCTGAACAAGACCGGACTATCATTTTAATATTATTTATCTCTAAAATATGTATTGCCTCATTATTATCATCAATTGGATATTTTCCCAAAGGAAAGAAATTAATTGTCTACCAGACATGCTTTGAAATGTTTATATGTGTTTCTTTGTATACGCACGAAAATAAGTGTTTGGGAGGCTGTTTATAAGTTAGCGAAGTGTTAGTAAACTCTGGTTTGACACTGATAAGGTTCATATGAAAGTCATCGCTGAAACCATTGCCTAAATAATAAACAGGATCTCTTGGCCTCCCTTCTTCCAAGCATGCCTCCTTAGATTAGAATGTTCCTATTGTCAACAGAAGAAATACGAAATGAACAGACAGGATGGCTGAGCTGGTGTTGCATTTCCTGCAATGTTGAGAGAAACAGCTGCTTGCAGGATACACAACCCTTGAGATGTTACTATTAGTTTTCTGCTCTTAAAAAATGGTGAGATAATAATATCGTTCCTCTTGAGATTTCTGCAAGGATAAGATGAGCTGTGACTTGGAAAGGAATTCCTCAGTGTACTGGGCTTTCTCATGAGATGGTCTAATCATTGTGAAACCCACTAAGGGTCTTTCTTAGTCACTCCTTGTAATTCACTGTTCAGAAGGGAAAGAAAAAAAACAAAACAATCTTGGAGACTTCGAGTATTTGTTCAAAGTCTTGAGGATGAGGTATTTTAGATCCTACCACTTGATCATTGGGTGATTTGGGTCGGGTTACTGCAAGTTACTTGGACTTCAGCTTCCATATACAAAACCCAAGAAGGCAGAATAGATTTGAAATCACATCATCCATTCTTCAAATGATACCTTACTATATCAGGTATTTTTATTGCTGTGACCAAATACCTAAGAAGCGGCAGCTTAAAGGAGGAAGGGTTTCACTGAGCTTCCAGTTCTAGAGGATAAAGTCCAGCAAGGAAGGAAAGATGTTGTGGCAACCAACAGGGGGTTGCTGGCCACACTGCACCCATGGTCAGGAAGCACAGCATGAACAGGAAGTGGGGCTGGTTCATAAAACCTCCAAGCCTGCCCTCTGCAACCCACATCCTCTCCCAAAGCTCCAACCTGAAAGTTTCTACAGCCTCCCAAAACCACTGCCAGCTGGACATCAGGTACGCAAGCCTATGGGGACAGTGCACATGCAAGCCACAGCACTGGTCCCGAACAGAAACAGGGAAAACTGATAAATGCAACGATGACTTAACCTCAAAGTTCTGCTGATGGAGACCCTCCTGCCTCCACCTTCATTCCCTCAACTTTGTGGAAATGCCTGGGCTTTTGCAATGAGGATCCCGAAATGGTACCCCTCTAAATCAAAGACTAATAAGTACTTGTGGGCATCTCACTTACTGGATATTAGCGTCTTCCCCTATAGCATCCTAGCATTCTGCATATATTCTGCTCAGGATACTGTCATTTCTGTATGAATAGCTCTTTGGCCATCCAAAAATATTTTTGGAGAGCTAATACTGGAACAAATACAGAGGTAACAATGGAAACAACCAACGCGGTCCCTGTCCTCTCAGGATCACTGTGAATTGGACATATGGTGTTATCTAGCAAGGTGGGATTTGACTCCTGGCTCTTCTATTGGGCTTATTGGTGCAATTACCACAGGCAACTTTCTTAACCTCTGGTATCCATTTCAGCTGCAAGAAAGGAGTTAACAATACCCTGCCTTTTACACTGTTATAGGTCTGGATCACATAACTTACTAAAAGCGTCTCCCATACTGTCATCGTGCTGAGCCCTCAAACAATTCAAGCTGTTTTTCTTAGTGATTGAGTGGGAAGGATGCTGGACTGCTAAATAGCCCATGCCTTCATTCGTGCCAGTATTGTTACGGTGTCTGTCTACCTTTAAGACGGCTCCGCCCTGACCTAATTTCAAGGCTCAGCATGTCCAATTGTGTTCAGCTTGGCTCATTAATCACACTGTTCCTGAAACCGGCTCACACTGTCACCCTCTCCAGACCAGAGGTTGGCAACCACTGCTCCCCATGAGCTGGTGTTACGGCCCTCCCCCACGCCACGCAGGACTCTGTGGAAGCCAGGGCTTCTCCAGCCTGTGAGGCTGCACTACACAGCACAGGACCAAGGGCAGGATCTGTCACCACAGACCGCACAGGGCACACAAGGCTGTGGACCCAGTGGGCTCAGGATATGTGCCAAGCTCAGACAGACAGCAGAGGTGAGGAGGCATTTCCTTCCAGTGAGCAGGCAGCACTCAGGAGGGGAGCCCTGGATCTGGTCACATCATTATTCCAGTCACAAGGAAGGACAGTTTAGGCTCTTCTCATTATGGTAAGATTTATAGGAAGCCGGGCGTGGTGGCACATGTCTTTAATTCCAGCAGTCAGAAGGCAGAGGTAGGAGGATGGCCATGAGTTTGAGGCTACCCTGACACCACATAGTGAATTCTAGGTCAGTCTGGACTAGAGGAAGACCCTTCCTTAAAAAAATCACACACACACAAAGAGATTTGTAAAAGGAAGAAAGGAGCACTGCTCCGCACCCTCTCACCAGGCCTTATACCAGCAGTCCACCAGCCAGCCCCTTCAATCTGCATTGCTGCCTCCTAGCAATTATTTGATTGTATCATGAAGGCTGAATGGGTTTACACCTAGCTGAGAACATATATGCTTAACAGAGGCTCAACTCTTCTATAATTGATGTAGTTCCTACCCTTGGAATTTTCTTCTTACACTCCCTTGGAACGGTACCAAAAAATGGTTTCATGTTCTCAGCATCCCACTTTGATCCCCCATACTCATAAAACCAGAAAATGATTTCACATATTCTAAGCATGTTTAGGTAGAGTGGTATTGTAGTTTCCTTCTCATGGCAGAGATTATATGCCCACCCAAAAGCAGCCTGCAGGCAGAAAGGGTTTATTCTTGTTTATAGTCTCAAGGGGAAGTTTCATCGCGGCAGGAAAGCAGAGTAGAGCAGAGGATGGACATCAGGTATGGCCATAGCAGCTGGCAGGAAGCACCAAGAGTGAATTGAGCTCTGGCCACGGGAGTTATGGCTATAATAACCCTAAACCTGGCCCAATAGACCTCCCCCAGGAAGGCTCCACTTCCCAAATTGCCACCAGCTGGGGACCATGCATTCAAAACACATAAGTCAGTGGGAGCATCTTATTCAAATCACTACATCCTGACCTTGGCTCCCCTAGACTCACACCCAGCTCATGGATGCAAAATGCATAGTGCAACTTTAAAAAGCTTCCTCATGTTTTTTTAATCAATCACAACACTGCCCAAAAGGTCAAAGTTCAAAATCCCATCTAGAAATCACAAGGTACATACTTTCAGCACAAAGAAAACATTCCCAATGTAAAAGAAGGTACTGTCAGGACTAATATAAGGTCTAAAACCATCAAAGGAAACATGTCCTGCAACTTCATGTCTGGCATGAGGGACATGTAATGAAATATCTGGGTTCCAAATTACACCTCTATCTGGGCTGCTTAGAGCCTGGAGGAAAATCTGTTCCTATCCAGCAGTTCTCCTTGGCAGCAGTCCCATAGTCCTGGAATATCCAACATCCTAGGCTCTCCACTGCAACATACAGTGGACCCTTTGGCCTCTATTCAAGGATTATGACTGTCCTTCACATTGCCTTGGGCTTATCTCCAAAGAGCTGTGTTGCAAATCCAGTGCCACTCTCTTTCAATCACTTGTCATACTTCCAAAGCCAGTATCAGATAGGCTACCAAATTTGTTAATCCAGTGGGGAATAAAGCCATCTTTGAAGAACAGAACACTCTTTAAGCATTCTCCCTTCAGGTCACCTTCATTCAGAAGAGAATCGGCGCTCCTCCAGCTGTCCCATTGCAGAACAGCTGGCCCACTCATCACTGTTAATAATCTCTCAAATAACTGGCTGAACTGGGTTTCAGTCTCCAGCCTGAAATGTTCATTTCTTTCTGTGCCATATCCTCTGTTGCATTTCCTATAAAATACACACGACAATTGCTTTTAAAATCAACGTTCCTTTTTTTAAAAAATATATATTTTTTCTCAATTTTTTTAAATTTTTATTAACATTTTCCATGATTATAAAATATATCCCATGGTAATTCCCTCCCTCCCCAACCCCACACTTTCCCATTTGAAATTCCATTCTCCATCATATCCCCTCCTCATCTCAATCAGTCTCTCTTTTATTTTGATGTCATGATCTTTTCCTCCTCTTATTATGGTCTTGTGTAGGTAATGTCAGGCACTGTGAGGTCATGGATATCCAGGCCATTTTGTGTCTAGAGGAGCATGTTGTAAGGAGTCCTACCCTTCCTTTGGCTCTTACATTGTTTCTGCCACCTCTTCCGCATTAGACCCCGAGCCTTGGAAGATGTTACTCAGTACTCCAGTCACTTCTTTCCAGCACTATGATACCTTCTGAGTCATCCCAAGGTCACTGCCATCTGAAAAGAGAAGATTCTCTACCCAAAGTGAGAGTAGCACTAATATAAGGGTACGAATATTAAGAGAAGTGCTAACTGAGCAGTTTGATAAGCATAGTATATACATTTTTCCAGACATCAGCAGATGTTACACCCCTAGGGCTCATGAATTCAACTTTTCTTAAGTTCCCAGGACACAAGAAGAACACAGCCAGTCTCTGAAGTAAACAGCCTCTAGCCTGATCTGCACAAAGTTGTTCTTTCCCTTATAAGCCAAGCAAGCCTCCAGAGTTCACAGTTCTTTCTGTCCTTACTAATTTTAATTCTCACCAGAATGCTCCCTCAAGCTCTGCTTACAGTAAGTATTTCAAAGTGTCTCCTAGTTCAAAGTTTCAAATCCTCCCATAAGTGAGTCTGGATTACATAACAGGACAACAGTCTCCACTCTGGCCCAGGGCAAACCCTTACGACCCTCCCCGCTATGCTCACTTTTTTTTTCCTTTTGTCAGTGATAGTGATGCTCCTTAGCACCGTCTCTTATGATGCGAGCTCCAGGAATGCATGGGCTTTGCTCGCGTACATTCACTCCTACTTGTTCCGTGGCACCAGGCAGGGTGTACACACCACACACACTCAGTGACATTTCTGGAGTCTCTGAAGCCCAGAAACTCTCTCTCTTATAACCTTTATGAGGTAAGATGAGCTCCTATTACAGACAACATGCTTCTGTAGGTTGTCTCTGAGCCTAATGTTTCTCTCACTTTATGGAAGGAGGTTCATCGTGAAACCTCAGAACACCTGGATCTCTCACAGAAGTAGTTCCCCAGATTGTATTAGACTCTGTGGCACCCCGCCAAAGTTCTCTGCTTCTCATCCTATACCAGCAACACCCATGGAACAGAACATGGTTCCCTCCCTGCTGTAGATAAAAAATTTTTTTAAATATATCTTATGATGGTTAATTTATATTGTTAGCCTAACTGGATTAAAAGACATCTGGGTCATTAAGAAGTATGGATTAAAAGATATCTGGGTCATTAATAAAGTCTACCTTCCATGTGTCTCTGAGGGCATTTCCAAAAAGGATTAACTGAGGGAGAAAGACCTTCCATGAACGTAGGTGATCCCATCATTCGTGGACTAGAATCTCAAACTGAATAAAAGTATTAAAAGAAAAGCCAACCTTGCACCAGCATTTCCCTTTCTTTGCTTATGATCTGCTGAGATGGGCAAGCAGCCTCACTGTCCCACCGCTGTGGAGGCCCCTGCCCACCATGCCTCCTAATTATGATGATGGCCTGTAGCCTTCAAACCATGGGCAAAACCAATCCTTCTTCCTTTGTGTCAGATATTTGGTCAACATGAGAAAAGTAACTACTGTGGACCTCAAGTAACTTCTGCTAGTAAGAGTTTGTGTAGCTATTTTGTCAACGTTTAAGAGATGAAAGTTATTGCAGTTTCAGGTTAGCTGTAATGGCTTATTTTCTCTCCTTGGCATTCTCTCCTGCTTTACCAAGGAGAAAAAGAGAGCCGTGGAGTGGTGGGTGGAGCTTGCCGCCTCTCTGCCTTTGATCCTAGCCACACTCTGGATCAGAGGGAGCCACTGTTGCTGATGTCCTATTCTTGATTGTGACCAACACATTTATGGCGGAGCTTTGCTTCCCACGGGCACAGCATCTGGAGATCTGGACGTAATTGTAATCTACAGTGAAAGAGGAAAGACCAAGACCTCAACCCACCTCTAGGACTCCAGGGAGCTTGAATGATTTCTAAGACAGTTTTGGCTTAAGAAGCTACACACCACTCCACCCCATCAGGCTCTTGCAACCTCATATTACAAAGAACAGTAGGTATTTTATTTTCTAGTATCTTTGGTAATATCTGAATATACTTTCTCAATTGTCTACCATTGGTTTATTCCCCCAAATTTCCTTAAAAATAGATCAAGAAGGGTTGGAAAGATTGCTTAGTGGTTAAAGCACTTGCCTACAAAGCCAAAGAACCTCGGTTCAATTCCCCAGGACCCACGTAAGCCAGATGCACAGGGTGACACATGCGTCTGGAGTTCATTTGCAGTGGCTGGAGGCCCTGGCATACCCATTCTCTCTCTCTCTCTCTCTCTCTCTCTCTCTCTCTCTCTCTCTCTCTCTCTCTATCTTTCTTCCTCTGCCTCATTCTCTCTCTCAAATAAATAACTAAAAATAAAATATTAAAAATAGATCAAGAAAATATCAATTGTCCTGTGTTATGAATGGGAGCATCTGAAGCTCAGGCTGGCTTGCAGCATCAATAGGGTTTTACAGGTCCAGATGGCTTTAACTTCTCTGTGTTCCAGGGATGCATCAGTCCGACAGCAGAGGCAAGTTTAAGTAGTGTGCAGCTTTCCATGAACGTGCAGGAGTGCAGACTTGGCTTTCCATAGCATAAATTGGAGCCTTTGGCCAGAAATGAGCTCTATTTCTCTACCACAAGATGGGCTTCTGCAGTAATGACTTAGGAGTGTGTGTGTGTGGGGGGGGGTCCTTTTATTTTTAGCAATAAGCATTTCTGCATGAATGGAGAACAAGCACAGTGGACAGGTACATCTGAAGGAGCCACCTTGGGAAGTAATTAGAACTCATGCCTGCTTCGCCCTATTTCCATATCCCAAGGGAACAAACAACACATGGGCAAGGAACTGCAGGCCTATCCATGAGTGCAGGAGCTTCTCGGAAGAACATTCTACGTATCTCAGCAGACAAATTAGATTAACTGTGTCGGGTTTTTTCCTTTCTTTCTTTGCATGTGTGTGTGTATAGTATGTGTGGTGTGGGTTGTGGGGTGTTTATGTTCTATATGCACATGTGTGCCAAGATGTGTGCATTCTGTGTGTGCATGTGCGTGTGCGTGTGTGTCTGCCAGAGAGAACATCACCTGTCATCTTCTATCTCCCACGTGTGCTGGGGAGAGAGTTTGTCTCTGAACCCAGAGTGGCCACTTTGTTTCATGCTGTGCCGTGTCATTTCTGTTTCTGTGTGGTTGGGCCAGGTTGACTGACCAGCATCCAATAATTCTCCAGTCTCCACTGCTCAGTAGACCAGGGTTACAGGTGTGTCTATTCATGCCCAGTTGTTTATGTGGGGGCAAGGGAATTGAACTCAGGGTGAATCAGGTCCCCCTCTGTCCCTCATCCTCCTGGGGTAAGAAATCTTTCCCACTGAGCCATCTCCTTGGCCCACGGGTTAACACAGGTGATATGGACCACACAGCAGAGCTATTTTGCTTCCCAAAGCAGTTTTTGTAGATTATCAAAGATTCTTAATTCAGGTTCAACTGAGAAATGCTCCGATGGATCCCTTTTATAGAGAGAGGTCTCATGGCAGGGGTGGGAGGCAGTTAGTGTACCAGAGAAGCCAAAGAAAGGTTTTGTTGTAAAGGAGCAAAGGGAGAAGTCTCTTTTTATAGGTTTTTGGTCAAGGGAGGGATTGCCCTACCATGAGAAATAGGCCATGTGCTAAGAGCCATGGAAGCACCAGACAGGACCTCAGGCCACAACTCAAGTGACTTTGCAGTCTTGCTTTTCCAACTGGACTTGGCCCTATAAAGCAACTTTATCTGTATTCTAATACTTTTAATGAAAATACACAATAGGGGGGCTGGAAAGATGGTTTGCCTGCAAAGTCTAAGGACCTAGTTTCAATTCCCCAGGACCCAAGTAAGTCAGATGCCCAAGTGGTACATGCGTCTGGAGTTCGTTTGCGCTGGCATGCTCTCTCTCTCTCTCTCTCTTTCAAATAAATAAATAAAATATTAAAATATTATAAAACAGACCCTAAGAGAAATTTTAAAATGTTGCAAGTTACAAGTATGTTCAAAATATTTCAATTTCATAATACATCTTGGTCCTGGTCTATGAGAAACCCCAGAAACATGTTTGCCTCATGATCCATGCAGTCAATGCTGACCTCACAGAAAGCTGCTAAGTGGAGCCTGGCAACTGTATTTCTACAGGTCTCAAATGTATTTCAGTACATGGGTGGGTGCTCAGCACTCCCAATGTTACTAAGGTTATGGGGAAACTCAGGGCATTTGATGTTAAGGTGCACATAATATCAAAAACCCTTCCATCCTCCCCAAAAGGAAAGTGGAAACTGAAAAGAACCGAGGTGGGAAATGGCTCTTAGAGAGGCACCAGCAACATGAATCACCTCTCTCAGTGCACTCTCAGCTCCGCTGTCTCCTGTGATAACAACTGATGCTATGCACCAGTTTCACTGAGTAATATTGTGCCAGATATTTGGTCAGACATCATTGGGGGAGTAGCTGAAAAGTTGTTGTTCTTAGATTGGATTATCTCTTGGATTCGAAGATCTAGAAAAGCAGATGACCCTCTCTAATGAGGATGGACCTCCTCTAATCCCTTGAAGACTTGAATATATTGCATCTGCTGACCCTCTTGTGACAAATAAGAAATTGCACATGCCTGCTGCCTTAACCTGGGACATTGGTCTTTTCCATTCTTTAGATGTGGCTTGACCCAGACACTCCTCTTAGGTCTGGCTGGAGTGGTGGAATTTCATTACAAGACCAGGTCTCAGTCTTTATTTTTATGAGAGAGAGAGAGAGAGAGAGAGAGAGAGAGAGAGAGAGAGAGAGAGGGAGGGAAGGAGAGAGAACTGGCACACCAGGGCCTCAACTACTGCAATCAAAATTCCAGACGATTGTGCCACCTAGTGGGCACGTGTGATCTTGTGCTTGCCTCACTTTTATGCGTCTGGCTTAGATGGGGTCTGGAGAGTCAAACACGGGTTCTTAGGCTTAGCAGACAAGTGCCTTAACCATGAAGCCATCTCTCCAGCCCTGAGCTTCAGTTTTTTGAATTGGCTGGGACCTCTCTGATTTAGCTTAAGAAGCAGAAAAGCTAGGACCCGAGTCATAGCAACTGGCTCAGGCATAGCACAGGACTTACAAAGTGAGACCAATACCTGGGGTGGCACAACACATAATCACCTAAGAAAGGAGCACATACTGATACATGAAGAATCAGTAGCTAGTCTTGTCCTGTGAGAATGGAGGGTTTTTGTGTGTTCATGTATCTGTGTGTTTGTGCACATGTGAATGTGCATATGAACAGGAGACAAACTTGAATATTGTTCCTCTGGTGCCCTCCAACCTATTTTTTTTTTTTTTATTTTGAGACATGGTCACTCACTGGCCTGGAGCTCACAAATTAGGCTAGACTGGCTGGCCAGAAAGCTCCAGGGCTCCACCTCTCTCTTCCTCACCAGTGCTAGGATTACAAGCACACAACACCATACTTAGCTTTTTATATGTGCACTGGAGATCAAACTCAGGTCCAGTGAGTGAAGCACTTTGCTGACAGAGGTATCTCTCTGATCTGAAAGGAGTTCTTCAGTTAAGAAATTCATTGCGAGGCTGGAGAGATATTGCAGCTACTAAAGACACATGCTTGCAAGGCCTGATGGACTGAGTTCAATTCCCAGCACCCAAGTAATGTTCTAAACACAAAATGCTGCATGCATTTGGAGTTTGTTTGCAGTGATAAGACATCCTGGCATGCTCATATCCATTTTCTCTCTCTCAAATAAATAAGTATTTTTTTAAAGTCATTATATATCTCCAAGTTAACTAAACATACCATATAATGCATTAATAAGAGTTGCTCATAATGGGAGAGAGGGAAATTTCCCCCTCCCGCACCTTAAATTTTACATTAGAATCTCCAGGAAAAGAGCACATATTGAGAAATAAACATCTGATGTTCTGGTATGCAACTCACCCTTCTCACCCACCTTGGGGACCATAGTTAGCCATGGGGCTTATGGGCACATGCCACAGAAAAATTACCTTTAAATCATGTCTCCAGCCAAAAATAAATTTTCAAAGGAAAAATATCATTCAGAATCAATGTGTGCTTCTCCCTCTGCCCCTAAACAATAGGAGGAAGATAATTCGCAGTTACATTTAAGATTCTAATCATAACCCATCCACAATCCCACTGTGGTGGTTAAGAACACGTCTGCTATTTTAAGACCATAATTATTTTTTTAATAGTACTAGCATTTCTTTCCATTAAGTCAATGCCAATGAACCCAAGCTTGGCTAAAGAAAAAAAAATTAAACATGAGTGAAAATACACACAGTCAAAAGTTGACTGATAGCAGAAATATGCCTTTATTCTTAATCTCTGGTATCAGAATGAAAGGGAGAAATCCAGGAAAATCCAGGAAACACAGCGAATGACAACTATTAATTTAGTTGTGCCATGATTAGCATAGTAATGCAGGAAATGTGGGCTGATTATGGCTCTGTCATTAGAGCTCCAGGGAATGATCAGACCTCGGCTGTATTCCCCACCAGTTAATGCTTTTTGATAACTGATTCCATCTTTACAACATGAAGGATTCCACCCATCCAAACTGACAATGTTCATTCAGGA
The DNA here is from genome assembly GCF_020740685.1 of Jaculus jaculus. Classification (NCBI taxonomy): domain Eukaryota; kingdom Metazoa; phylum Chordata; class Mammalia; order Rodentia; family Dipodidae; genus Jaculus; species Jaculus jaculus. Next base: position 12,660,181 of record NC_059102.1, on the reverse strand, counting down.
TGTTTTCTCCTTTTAAAAATATTATCTTTCTTTGTAAATATGTACCTGGAAAATACACAGGCAGAAATCACATTCACTTTGGCATTACCCCATTATCATTTAAATTTTTTTTTCTTTTAATTCCATTTTGACATTTTTATACATACACATAATGTATTTTGACCATTTCCCCCCCATCACCCTCTCTTACTCCTTTCCTCTTCCCACTGGCCTATTACAACACCCATCTGACTTTCGTGACTTTCTGTTTGTTAATCCAGTGAGTTAAATTAGGGTTTCTGGCATGATCACAGTGAAAGGTTACTTTCTGTGGGATGGACAGCTAACCAGTGGCTACCTCACTGATGAACCTAACTACCCCTCTTCCAGCAACCATTAGCAACCCTGGAGTGTAGGGTCTCATAGACTCCTCCTCCATCAATGGCAAAATATTGATGAGCTTAATCTTGTGCAGAAAACCACAGCTGCTGTGTAATAGCCATGTTGTATCCAGAAGATAGTCTTTCTCTCCTCACCTCCTACTCTTACATTCTTTCTGGTCCCTCTGCCACAAGTTTCCCTGGGACTTGGAAGAAATGGTTTAGATATCCTACTTGAGGCTGAGCACATAGGAGTCACTTATTTTCAGAAGTTTTGCCAGCTGGGCATCTCGCACTGACCTCTGTCCAGAAGTAAGACGCTTCCGTGACGGAGGCCTCAGACAGTACTAATCTGTGGACCAAATGTAGATACTTAGAAGGTAGTTTGATATGCTGTCTGCTTAGCATAACCACAGTAGTAGGTTCTCCACTTGGGCCTATGTCCCTAGCCATAGGCTTTTGTTTTTGCCTCATATCTTTTAAAGTCCCCCCCCCCCACCCACCCACCTTCAGTCACATGCCATGAAAATAGACTATCACCATCAGGTACTGAATCCCCCATTTTCATGAATTATGCCAGTGGAGTAGCTCCACAGACCTTATGCAGGGATGCTAACCTGACAGATTTATTTTACTTATTTATTATTATTACTTACTATTTTTTATAATATTTATTAAGATAAATAGTGTCAATATTTATTACTGAGAGAGAGAGAGAGAGAAAGGAGAGGCAGGCAGACAGAGAATTGGCACACCAGGGCTGTCAGCCAGTGCAAACAAATTCCAAATGCATGTGCCACCTTGTACAGCGGGCTTATGTGGATCTTGGAGAATTGAACCTGGGTCCTTTGGCTTTTCAGGCAAGCTCCTAAATGGCTAAGCCATCTCTCTAGCCCCTGATAGGTTTATCTATCCAAAGGAATTTCCAGAATGATCAATCTACAGTGGAAGTTGATAAGTCAAAATGTGTATGTCAGATGAGTATGGTGGTGCACGCCTTTAATCCCAGCACTGAGGAGGCAGAGGTAGGAAGATAGCTGTAAGTTTGAGGCCAGCTTGGACTACATAGTGAATTCCAGGTCAGCCTGGGCTGGAGTGAAATCCTACCTCAACCCCATGCTCCCCAAAAAGAGGGTGAGGTAGGGAGGAAAAATAGAGATATAAGTATAAAACTTCTAGAAGTAAACAGTTGCTAGGAAAGGAAGAGTCATGCTCTTCATAGCGTAGCTACTGGTAAGCTGCCCATAGTCCAGTAACATCTTACCCAGCTCATGTAAGCACCCCTAATTAGCTCCTTGGGTCATTGAAAAAAGACAACAGGTAGAATGGAGATTAGCTGGGAAAAAGTGGCTTAGTGGGAGGGAAATAAGTGATCACAATGGGGTGAATATGTCTCATGTATAAAATGTCAAAAATAAAAATTATTAAAAATTCTCAACATATAAGATTTTCCTTTGCAGGTTAATTCTTATATAGCTAACTAGTTTACCAAGAAGTTTAGCACTGCAGCTTGCTACTTCCTATCTCCATGTATTCAGTGTCTACCTTTCTACTCAATGCAACACCAGTTTCTGCAAGAAGCTGCCCTTTATCATTTTCAGCTGACTGGAGTCAATCACTCATTTCCTAAATTGGTGTCGCTCATCTCACACCTTTGGGACCTTCCGCTATTGCCAATCTCCTTTCTCTTGTCATCCATCTCTTCCTAAAAATTTCATTTTGTTTGACACATGTTTACAGAAAATAGGCTACTATAGGCATCAGCAATATACAACAGGGGGATGATTGAAACAGGCTCCCTGTCATCACAGAATCTACTGATTGGTTTACTCAGGAGAAACATTATACACACATCTAGTTATTGGCAAGCACTAAAGGCGAGGAGAGAAGTTGGGGGTTAGAGCAGCAAAAAGCCCTAGTGACCCCCTTGGGGCTGGAGTCAGTATCAACTGGGAAGTGGCTATCTTTGAGTCTTTCTTCTGTTGCCTCCTGACTGCAAGTTTTGCAGGGTGAATGCCTCTTGTATTTAGTATATTTTTTTTCTAACATGGCCCTAAAGGCACATCAATTATTTGCTTTATTACACACCACAGGAAGCAGTGATCAGCTATAATTCTAAAGGGAGAATCTAATTTTGGACACAGCGAAAGGTAAATGTCAAGGAACATTGGACTCCAGTGAGGCATTTTTGTTGGAAAGTTTCAAGGGAAGTTTTGAACACAGGAGACTGTTGCCTTGGGCACTTCTTCCACACCTTAGGGCCATGTTGATTTCTGGAAAAGGTCCTGCCTGGCACATTTGGGATACCATTTGAGTGTGTCTATTGGGGCTCATGTGTTGGGGGGCTTGGTTCCCAGAGTGACAATGAAAGTGGTGATGGAACTTTTTCTGTTTGTTTTTTTTTTCAAGGTAGGGTCTCAGTCCAGCCAGGTTGACCTGGAACTCACTCTGTAGTTCCGGGCTGGCCTTGAGCTCACAGGGATCCTCCTACTTCTGCCTCTCAAGGGCTGGGATTAAAGACGTGTGCCTCCAGTGTAAGGGTGGTGGAACTTTTTAAGAGGTAGAAGCTAGTAGGCCATCACTGGTGGGATGACGTTTGGAGAATGTACAGGTAGTTCTGGAATCCTACCTGACTTTCATGAAGAATGTCACTCTCCGGCTCCCCGACCTGCTGTGTCATCTCTCCCTCTCGTACACTCCCGCCACGATGCCGTTTGCCACAGGGACCTCACCAGAGTCAAGCAGAGTTCATACCACGCTTTTTGGACTTTTCACCTTTAAAAGCGTAAGTCAGATAAACCTCTTGTTCTATATAAGTGTTACCAACTTTTGGGTATTTTGTTATAGTGACTAAAAGTGAACTAATACACTCCCCTAGAGAATGGAGTTTGCTCCATTTCTTCTTCCAGGCCCAATGCTGCCTGGTAGTGGATATTACATAATAATTTCCCAGACTGAAAATAGCTTGATGACCGTAAGGGTTGGACCAACAGTTTAGCAGAGCCTAGACATTCCTGAGGAGCTGTACGGCAGAGGGCAGGAATCACAACGGCTTCAAAATACTGGAGCTGGATGAATTGTTTTGCAAGAGAAGGGCAGTGAATTTGTGGGGCACTGAGCCAACAGCCAAAGTCCAAGATTCCCCCTCCCTCCTCCCTCCCTCTTTTTGACAAAGGGCTTCTTTCAGTGAGAGGAACCACACAATCTAACTTTACTGGGATACTTTCTTCACTTGACTGAGGCCAGGGCATTTCCCCAGGGAGTCCTGGTCATGTCAGAGGTGGCTTAGAGTTGGTGAAAAGAGATCTGCGGTTAGTGGCTCAATACTCATTTTATTACATGTTTTCCATTCAGCCAGCCAGGGGCTTATCTTCTCTTTAACTGCATTTTACTCCAGTGTTGGCAAAGAAACGAGGGTGGGCTGGGCTGGGGGGGAGTGTGAGCAGCATGAGAATTTCACACAAGCCTATGCTTCCGAATCCCAGCTGAAATCTTCCAAGGTCTGTTTCTATGCTGGGGACAAGCAGCCTGCTGAATGACCATTGCCATAGTATAGTCGTGTGTGTTTGTCACCCAGATCCAGGTAGTTCTGCTATGGAGTCTGAGCCAGCCGGGGACGGTGGTGGATTGAAGTGGAATCAGACAGAAACATCTTTTGGGATTTTTAGCACCTCCACACTTTCTCATTTTTAACACTTTATCCAGGGGCAGCTCTGCTACTTACAGAAATAAAAATCAAAATGGACCTATTCTCATATTGTAAAAAGCAATGTCAATGAGATTCCAAAAATACAACTTGGCCTTGAACTGTGATCAAGCCTTAAACATGAGCTCAGCAAAACAGCATGGAAATCAATCAATCAAGTATGCTCCATGTTTCAATCTATATGCCAACAATAATAAAAATTTAGGTGTGGGCTTCAAAAGCCAGTGTTTCTTATATTAAATTCCCCGTGGCACTTTTGAATTGAGTTGAATCACAAAATAAAGCAGTTTGTATATTTATGGGATTTTTTTTCCTTCAGAAATTTTGTGATTGGAGTCAAATGCATCCCATATGTGTGAGGGCCGAGCTACACATCCCCGGAACATGGGTTCCCACCAGCAACTACCTCAGTTTGTGAGTGCTTCCAGGGACAGTTTTCCACATTCTCCTCACACTTCCCCAAGCAAAGACTAGGAGGAAATACTAAACCACTATGTGTGAACAAGCATAGTTCAGATCATGAAGGAAATGAGAGAAACTCACTCAGTTGCTCTCCCCCCTGAAAATCCAGGTAAGCCCCCCTCCCAGGGCTTTCCTCAATCTGAAATCCAGCTACGATCGCCACAGATCCCCAGGGAAGCTTTGTAACATGGCAGATAACAGGGGTACTAAAACACACAGCCCAGACGCAAATGGTCTTAGATGATAGAAATTTCAGATGTTCTTGTTGTAAAATATGTGTGCGGCACACACACGTGTGTATGTGCATGTTGATGTGTGTGGGTATACATGTGCGCATGGTCTGCATGCATGTGTGTGGACATGTTTGTGAAGGCTAGGGGACAACCTTAGGTGTCATTCCTCAGTGATGACACCCACCTACCCCCACCCCAAACAAGGTCTCTCATCCTAGATGTCACCAATTAGCTAGATTGGAAGTCAGAGGAACCTGCCTGTCTCCAATTTTCCAGCACAAGGATTACAAGTATACCACCATGCCCAGCATGTATTTTCATGTGGGTTCTGAGGTAAGCAAACTCTTTACTGACCGAGCCAATTTCACCAGCCCCCACTTTCAGGAATTCCTCAGAAAGGAAATTAAATAAACAGCTTTTGACCATATTTTTCAGTCCCCTGACACCACCTGTGAGGAAGTAGTTAGGCTTAGGGGCCATTCTATGAATGACTGGGCTGGCACAGCATACCCAATGTGTCAGGCCCAGCCCAGCCCAAGGACATAGCCCTGGGATGGGTCTGCACAAGAGGCCAGAGGAGAGAACCAGTGGAGAGGTCCTGTGGCTCGGAGTCGAGAGAGGAGTGTTAGGGAGACCTGGAGGAGCTGATATCATGCTTAGAGATAAAGGGGAGACTAAAGAGGGGAGGAAAAGGTACCAGGCCAGAAGGTCATCAGAGCTGGGAGCAGCAGAGAACACTGGGCCCTGTCTCCATTTGCAGATCTGACGAGAGAGGACATGGCCCAGTGGAGCTCTGCAGCTCTGAGTGGGAGTTCAGGCCAAACTGAGGCTGGAGGACAGACCCAGGCCGCCAAGAGTGCATAGGAATCTGGGCTCCAGAAAGGTGTAGCCTTGTAATGACATGATGTCTGGTATGATTTCATCAGGGATAGTGATCAGGACACTGTGCTGCTTCTTCTAAATGTCTTGATTTATGGTTTAGAAGCCAGATGTCAGGCAGCAATGTATAAAGGCTGGAAGGCTTGGTTGCTGAGTGGTATTTTCTGTGCACACAGCCCGGGCAGCTCCCGCACTGCAGACTTCCACAGCCAGTGATGGCATGAGGTTTCCAGGAAGCAAATGGATCATGTGATAAGATGTCCCCTGCAACGGCGCAGTCCCAGGGTGAAAACTATGAAGAGGTGTGGCTGGTAGCTGGGACTCCCAGCCATGCCAGTACTACGTCTAGCCTTGATCACCTGAAGGCCTTGTGCCGCTCATTCTATTTGGGCTGCTGGCAATGGGTTGCCATTACATTTTAGACTCTAATTTCTTTAGCTCTTAGAAATGCTAGGTGTTTACCTTTTAAAATCCGAGTCCAGCTAATATTTGGAAAGCAGAGAATTTCATGACATGCAATGTGATACTCAGAACTGGGCCTCCATCTGGCCTGGCCAACCCTTGCTACTGAATGTCTTTGCCCAAAACACTTATCATTGGTTGCCTACTATCCTTGAGGAGAGTGTGAGAGTTAAAAATATTCCAGGCCAGGAACAGGATGCATGCCTATGACTCCAGCACTGGGGAAGCTGAGGCAGGCGAGTCATGAATTTGAGGCCAGGTTGGGATATACATATGAAGATCTTGTCAAAATAGAGAGGTCAGGGAGAAAAGGGAGATAGGGTGGGAGGCAATAAGGAAAGAGAAGGGAGGGGAAGGAAAGGACAGAAGAAAGGAAAAAGGAGAAGAAGCCCCATTAATGTTCCCAAACTCAGTCTTGTCTTGTCTTTGAGGTAGGGTCTCACTCTAGCCCAGGCTGACCTGGAATTCACTATGGAGTCTCAGGGTGGCCTCGAACTCAGGCGATCCTCCTATCTTTGCCTCCCAAGTGCTGGGATTAAAGGTATGTGCCACTATGCCTGATTCAAAATCAATCTTAATACTAAAAGGATCAAGCTGAATGCTGGCCTCTCTAGATCAAACTGGTATCAGAGATCTGTGAACCTCTTCAGATGTGGAATTCTATTTCTTTTAACCTCTAAAGGTTAGACGTGATAATAACATGCTGATAACCCCCTTATCTACCAGGACAGCAAAATGCAGCCTGAGGATGCTATGGTGTTTACTTTGATCAAGGGGGCACACTAAGCAGCTTGCACATTTGCCTTAAAAGTTCCCAGATAACCTGAGAAGTGACAAGAAACGGGCCATAAATAAAAGTTAAGTATCCCAAAGAAAATACACGCCCAAGATGGCTTTGTTCTGTCACACAGAATAATTCTGTTTCATGCTACATAGCAAAGGAGTTTCAAGTAGTCCTTTTTAGTTTTGTCTGATTTACTGAAAACAGATTCCAGAGGGGAGGGATGGTCTCAGATCCTTTTCTCTTGCATATTTCTCAAAAGATTTAAAGGTTTGTAAGAAAACAGACCATACTAGAACACATTTCTCACTTTAAAAAGAGAAAGGAAAAAAAAAAAATCTCAGAGATACATACCAAGGATTGGTCTGAGCCAACTGTTAGTAACCTCCTTGGGTCCTAACTCTATATCTTCTGTTAAGAATAGTAAAGATTTTTTTTTAATTTTTTATTTATTTATTTGAGAGCGACAGACACAGAGAGAAAGACAGATAGAGGGAGAGAGAGAGAATGGGCACGCCAGGGCTTCCAGCCTCTGCAAACGAACTCCAGACGCGTGCACCCCCTTGTGCATCTGGCTAACGTGGGACCTGGGGAACCGAGCCTCGAACTGGGGTCCTTAGGCTTCACAGGCAAGCGCCTAACCGCTAAGCCATCTCTCCAGCCCAGAATAGTAAAGATTTTAAAAAGAAGATTTGATGGTAATTCCCACAAGAAAGGCTTGCTCATTTAATTTCATAAAATTTAGAAACTTATGCTATCTTAACCTTAAATAGTTCTATAAATTACAGTTGAGCCCCAAGAGCCTCCCACTTTCTTGCCTCTCAGACTGCCTACTAGAGATGCATGTGGGTTTCCCCCGTGTGCTTCCTGCAGCCCCAAGGCATTCTCTGAAGGCCAACTGATCATCATTAGGACCTTTGACTCCTGTGATAGAACTTAGTTAGGATGGATAAACCATCAAGATGCTAGTCTGTTATAGCAAACCTTCATAGTTCTACAGCCTTCAAGACTCACATAAACTTTCTTCTACTGCAGCTATTACTGTATTCCTTTGGAAAACTATTTTTTTTAGTTTTTAAAACTTATGTGTGTGTGTGTGTGTTGCACATGCGGAGGCCAGAGGGCAGCCTTGAAGTAGCTCTGTTCTTTTTCCACTTTCTTTTTTTCCCCCCATGTTCTTTGTGACACGCTCTCTTGCAATTGCAAATTCCCCAGCTTTGAATTCTCCTGGCTCTACCTTCTATTGTGCTGGGATCACAGATGCGGGTGTCACTGTGCATCCAGCTTTATATGGGTGCTAAGGAATCAAACTCAGGTTGGTAAGCTTTATAGACAAGCGCCTTTTTAATCAGTGAGACATCTGCCTTGCCCCTGAGAAGCTCTTTTTTTTTGTCACTATCAATTGTACACCAGTGGTGACAACTCTAGCCTTGTATCCAGAGAGGCCACCGTTTCAGTCCTGCCAATGAGGATTACACTCTCGCTGCACTGTGACATAGTCGGACATGAGAACTATTGAATTCAGAGCCAGTGAGAAGTCGGTGGTTTCGTTGAGAGAGGTTTAGTTCCTCCTTGCTACTGGGCTTATCAATGTGAGGCTTGAGTAGTAGCCATCTTGCTACCAAGTGGTGAGACTCTTGAGAACAGAGTTCCCAAAAAGAGAGAGAAACATGAAATATGACCTATTCCTTTTGGCTATGCTCATCAATAAATTTCCTTTCCATGTTTAAGCCAATTTGAGACAAATTTTATATAATTAGTAACAGGATGTATAAAAGTATATGAGAGTAAGAAATTCTGCTAACACAACTTTGGACCCTACAGCAGTGGAGACACAAAGCTGGAAATAATTCAAGTGCATGGCCATATAGGGCTTCTTCTCCCACCAATAAGAGGTCTCTGAGGCAGACCACCATTCAGTGTCTACAGTACTCCTAAATCATTTATATATATATTTTAAATCAGCAAGCCAAAGACAAAGTGCAGACCACAAAAGTGAAATTAAAGTGAAGGTTCATTTCTGAGGAAGCAAAAAGAAGATACCAGGAATCTATTATGGAACTAATGGTGCAGAGTAGATATTATTTAAAATCAGGGCTGGAAGGATGGCTTAGAGGTTAAGGCACTTGCCTGCAAAGCCGAAGGACCCAGGTTCAATTAATTCCTCAGGACCTACATTAGTCAGATGCACAAGGGGGTGCATGCATCTGGAGTTTGTTTGCAGTGGCTGGAGGCCCTGGTGCACCTATTCTCTCTCTCCTTCTTTCTCTGTCAAATAAATAAATAAATAAAAATTACTCTCTCTGTCTCTAAATAATTAAAAATAAATCTTTACAAAATCTTTAAGGACTGGAGAGATGGCTTAGTGGTTAAAGCACATGCCTGCGAAACCTAAGGACCCAGGTTTGATTCTTCAGGTCCCATGTAAGACAGATGCACATGGTGGTGCGTGTGTCTGGAGTTACTTTGCCATGGCTAGATGCCCTGCCACACCCATTCTCACTCACTCTCTAAAAAATAAATCTTTAAAATCAAATCAGTTTCAACAATAGCAGAAAAAAATCTGGAATATATATATATATATATATATATATATATATTCATAAGCAGAAAGAGAGAGAGAGAGAGAGAGAGAGAATGGGCACGCCAGGGCCTCTTGTCACTGTAAACAAACACCAGATATATGTGCCACTTTGTGTATCTGGCTTTAAGTAGGTACTGAGGAATTAAACCTGTGGCCATCAGGGTTTGTAAAACAAGCACCTTTAACTACCAAGCCATCTCACCAGGACCCCCAAATAAAATATAGCTGCTTAATTAAATAGATGTTAGAGGCAAAACTAGAGGTATTCAATCCTAGAAGATGAAAAGTGTGTTGGGTGATATCGGTTTATATGCCACTTTCTTGAGGGCACTATCTGATCCTCAAAGTGTTATGTCGTTTGTACCATGTATAAAAATCACAAATTAACTAGCTTAAATTAACTGGCTTCAGTGATAGAATTTGAGCATCCAGATAGCTAAAAACTGAGGAAGGAAATAATAACAAGGCTAAATAGAGAATCTCCAACACATTTCCTCCCAAGGTTTGGCTAAACCCTGATCTAGACATAGATCAAAAGGACTAAGTGATCATGACAGAAAGAAACAGCTGAGACTGAGGAAGTCTTGGAGAGGTCTTAGCTGCTGCCACAGCAGAGAAGCTCCTGTGCTGAATCTACATTACAGGGACTTGGCAAATTCTCTGATTTTTCACTGAACTTTCAGAAAGGTCATACTTAGGAATAAAGACTATGCCCCGTGATCACAGGAAGCCAAACCAAATAAGCTCACCCTAACAAATTATAAAACCAAGCCTCCTCCACCAGCTCAAATGATTAGCTAGAAATGTTAACACCTGCTAGGAAACAACATCCCTCTCTTCAAAAGAAGAGAATGGTGCTGGAGAAATGGCTTAGCGGTTAAGCGCTTGCCTATGAAGCCTCAGGACCCCGGTTCGAGGCCTGATTCCCCAGGATCCACGTTAGCCAGATGCACAAGGGGGCGCATGCGTCTGGAGTTCATTTTCAGTGGCTGGAGGCCCTGGCGTGCCCATTCTCTCTCTCTCTATCTGCCTCTTTCTCTCTCTCTCTATCACTCTCAAATAACTAAAATAACCAAAAAAAAATTAAAAAAAAAACAAAAGAAGAGAATGAAAAAGCTAAGCAAAAACAAAGAGAAACATCAAAATAAGCTGCCAGCAGAAAAAAAAGTACAGTATAGTTAGAAGATTATGATATGAATGACTGCTAACCACATATCAGAATAAAATGAGGGCCAGATGTCAATGAAAGCATTGAAGGAAAGAAAGAAAACTGTCAATCCAGAATTCTAAAGCCAGGAAAATCATCCCTCCAAAATTACATTTTCTTTTTTTTCTTTTTTCTCAATTTTTATTAACATTTTCCATGGTTATAGAAAATATCCCATGGTAATACCCTCCCTCCCACTTTCTCCTTTGAAATTCCATTCTCCATCATATCCCTCCCCATCTCAATCAGTCTCTCTTTTATTTTGATGTCATGATCTTTTCCTCCTCTTATGATGGTCTTGTGTAGGTAGTATCAGGCACTATGAAGTCATGAATATCCAGGCCAACTTATCTGGAGGGAGTACGTTGTAAGGAGTCCTACCCTTCCTTTGGCTCTTACATTCTTTCCACCACCTATTCCACATTAGACCCTGAGCCTTGGAAGGTGTGATAGAGATGTTACTCAGTACTCCAGTCACTTCTTTCCAGCACAATGATACCTTCTGAGTCATCCCAAGGTCACTGCCATCTGAAAAGAGAAGATTCTCTACCCAAAGTGAGAGTAGCATTAATATAAGGGTATAAATATTAAGAGAAGTGCTTACTGGGCAGTTTGATAAGCATAGTATATAGACTTATCCAGACATCAGCAGATGTTACACCCCTAGGGCTCATGACTACCCCTGTTTTAAGTTTTCAGTATCAGGGATGTATTCCCTCCCTTGGAGTGGGCCTCCAGTCCAATTGGAGGGCAGTTGGTTTCCACCATGACAGACCTGCCACTGTTGCACCCGTTGGCTCGTTTGGCCTGGCTGGCCAATTATAAGGCTTGCAGTGTCCACTGTTGAGTATCTTCACTGGAGGTATCTCTTTCTCCCATTGAACTACATGTAGAATGGCTTCTTCCAGCTTTCTGTCAGTTGGTTTACATGGAGGAGGTTATCAGCTCAGTTCCAGCAGGATTTCTCAGTGGCCTTGCAGCCCAAGTATGTGGAGTCTTCAGCAATAGGGTCTTACCATCTATTCCTGGTGGGAAACCAAGGGCCTTGGCAATGGCCTATACTGTTTTGGGGGCATTAGGGACCTCCCTGGCCAACAACTCACTGGAGGTATCCCATGCCTGGCACTGAAAATTTTCTAACAATGATCTATTTATTTATTTATCTATTTAAGAAAGAAAACAGAGAAAGAGACAGACAGGGCCTCTTGCCTCTGTATATGAACTCCACATGCATCTGGCTTTATGTATGTGTTGGGGAAACAAAGCCAGACCATCAGGCTTTGCGAACATGCACCTTTAATAACTGAACCATCTCTCTAGCCTGTTCTTATGTTTTCTTGATAAAATAAGAGCCCACTCTACTTTCTCTCCAGGTTTCCTATGGCTGAAACAAAGTGTGAAACATGTGCTTTGCTTAGGATGTGTGGAGATTGTTTTTCAAATGTGCATGAAATATGGCTGAAAACTCTCCTACTGGGGAGGGGCAGGACGAGAAAAGTCAGAAGACGGCTGTCATCCGCTTCTCGTCGCTGGGATAAAGTGACTGACAATAAGCCGCTGATTGGAGGAAAGATTTTTATTTTGGCTTACTGAATCGAGGGGGCACTCCATGATCAGAAGGGGCAAGTATGGCATGAGCAGAGGCTGGATGTCACTTCCTGGCCAACATCAGGTAGAAAACAATAGCAGAGGAATAAGCAAGGGGAACCGGCTGTAACACCCCTAAGTCCTCCCCCAATATTGTACCAGCTTCAGCCAGGCTCTACCTCCCAAATTGCCCTCAGCTGGGGACCAAGCATTCAGAACCCATGAGTTTATGGGGGATCTCTGATTTGAGTAATAAAATGAACGAGGGGCTGTTGTTCTATAACTCATTCTTACGTTGAATCTTCTTTATCAAGGGAGCAGAGACAACATGGGTTTTGGTTCTATCTAAAAGACGTGGCATTTCAGGGAGGAGGCTGAAAACTATGTAGGTTATAGAAATATTAACCTGCCACTTGTTCATACAGAATATATCCTCCAAGATCTTAGAAACCGGGAGCTGTGCTAGACACTTCTCCTACTGGTGCCAGCAAGTCAATAGGAGAGGAATGCACGCTTGCTTTGTGTCCCAAAGCCTCAAACTCCAACCAACCCCCAGCTGCGGAAGCTTAGGAAAGAGACGGCAAATTATATTATATATATGCATATTATAATATGACTGGAAGGGAGGGAAGACAGGGCTGGGCAGTATTTAGGCTTTGTGTTTAAAGGACTACAGAGGAATAATTTCTTTCTGACAGTTCTTTAGTCTAGAGAAACTGAGTTTACCCAGTTGGACATCCTGGGGCCATTGTGTATTGCTGCGTGGTCTTTACCTGCAAGAAGGGGAGTGGTCTCAGCTCTAGGTCAGACATGAGTAGAGTAGAGAAAGTTAGTCAAGGTGGGATCTGTGCTGTGCTTCCTCAGACCTGAAGGATCCTGGTCTGGGGTTGGGTCTGCCAGAGTCAACTTTCCCAGGCGCCCTCGGATAGCAGGGCTACTAGCAATGTAAATGCCGGTTAGTGTCCCGGCGCTGGTTCATCACGATAGAAAAAGGCTCCGTCTTCTGGGGAGGTCCTGCACCTGCTGAACTGAGGACTGCGATGTGCTTGCCCTACCAGGGGGATGCTTTCTCTGCTGTGTTCCATTTTAAATGATTCGAGAACAAGGGGAAGAGCAGATGAGGAAAAGAAAGAAGAGAAGCCACTGGAAGGAGACTCACAGGAGCCATGAACAATAATATTGATGGCGACACTTTTGTGTAGAAGAGTGACAAGCAATCTGTACCATGCTATGCCAAGTGCCTTTCATGTGAGCTTCTAGTGACACTCCCTCATGGAAACTATAGGGGATAGATGATATAATTATAAGCCCTATTTGAGAGATGAAGAAACTGAGGCTCAGAGGTGACCCATCCAGCATGTCAATGCCAGTCAGGACAGGCCCAGAACCAGAACCTCTTGTGAGTGTGACTCAGACCTGCATTGTCACTTTCCTTCTTATTCCACAAAGCTTCTGCCAGTCATGTGCACCTTGTCCCCATCCACTTAGAGACAGTTAGGGATGCATCGACTCTCTCAAGACAGAAAGCTTCTAAAAAGTTTTAGAAGTGGTCAAGAGCATGTTTGCTAACCACTCTGCCCAGTTATCGTCTACCTTCCTAAACCCAGAGGGCATTGCAATAGGTATATTGGTCACTTTACTCAGGGCTGAGACCAAATACCTGACAAGAGGCAGCCTCAGGAGGGAAGGGTTATCTTGGTTTATAGCTCCAGGTGACACCATCATGCAGGGAAGGGGGTATCAGGAGTGGGAGGCCAGCTGATCACACTGTATTAGCAATCAGGAAGCAGAGAGTGAACAGGAAGTGGGGCAGGGCCATAAAACCTCAAGGCCCACCCCTAGCAACCACTGATTCCTGGAACAGTGCTTCTGCAAAGATGGAAACCTGTGTTAGCCCTATCTGAGCTCTGTGCTGGCTCTGTCTGGGCTGGGGGATGGGTGTTCTGAGCTCTTTCTTGTCCATACAATGAATCAACTGGGGCTGGGGAAATGGCTTAGTGGTTAAGGCATTTCCTTGCGAAGCCTAAAGACCATGGTTTGATTCCCCAGGACCAATGTAAGCCTGATGCACAAGGGGGCGCATGCATCTATAGTTTGCATTGGCTAGAGGCCCTGGCATGCCCATTCTCTGTTTCTCTCTATCTGTCTCTTTCTTTCTCTCTCTCAAATAAATAAATGAATAAGTACATTTAAAAATGAATCAATTGATGGAAATTTTTATAAAGGAGTGTTTAAGCACAATAGATACTGTGATATCCATGAGTGTCTAAAGCCACTTAACCCTGGATGCACCCAATCCTGTCTGGTTTGGGAAGCTAAGCAGGGATAGGCCTGGTTAGTACTTGGATGGGTGACTAAAACACCAGACACTGCTCACAGGCCTTCATCTTTATTGCAGCATATTTTATCCAACAGATTGGCAAAGGTTGAGTTTGAAAGAACTGGGCTAATGAAATGATAACAAATAGCTGCCCTTGGCCCTGCTGGTGGATGGATAAATGGGCCCAGCCCATTTGGATAGCTACTAAAAATAAAACAATAAGCCAGGTGTGGTGGTGCACATCTTTAATCCCAGCACTTGGGAGGCAGAAGAAGGAGGATCACAGTGAGTCTGAGGTCACCCTGAGACTACATAGTGAATTCCAGGTCAGCCTGGACCAGAGTGAAACATAACTTCAAAAACTAAAATATAACATATAAATAAATAAATAAACAATAGTGATGCCCATCATAATAAATTGCAATATGTGTGCACACTGATGCACTTCCAGATTCCCCAATGCTCTGTTTGTCAGTGACTGGTACATACAATGCTATTGATCATAACAAAGTTAGGAGTGACCTGCACGTCCTTGGTTGAGGGCTGGTTTGATAAACGCACTACATCTCCCAAACACAGAACTCTATTCATCCAGTAAAAGGAATGAATATGTACTATTAAACAGGACCATGAAAATCCAGTCTCTAAGAGAAAAATGTAGTGAGCAATATGGTGTGTGTGTGTGTGTGCATTTGATATGGCCGTGTGTCTGGAGGGGTTCATGCATGCATAGCATGTGTACAACTTCTTTGGATAGGTTTGCTTTAACAATAGCTGTTAAAAGTGGCTACTAAGGGGAGGGAACTTGGGAGGTTTAGGATTAAAGAGAATTTTTTTTTTTTTTTTTTTTTTTTGGTTTTTCGAGGTAGGGTCTCACTCTAGCCCAGGCTGACCTGGAATTCACTATGTAGTCTCAGGGTGGCCTTGAACTCATGGCATTCCTCCTACCTCTGCCTCCCAAGTGCTGGGATTAAAGGCATGCGCCACCATGCCTGGCGAGAATTTTTCATTACAGAGATTTTTGTACTCAAAGTTTTTCCTTTGTATATATAATTACTTTTTGCTAAAAACACTAAGATCTGGGAAGATAGTTCAGTGGACAGAGCCTTTGATGCTCCAACCTGAATACCCAGGTTTTGATCCCCAGGCCCCATGTAAAAGCCAGAAGCCATGAAGGACGCCCACCACACCAGAGGGCCAGCATTGTTTGTTTCTTGCTGTGTGTGATCTGTGTGCCTGTACACTTTCATGTGTGTGAGCACACACCATGGTGCATGTGTAGAGGTCAGACAAAATGATCGCTGTGAGTTGTATGTGTCAGCCTGGGCGACCCAGTAAACCCCAGGCCTGCTTAGGCTACAGTATGAGATATGATCTAAAATAAATAAATAAATGAATGAATAGTATTTCTCAGACTGCCAGAGGTCAGAACAAAAACATAAAAAAGTAATTTCAGGGTTCAGTAGTCAAGTGAGCTTCCTGCCCAAGCATGAGGGCCTAAAGCTGCCTGAATTTGAATCTGCAGACCCCACATTAAATAGCTGGGGCTGGCCATGGGTATCTACCACCCAGTCCCATAGAAGATCCAGGAGTCACTGGAGTTCACACACACACACACAAAACGAGGCACGCTCCTGGGTCAGTGAGACACTTCAGGGTAGACAAGGGCGAACAGAAGAGTGATGGAGGAGGCGCTCAACCTCCTGCTCCTGCCACGACTGGCGAGCTCACCCCGCTGCAGGCGAGTGCATCGGGCTCCAAGGGCCCATACACACGTGTGCATACACAAGACATTGCACACACATAAGCCAAAGCACACACACGCACATATATATTTCATAGCATTAATTAATTTATAATTTATTTCAAATTTTATATAAAGAATTACATACCCACATACATACATATTTACAGTTACGTATATGTGTGCTGTATTCAGATGTATATCTATAATATATAGTTATAATATAAATGTATAATATATTCATATATGGCATATATAACCAACTGAGCTAATAAGTTCTTACACTGGAATATAGATATGCATATATATATGCATATATATATACATATATATACTACATTCATATTTGTATTGGAAATATGAATATATTAGTTCAGTTGGTTAAAAGCAGAAAGTCGATACAACTTCATTCATTGGTTCTCTCCCAATTTGGAAACTCAGCCTTTCTTTCCACAACCACAAACCATCTTGGAGCCAAGGTTGGCCTTCTTGCACAAGGAACAGACCCGCTCCTAGCCAGTGCCCCAGCGTCTCTCCCACATCCTCACAGAGCAGACACCCTCAGCACCTACTCCCCACCAGAGGCACCAGAACCAGCCCAGAGAGGTTGTCTTGCAAGCCGCACGGGAGGCGAACGGACTTTGTTGGCCTGGCCTAAAATCATCGATGTGCTCAGAAAACAATAACACATCTCTGAGTCACATTTGTTGAGTGTGCTCAAGTCCCGAGAGAAAAAGAGTCAAAAATAGCTAGGCACTTTGGAACCCTTTAGCCAAAAAAAAAAAAAAAGTCCCTCTTTGGCATACTTGTTTTTTCAGCATTCAATGAACAAAAAGGTTCAGTGTTTCGACCACCAGGAGAAAGCCAAGTTTTTAGAAACACAGTCACACTTTTGGCTGACGTCAGGACATTTTCCAACTGGGCTTTCATAGGCCTACGTCGGGGTGGTCTGCCCGACCTCCCACAGGCTTCCCCATGCCAAGTTGTGTTTGTAAACCTAAGAGCAGTCACAGCCCTGCATGCTCGTCAAAAGCTGGATGTCCAGGACTCTGAGACGGGGAAATGCAAAGGTGTCTTCAGGTGGCTCCTCAAAGCAAACGCTGACCGTCTGCAGCGGAGAGAAGTCCGTGGAACTACACCCCTTATGTCCTCGTGGAGAAGCGGGGCCAACTTGCGGCCCCTCCTACAGAAACCCAAGATTGATTTATTTCCACCGGGCAGATTAAAATATACAGTGTTTCCATGGGGATGACTGGACTTCATAAACCTGTCACTGCTTGGCCATGTGCGGCCTTTGATCCTTTCTGCTGGGCCTGGTTGGTGCTGGGGAGCTTTAAAGCTGCCACTGGGACACGTGTGTCTCTGTATCCGTCCTCCTGCATGTTGAACTTGGCTGTCCTCATTAGAGAGGGGAAGGTGAGCTTTTACTATTTTAAAGCAGAACCGCTCAGCAGCCCCCAGACCACACAGCTCTGGGCAGCAAGGCAGGCTGGCTGCTACCTCTCTGTCGGTGGCATGGGCTCTGCCAGTTGCTCGGGCTGGATCGTGATTCCTCTTCTCCCACTCACTGGCGTTTCCACCAGCATCACATGCACAAAGGACCCCGTCCTGCTAGAGAGAAATACGCCTCAGCCTGGTCCATGCAATTCAGCAAAGTGCAAGAAAAGGAGGGTGTGGTGCTGGGACCAGGGACTCCAAGGAAGAAGATGCTGAGCTATCTGTCAGTTAGGAAGGACAGCAGCAACGGAGGAAATCCACGACCAGAGACCTGCCCGGCAGGCTGTGAAAATCGACTCGGTGGCTCACCAGGCATTGTGTGCACCTGGTGGGCAGGGCAGTCACGAAGCACTTCATGAGGAGTTTGCTGACCAAGCTGGGTCTGACAGACTGTCTGAAGGTGTGGCTGGGGGAAGGTGATACAGAAGCACCTTCCAGAAAGACGGGCGACATGAGCAAAGGCACAAGGATGGGGACAGCACGGGGAGTTGAAGGGGTCTGTGAGGCTGCCATGAGCAGTGAGAGGTGGAGGACAAGAGGTGACAGGGACACAGACAGCCTCACTGAGCTCTTCATGAAAAGTAATGACGACATTCTTCATCTCCAACTGGGACCTAGCCACCCTCTCGCGTCCAGGCACGGAAAATAAAGGGTGGCGTGCACGTACACACACACACACACACCGGAAACTAACTTCAATCTCACTTATGAAGACAGATGAAAAATCCTCAGTAACACATCAACAAATACAATGCAGTGGACAGTCAGTCCCCTGTGGCTCTGTTGATGCCAGCATCAGAGCGGTGGTTCGACACTGGCCAGTGTATGAAAACTAAAGGAAGCATCAGCCCAACTAGATCATGCGAGGCAATCATCTCTAAGGCATGCTGAAGAGTCAGTCAACAACACAGTAGCATTGATTTCAGGAGGAAAGGGCTAACAATGAATATAACAGAATTTTCTTAAAATAAATATTTTGTGTTTTAAGCCAATAGTGTGACTTTTAACAGTAAACCCTTGGCACTATGACCATGAGGAAGATGAAGTGGCCATTTATAGCCCCTGTGGGTCAGCACCGTTTTCAAGACAGTTTTTTTTAATGAGAGAGTGGGAGGAAAAGAGAAAGAGAATTGGCATACCAGGGCCTCCGGGCACTGCTGCAATCAGACTCCAGACGCGTGTCACCTTGTGCACGTGTGTCACCTCGTGTGCATGTGTCAACTTGTACATCTGGCTTATGTGGGTTCTGGGGAGTCAAACCTGGGGTCTTAGATTTCTCAGGCAAGCACCTAGACCACTAAACTATCTCTCCAGCCCCTTGAAGGCATTTTTTAAATTTTATTTTCCAAGGTAGGGGCTCACTCTAGCTCAGGCTGGCCTGGAATTCACTATGGAGTCTCAGGGTGGCCTTGAACTCATGGCGATCCTCCTACCTCTGCCTCCCAGTGCTGGGATTAAAGGCATGAGCCACCACGCCCGGTTCTTGAAGGCATCTTTCAAAGCCACCAAGGAATGAAATAGTACTTCCAGCCACCTCAAATCAAAGCCAGACAAGTTGTGATCTTCGATGCTGCTAGGAATGTGATTGGTGTACTTTCTTTTCTGAAATACAAATCAGCAATGAACCTCTAGAGCTTTGGAAACATTCAGGCCCTGGGCCTATAGTTCCACCTTTAGTGGGTGTATGAAGGATGTTATTACACTTACAATTACTTACCCTGCCTCTGCAGCGTCACTTGAACTTTTGTATCATCTAAATACTGAGCAACAGAATGATGCCATGAATGATGCTGAGTTGATATTAGCAACCACAACATGTTGCCTATGACTCTTGCTTTGAAGAATATTTAACAACAGGAGAATGCTCACATTACCACATGGAAAACACCAATATAAAGTTAAGTACTCGGGCTGAGGAGGTGGTTCAGCCTGCAGGCCTGAGAGGGCCTGATTTGTCTTGAGTTCAATTCCCCAGCACCCATTGTAAACAGCTGGCCATTGCCAACATGCCTGTAACCCCAGTCCCGTGTGGGGTGGAGGCAGGAGAATTGCTGGTGCTCAATGATCAGTCTGCAAACGAACTCCAATGCACGCACCACTTAGAACATCTAGCTTTATGTAAGTACGAGAGTTGAACCTGCCCTGTCAGGCTTTGCCAAA
The DNA here is from genome assembly GCF_020740685.1 of Jaculus jaculus. Classification (NCBI taxonomy): domain Eukaryota; kingdom Metazoa; phylum Chordata; class Mammalia; order Rodentia; family Dipodidae; genus Jaculus; species Jaculus jaculus. Next base: position 12,640,200 of record NC_059102.1, on the reverse strand, counting down.
CAAGCACCTTTAACTGCTGAGCCATCTCTCCAGCCCCACCGGTCTGACTGAAAATGGAAGCTCCAGATTCAGTGAGAGGCTCTGTCACAAGGCAACACATGAGTGAGTGATAGAGGAGGGTACCCAATATTCTCTGTCTGCACACGTGGGCATGAACTATGTGCATCTGCACATACGTGTGCATACACACTAGCAAAAGAATTGAATGAAGTGGATATTTGCACAGCCTATTTTAAAATTATAGCCACACAGGGAAATAGTGAAAGAATAAATATTGCAAGTGGCATCAGAGATTATCGCTCCGGTGATGAGACAAGGACACCAAGGTCGTGTGTGTGCTCAACGTGTACCTCGCTTCACAAGTGTTCTAGAAGGCATGCTCCTTGCTGTTTACATTCAGAACTATAAAATGAACTCTTTCATTTAAAGTACAGGGATAGTTTTTTTTTTTTTTTTTTTTTTTGGTTTTTCGAGATAGGGTTTCACTCTAGCCCAGGCTGACCTGGAATTCACTATGGAGTCTCAGGGTGGCCTTGAACTCATGGCGATCCTCCTACCTCTGCCTCCCGAGTGCTGGGATTAAAGGCGTGCGCCACCATGCCCGGCTTAATTCAAGGGTTTTTGAAATGTGGGTATTCTTACCTTGGGAAGGATTTAACAATGGATTCATGGAACATCCCAGAACATCTGCTGCTGGCTCGGTGGGAGCTTTGTCATCACTTGGGGGTGAATCCTAATAAAAAACTATCCCATAAACTGGGCATAGTGGCACACGCCTTTAATCCCAGCACTCGGGAGACAGAGGTAGGAGGATCGCCATGAGTTCAAGGCCACCCTGAGACTCCATAGTGAATTCCAGGTCAGCCTGGGCTAGAGTGAAACCCTATCTCGAAAAACCAAAAAAAAAAAAAAAAAGAACCCTTGAATTTATTCTTTGGGATTCTGCACATGTGTCTGTGGTCGTTTGAATCTAATGTCTCCCAGAGACTTGTGTGTTCTCAATGCTTGGTCCCCAGATGGTGGCAATCTGGGATTTGGAGTCTTGCTGGGAGAGGTGTGCCAGGGGCGTGGGTTCAGGGGTGTAAGAGCCAGAACGGAGCTCACTCTTACTGCTTCCTGCCAGCTGCTGTGGCAGAACATGATCCTGTCCTCTGCTCCACTCCTGTCCCTGCCACCGTGAAGCTTCCCCTCGAGACCATAAGCCCAAAATAAACCTTTTCCTCCCATCAGCTGAACTTGGTGAAGTGTTTTTTCCCAGCAATGTGAAGGTAATTACAAAAGTGTCAAATTGGTTTACTCTATCTAGGATTTTGTATATTAAACATGAGTGAGAAATTCCAAGACCTGCCCACCAGGGTCTTGGAGGAGACTCACAGAGCTGGGTGGTTTCAGCAGCTCCGCAGTAACCAGACATGCCGGGAAGAACTTCCACACTACTTTCCCAGGGACAGAAAGAGGCAGTGCCACATTCACGGACGACCCTTGTGCTCAGTGGAGGGATATACTGTGCTTGTGATGACAGAGGCTGCCTTTCCCCGTGGTCAAAATCCAGGTCGTCCTGCTCTGACCTTATCAAGACCTTCTTGGCAGTGGAGGAGGGCTGAAGTGCGCAGGCGCCGTTCTAGCAGGGTGCTCTATAATCCCACCTCAGCCCTGTAGCCTGCAGGAGAACCAGCACACACCCCCTGCAGCTGTTTGAAGGGTTGAAGTTTTACCCAAATTGGCAAAAGCACGCCACGCTCTTTTACACTTCTCCCTTTGGGGCCTCCTTGGAATCCAGCAATAAGCAACCAGTACACTTTCTGTCGAAGACTGATTCTGCCTTTGACTTCTCTTCCAATAGTCGTTGGTAGCCTAGATCAGCTCCATGCCCTACAGCTGGCCATGAGCGCAGGATGGGGGCCAGATCCGGACAGTCTTTCCTCATGTCCTCAACCCGACCCACCGGTGAACCACCAAATCTCACATGACATAGCTTTAAATGGCACTGGCGCCACATCCAGTCCTTTGAAAGCACCTAATGGGTTAAGCATCCAGGCGCCCCGGCTCCTGCTGGCACTTCAGCTCCTGGCCAGCAGGGTGCTTCCACTTCCCAAACACCTTCTGAATTCTGTTTCCCTAAGGAGCAGGGCCTCTGGTCCGTGCATAGCCCAAGGCACCTGGAGAGATGGTGGTGTGCATCTCTTCCGTCCTTCCTCTTTTTTCTCAAAGCCACCCTTTCCAAGTCCAGGCTTCAGCATATTGCTCAGACACTCAAGAAATGGGAGCCACCCAAGGATTATTAAACTAATGAAATGGGGCTGGAGAGATAGCTTAGCGGTTAAGGCACTTTCCTACGAAGCCTAAGGACCCAGGTTCGATTCTCCATGTCCCATGTTAGCCAGATGCACATTGTGGCACATGCATCTGGAGTTCATTTGTAGTGGCTAGGGGCTCTGGTGCACCCATTCTCTCCCTCTCTCTCTCTCTCTTTCCCTCTATATCTAACAAAGAAATAAAACAATAAAACATAATGAAATGGTCTGGGGAGATGGCTCCAAAAATAAAAGTGCTTGCCATACAAGCATAGAAACCTGAGTTTGGATGTGCAAAACTCACAGAAAGCTGGCCACACTGGCGTGTCTGTGATCCCAGCCCTCCAACAGCAACATGGGAGGCCGAGACAGGAGCATCCAGGGAAGCTTGTGGGCCAGCTGGTGTGGTGAACGCGGTTGTGAACAAGGGACCCTGCTTTCAAACAAGGCGGAAGGCAAGGGCTGACACCCGAAGTTCTCCTCTGACCTCCACGTATAAACCATGGCACATGTGCCTGTATGTGCGCGCGCACACACACACACACACACACACACACACACACACACACACAAAGGCAGAAAAAAAAATGAGTTAGAACAAATGATAATGCCTCCACTCACCCAGTGCTCAGATGGGACAAAGGCAGAAGTCATCCCACGGAGCCCTGGTTTTTTTCCTAGGCTCTGTCCAAACATGCAGTTGACCCGGGGCCTATGTCTGGTACTGCGTGCTTTTGCACAAACTCAAGAGAACTCTTTGATGATGGGGAAGTGTGTTCTCTTGTCAGAGTCATCGGCTGCCTAATTGCATTCTGCCTGGACTATCTCTTCTGGAAATGTCCTACAGCTGGAGAATGGAATTCAGAGTCTTTGTAGCTGGGCATCGGCGCACTATCTGCAAACAGAGGTTTACAATAAACAGTGATTCCCGCAAACCCCAGTGTGCACAGTGGCTAATGTCATGAAGTGCTCAGCCACTACAGAAATAGGGTGATGGCCAGACCCCAGCAAAGGGCAAAGGCCCCCAGGCCACTTGCTCTGCAAGTGCTGCATGGAACAGTGGCCCAGACTGCCTGGGACTGTGGAGCCTGGGGAGCAGATGTCTGACCACAGTCACTGCGGAGCCTTGATGGCCTGAGGTCCTGCGCTGGGCAATGTGCCGCCCTCCAGATGGTCAGTAATGCATCACTAGACCAATTAGCATTGTCCGTGACTGCCGGGAGGAGAATGTCCTGTTTATTTTTGTCTCTGCTTGCTTGCCGTGGTGAGAGGGCGGGAGAGCTGTGAGCGGTCTTCCCATTGCTCCCCTCTTTGGGACGAAGTCTGAAGGTGGGATTTCTAATACCATCGCTGAAGTCACATCTGCAGGCATGAGTGTGAGCTTCCGGGCTCCATGAATGTCACCTACCTGGCCCATTGCAGACCCACTCTGTGTTTTCCAGCCATTCCCATTAACAACTAAACATGAAATTGTACTGGTGATTTGGCCATACTAGTAAATGGGATTCCAGTATAGTGTAATCTGAAGTGGTGTCCAAGTAAGGTCCCGCTCCGTTACTTTCTTTGACCTTTGGAAGATGGGGAGCAGGAATGCTGAGGTGATGCTCAGTCAGTAAAAGTACTTGCCTCGAGGGCATCAGGGCCTGAGTTTGATCCCCAGAACCCATACAAAATATCAGGCATGGTCACATGTGTCTGCAATCTCAGCAAGTAAAGACAGGAGGGTTCCTGGATCAGCCAGTCTGGCCTAATGGGTGAGTTCCAGTGAAAGATCCTGTCTCAAAAAGAGGTAGATAGGGCTGGAGAGATGGCTTAGCGGTTAAGCGCTTGCCTGTGAAGCCTAAGGACCCCGGTTCGAGGCTTGGTTCCCCAGGTCCCACGTTAGCCAGATGCACAAGGGGGCGCACGCGTCTGGAGTTCGTTTGCAGTGGCTGGAAGCCCTGGCGCGCCCATTCTATCTCTCTCCCTCTATCTGTCTTTCTCCCTGTGTCTGTCACTCTCAAATAAATAAATAAAAAATGAACAACAAAAAAAAGAGGTAGATAACAAACCAAAAAAAAAAAAAAAAAAGCCTGCTATGGTGGCACACACCTTTAATCAATCCCAACACTTGAGAGGCTGAGGCAGGAGGATCATCGTGAGTTTGAGAAAAACCTGAGACTAATTCCAAGTCAGGTAGAACAAGACCCTACCTTGAAAAATCAAAAGTTAAAAAAAAAAAAAACAGGGCTGGAGAGATGGCTTAGCAGTTAAGCGCTTGCCTGTGAAGCCTAAGGACCCCGGTTCGAGGCTCGATTCCCCAGGACCCACGTTAACCAGATGCACAAGGGGACGCACGCGTCTGGGGTTTGTTTGCAGTGGCTGGAGGCCCTGGCGCGCCCATTCTTTCTCTCTCTCTCTCTGCCTCTTTCTCTCTGTCTGTCACTCTCAAATAAATAAATAAAAATAAACTTAAAAAAATATTTTTTAAGCGGTGGCCATCATTCATGAGGCTGATGCCCAAAGGTTGCCCTTGGTACTGAACCTGCCCGCACATGAACATGCGTACACATGTGAAACATGTGTACACATGATCAAAAGAAGAATGGAGCTCCCTTCACAGCTAACCCATGTATGTGCCCAGCTTATACGCACATGGGCACACACACGCACAGCCCTCTGTCTCCATCTTCCCGTGTTTCCCAGGCCAGCGGGACAGCCATGCTGGTTGGATGACTCAGAGGCAGCTGCCCAGTTGCAGTGTGGACCAGGAAGGGGCATCTCTGGCCTCTGCCCACGTGATGTCAGTGGCATCTCCCTCAGCTGGGATAACCAAATGCGTCTCCTGATCATGCCAAGGGCCCCTGGAGAGCCAAACGTATCCCACTTGTAAGCCATGTGTCTTTAGGCCTAAAAGATGGTATGGGATATTGCTTCTAGCTTTTCTGGGAGCCAATAGATACTAGAAGTTGAGTAAGAAAATTTCCCTTTTTATGATTTATTCCCTGGATTGAGCAAACCGAGGGGTCTAAGCAGCTGGAGGGGAGGCCCGAGGGCTCATTTAGATGAGGATATTCTTTCAAGGAGTCCAGCAGTGTCCTTGAAATTGCTGGGGATGTGAGACATAGTTGTGGCAGGAGCTGCCGGACTCCTTCACCTCATCTTCTTGTCTTCTGGGAGGAGGGGCCAGTGAGGGGGGGATGGTATCACCTTTTCTTTCTGACAATGCCAGCTCAAAGTTTTATTTTTTCCACCTTTGTGTGTGTGTGTGTGTGTGTGTGTGTGTGCGCGCGCACACACATACAGGCACGTGTGCCATGGTTCATACATGGAGGTCAGAGGAGAACTTCGGGTGTCAGCCCTTGCCTTCCGCCTCATCTGAAAGCAGGGCCCATTGTTCACAACCGCGTTCACCACACCAGCCGGCCCACAAGCATCCCTGGATGCTCCTGTCTCGGCCTCCATGCTGCTCCAGGAGGGCTGGGATCACAGACACGCCAGTGCGGCCGGCTTCCCGCGGGGTTTGCACATCCACACTCGGGTTTCTATGCTTGTACGACAAGCACTTTTACCCTCAGAGCCATCTCCCCAGATCATTTCAATGTTTTAATAATCCTTGAGTGACAACCAGCTCTTGAGTGTCTGGACAATGTGCTGAAGCCTGGACTTGGAAGGTTGGCTTCAAGAAAAAAGAGGAAGGACGGAAGAGAAGTGCACCGTCATCTCTCCAGGTGCCTCGGGCTGTGCGTGGACCACAGGCCCTGCTCCTTAGGGAAACAGAGTTCAGAAGGTGTCTGGGAAGTGGACGCACCCTGCTGTTTGGGGGGTGAAGTGCCAGTCATGTCCATTATGTCAGGGAGCACGGGATATGGGGAATTTGAGCTAAACTCATGCTCATTAGGAGCCAAAGAAACTACAGACTGGCTCCTGGCTGGGGACAGCTGAGGGGTTCTCCCCGCCAGGCTCCTGAGCCCCTGCGGGCCTCAACAGCAGACCTTCACCACCCTCCTGCGGAGTCTCCTCTCAGGCTCTTTCTTTCCCTCAACCTTGGGCTAAAGTCTCATCCTGTGCAAAGCACTTTCCCTCAGTCTTAGCATAGAGCTTGGCCTACATTTGATTTGACTAATATTTGATGCATACTGCTTCTTTTTTTAAGTTTTTAATTTTTATTTATTTGAGAGAGAAAGAGGCAGATAGAATAGGCATGTCAGGGCCTCCATTCACTGCAAACAAACTCCAGAAGCATGCACCACATTGTGCCTCTGGCCTACGTGGGTCCTGGGGAATCAAACCTGGGTCCCTTGGCTTCTCAGGCAAATGCCTGAACCCTAACCCATTCCAGAACCCCTTCCTGTACAGCCTCTCATTCAAGCAGTTCCTAAATCCAAAGGGGGTAGGGACCAGATTATCTCCACTTTTCAGAAGAGGAAACTGAGATTTAGGGATTTCAATAGCCTTTTCAAATCTCCAATTCTGTTACAGAAAGGGTGCCAAATTTGGGGCCCACGTTGTTCAGGCAAAACCTCTTAATCCCTGAACACCCTGGGGGCACTAGAATCATATCTGATGATCAGATGGCTGAGGAACCAATGACTGTGTCCCCCTTGATCTTGCCAATCAGGGAGTGCTTGCTGGGCTGTGGTGACCGCCAGGTGACCTGACCTGGCTCTCATCAGAGGAAAATGTGGGGATCTCACACATCATACTCGGAGGGAGAACTGAAGACATTTTCTTGGAGCTTGGTATGTTTCCCTTTTCCACAGGAAGAAAGAGGCAGTCGCTGGGAAGTGCTCACCCTGGGCTTGGATCTGTGACGGACCGTGCCAGCCAGAGCAGTCCTGGTAGTGAGTCAGGGAAAGGCGAAGCTGAAGGTTCCAGAGAGAAGAGCCCTGAGGGGTGTTCGGACAATTTATTATAGCAAACATTTAACATCAACACTCAAGCCAGCTCCTGGGCTGGTGTCTGCTCAGATCTCAGTCCCTGCCCTCCAGCTTCTCAGGACACACAGACAGATACACAAACCCAAGTGTTGTGGCTTGAACAAGACGTGTACCAACAGGCTCACATGTTTGAATATTGGAACCCTTGGTCTCCAGCTGGTGGCGGCGTTTCAGAAGGCTGGGGAACCTTTAGGAGGTGGAGCCTTGCTGGAGGAAGTGCGTCACCGTGGGGGGTGATCTTGTGGTCTTGAGGTTGCATGGTCTCGTCCCACTTCCTGTTTATCCTCTGCTTCTTGACTCTGATTTCAATGTGACAAAGCAGTCTGCTACGTTTTTCTTGCTGTGGACTAGAGCCCCTCAAAATATAAGCTGAGGGCTGTAGAGATGGCTTAGTGGTTAAGGCGCTTGCCTTCAAAGCCAAGGGACCTAGGTTCGATTCTCCAGGACCCATGTAAGCCAGATACACAAGGTGGCTCATGTGTTTGGAGGCCCTGGCACACCCATTCTCTCTATATCTGCCTCTCTCTCTCTTTCTCTCTGCTTCTTACTTGCTTTCTCAAATAAATGAATAAATAAAATTTTTTTATAGTTTATTTTTATTTATTTGACAGAGAAAGAAGGAGAGAAAGAGAGAGAGATGGGCATGCTATGGCCTCTAGCCACTGCAGACAAACTCCAGACGCATGTGCCCTCTTGCGCATCCGGCTAACGTGGGTCCTGAAGAACCGAACCTGGGTCCTTTTGTTTTGTAGGCAAATGCCTGAACTGCTAAGCCATCCCTCTAGCCCAAATAAAAAATATTTTTAAAAAGTCATATATATATATGTGTGTGTGTGTGTGTATTCCAAAATAAACCCTGTCCTTCCTTGAGTTGCTTCTGGTCAGGTATTTGTTCACAGCAATGAGAAAGTAACTGACACACCAGGCTGAGCTCCTATCAGCCAAGGGTTGGTGAGGGTTATGCTGGAGGTTCAAACAGTCCAGTGAGACTGGGAGGAAGTAGACGATCTTGCTCAGAGAAACCAGGCACTGCTACCAAGGTGAAGCGGGGCATGGGAGGACCGAGAAGTATCAGTGGAAGTGATGCCAAGTGCTGGCATTTGGAGCCAGACTCTGATGGTGGCGGCGGAGGGGACTCCCGACGAAAGCACTGGTTCTGAAGCGAAGGGTGCTGAAAGACAGGCTAGGGCAGCTCAAAAGCACATGGCTACCTCATTTAAGGGGAAGAACGCCCGCCTTGTCCAAAGAACAACAACAGCGCGTGAGAATAGCCTGCTCTAGATTACGTGGTAAGAAACACGTGTCTGGGTGCATAGTGTTTATTCGCAAAGAGCCTGAAAGGCTCTGGCGGGGCTGTGGGGACCTGAGGCACAGAAGAAAGACATCAACATAGGACATTTTCATGAGTGGCTTACTGCCTAGGGCAACTGGGCCTCTGTCCCCCTGCCAGGGATATACAGGGCCACTAGACCTGACTCCCAAGAGCCAGGTGTGTGTGTGTGTGTGTGTGTGTGTTTTCCAACTTCTTCTTTTTTCTTTTGATTTTCAAGGCAGGGTCTCACTCTAGCCCAAGCTGACCCAGACTACATAGCCTTAGGCTGGCCTTGAACTTACAGTGGTCCCCCTACCTCAGCCTCCCAAGCAATGGAATTAAAGGCATGCACCACCATGCCCACTTTTAAATTAACTTCCGTTTGAGATAACTTGGACTTAGCTTTCATAAGTATGTTGACACCCCAGAAATGGGCAGCTGCAATAAATGTGGGCTTTGCTTATACCGACCTCCCAAGAGCTTGTAACCAGCATGCTAGTGTGTGCAGGAGACCTCCGCAGTGGGGGGCTGTTATGCTGGGGTACAGAGCACTTGGCGAGCAGGGCACTTATCCCCCACATTCGTGACCTGCCTAGCGTCCCGGTGTGCCCTGGGACGAGACAAGCACATCTCAGCTGTAGGACAGCCTCAAGTGGAAGTCTCACTTACAAACCATTAGCATGCAAGGGAACAGGAAGATTATGGTTATCTGCCTGAACCACCTATGAGTCATATTGAATAAAAAAGACCCCTGTCTGCAAACAACTGCTCTGTGAGAGAAGCACACATCCGGTTTTCCATCAGCTGGTCCTCATGCCTCCCAAATGCATGCCTCCATGCCTCTTGTGGGCAAGCAGGCCTGTCTCATATTTAGCAATCGCCATGGTAATTCTCACTCGAGGAGTCCACACACTTCCTGGGGGTACTGTCACTCTAACCCCACTCCAGAAAGCCAGATGTGTTTAGGATTGTTTTGGGTATTAAAATGAAGTTTGTGGAACAGATATTCCAGGCTAACAAACCCCATCTCTCACTCACATCCACGAGAATTAAAGTTCATTTTCCTGTCCACCCAAAAAATAAAGTGTTGGGCCTGGAGAATGACAACTCACTTTAAGTAGGTGGGGGAACATGTCTTCCCAAGTAAGAGGAGGTCTTGCCCACTCAGGAAACTGCCTATGGTGTGGCTGCGACAGGGGAAAGGCCTTGGATTCAGCTCTGCTTTCAGCTGGTGAACTCCGACAAGCTCCGTTCCCCGCAGCTCAGGGACTCCGTGCCTCCGGGTGAGATATTCTGTCTGCTAAGTGCTGAGAGCTCCTTGGAACCAAAGACCCATGTGGAGATAAGGACGCACATGGCTTATCTCCTATTGCCGGGCTTTGGAAGGGCCCTGGTGATATAACCCTGAGTCAGGGGACAATGATGGGAACAGCCAACATATATATATATACACACATACATACACACATACATACATTGGCAGAGGCTGGACTTGAAAAGATAAGGTAAGGTTGGGGAGGGAGGGCTGACAGAGCGGCTGATGTTCTACTGCTAATTAAATTATCCCAAAGAAAAGGATGACCCAGTTCGATGAGCTCCCATTCCCTATAAAATCACCCCTTTGCAGCTTGTGTCCTCAATAACAAGTAAACAATGGCTCCTTTACTCAACACTTCCCCAAACAATCCTTTTGTTTCACCACAGTTTGCGAAAACAATTTCTTCATTGTAAATAAGTCCCTAGACGCCACAGTGTTCCCTGATCCAAGGGAAAAAAACAAGAACATATTTTATAAGCTGCGTGTATTTCCAAACAAGGGACGTTGTTTCATCGGAGAAAGGCTGTTTTTAAGGCCCCTTTGGACAGAGATGCTTAGACAGCTCTCACCAGGTATGAACACGGTGACAGCAGAGAGGAATGCAGTGAAGGAAGAGCTGGGGAAAAAGCCACAGGGTGATTCGATCATCCAGCTCAGCCCAAGCTTCTTAGAGCGTGATGTGCAGTGCTGGGTCAATCTTCCTCTCCTGGAAGGCCTGCTGGAGTCAGCCTGCCTGCGCTGGACCGAGAAGACAGGTGGGAGGCACACCCAGGCTGGCAGGGGACCTGGAGTCAGGGTCAGAGTGGGTACTGGTCTCCAGGGCACTAGTAACACTGTACAGAGCCAAGTGGCCTGCATTCATGGCGAAGGCCACACACAGACAGAGTATCACCTCTCTGAACTGTAACGGGATGTTTGGGGGGGTGGATTTGGTTGGATAGTTGAGGATCTTTCTCTGCTGACCACTGGGGACCTCTGAGAAACAATGTTGTAAACCTCCTGAGGGCACAGGGGACCTGGGGAGCTGGGGTATTTATCTCCCCCCCTCCAGCATTCCAGCCTGAGGCATAATGGGACAAGCACACCCCAGCATCATGTCCTCAGGTGGGGGCCTCATTATTTACAGATGTAAGCCATGGGGGGGGGAGGGCGGAGAGTGAGCAGGTGTCTATGGCCAGCATCTGCTTATTGGTTTCCACCATGCATGCTGTACATCAAATAAAAGGTCTCCTGCCCATGTGCCAAAGCCATTGCTAATTATTCTGGTTAGGACCAAAGTAGTGTATGCAGTACCTTTCAGAATGAAGCCACCCTCACTTTCTCCATGACTACGCCTACCTGAAGGAAGCAGAGTCAGGAGACAGGACCCTGATCTCAGCACCTCCTCACCCTTCAGATAAGGTTTTGACAAACGCTGCAGCCCAAGACTGACGAAGGCTGATGAAGGCAGTTCACATGCATGTAGATGCACCAGTCTGTCCTGCAATAGCAGGTCAGTGTTTCCTCTGTCCACCTGCAAATTCTAGAACAGCCGGAACTGTGCTGGTTTTGCTACATGCCACCAAAATTACTGGTTGTGGTAGACACTCAACAAAGAAGGAAAGAATGAATGAACGAGAATAAAGAAGAAGGAAAAAGAAAGGAAGAAAGAAATTGCCCTGTACTTCACTCTCAGCCCCGTCTCCTTGTTCTGACCCAAGGCAGGAGGATGGATTTAAGGAGCTCCAACCTGGATGGGATTCTGGGACTGAATATCCATCCTCTCTGTCTTGAACCTGAGCAGCTCTCCTGACCAAGTCTGATGCTCTGCGCCCAAGCGCCGTCTTCCTTTCCTTGCTCTTGTCCACAGAACCCCTGGGCGAGGCGCACTCACCTCCAGCCCTCCTCAGAGACCAACGTCAGAGTTGCCATCGTCTCCTTCATATGCAGGATGGGCCAAGAGCAGTGCTCATGTTGCCTTGTCACCCTGGGGTCTGCACAGCCACCATCCTGGACACTCAGCCTGCTGGCGATTGACTGACGCCCCGACCTTTCCGTCCTCTGGCAACAGACCACAGACCCTCCGCAGCGTGTCCACACATCCTGTTTCTGATCTTGTCTTCCTACACGTTGCAGAACTTTTATTTTTCTTGGTGCTTTGCCACCCCCTGGTAGGGATGGTGTTTATCTACCGAGCCCCTGATCTGCCAAAGGTCTTCTGAGAAGCAACCACAAGAAATTACCCCAGGAACCTTGACCACCAGAGACAAATTACTACCTCAGAATAATAAAAATCACAATTCTGCAGCTGGTGCAGTGGGATTGGGTGCAGAGGAGGGAAGGGCAGAGGGTGCCCCATTGTCTGTGGCACCATCCATCCCACTAAGGGAAAAGATTCACTCCTAAATGCCCTGCCCTAGCTTAGGTGGAGGAGAGACAGAGTGTGTTCCCATGGCAAAGGTTTGGGATGGAAATAAGGAGCATTAACAAGAGTTTTCTTCTCGGGTTGGGGAGATGGTTCAGCAAGGAGGAGAACATTAGCTATGCAAGCATGACGGGCAGGATTTAGATCCCAGAACCCATGCAAAGCCAGACCTGGTAGCTGGCATCTGCCACCCCTGCACCTGTACAGAGAGATGAGAGAGACTTGTGGGCCAGCCAGTCTGGTGTACACAGTGGTGAGCAAGAACAGACCCTGCCTCAAACAAGGTAGAACCTGGGGACTCCCAGGCAGGGGTGTCCTCTGACCTCCACGGGCACTCCATGGTATGCACATGCCCCCATTCAAACCCACAATGTTAAAAAGGAAAGAAAAAGATGTGACTTTTGTGACCATGCACTTCCTGTCTAAGGCTGCTTCCCATACAAGCATGCATCTCTCAGGTGGACACGTACCTGCCCAGCTACTCAGGCCAATGAGCAGGAATGGATGTGGATGAGGTAGAGTGCCTGGATCCAGGGAATCTTGTACAACTAGGAGGGAATAGGCAGGCTCCAAAGTCTCTGCCCCACAGTCTCTTTTCTCACGTGCCACAGCACCTACCTGGTAAACCTGCAAATGGTAGTAAAAGAAGTTTCAGGTTGGCCAAGCACAGCCCTGAGCAAGTTGGCAGGTTTCAGCAAGGCCTGGAAGTTCCAGTGATCTGTCAGCTGAGCTGGAAGGGCCTGTGGTAGGCCAGAATCCAGCAGGCAGGTGACGTATTTCATCTTGGTCACCTTGGTCTGGCTCACTCCTGATGGAGAGACAGTTGTGGGAATGGGGACATTTCTTCAACTTCCTTGCAAGCCAGTGTTGTTAGTCTTCGAATCTGGGCCTTGCCTATGGCCGATGCATAGTTTGGTTTACTCAATGTGACCTGCTGAGCCATATACTGGCCATTTTGCTGAAAGCCAGGGAGAAGACAAAATGCTATAAAAAAAAAAAAATAACAAGCAACATAAGCATGCCCAGCCCATCTCCCTGAGGTGACACCAGTGATTTTCCCATAGAAATAAAGAGAACAAGGGATAATTGGGGGGGGGGGCGGAGGCAGGGGTCAGAGAAGTCCATCTGTTAAAAACAGCAATTTCACCAACTCTTTAAGTGCAAAGAACAATTATTATATTATTCTGAGGTGTTCCAGATTTGTGAACACTGATTTTAAGAGAGAGTTAATGTTTTCTTTCTTTCTTTCTTTTTTTCACAGGCAGCATTTAGAAATGTTATGCATTTCTCAAGTAAGTGTTAAGAACTGACTGGTCTGTTCCGATGTGCGGAGGGCTCCGTGGGGTTTCCATCGTAATCCAGGGTAAGTAAAGAGTGGATTAAGCAGTAATTTTCAGTAGCTAAAAAAAAAAGAACTACAAAGACACAAGTGCTACCAATTATATCTCAACAGCAAGCAGGACCTCGGTAGGCCTCATCACAGAGAAGGCAAACAGGTTCATTGTCGACCAGGGTGCTCCTGTGGAAAGCTTTGGAACATGCTGGGCGCATTAAAGGGGAGATATCTCGCATGTGCAATTACTCAACACATCTTTAAAACTGTAAACACTTGTTCACATGTGGAGAAGTTTAGAGTTTCGAGAGCTTGGAAACCCACCTGGCAGGCCGGTTGCCTCCTTTTCTCTCCAGTTAAGGAACAGTCCTAGCAAAGTAACGGCTGCTCCTTGGAGAGCCAAACCCATCAGCAGAGAAACTATTAAGGGCGGGGGGCGGGTGGGCAGGAGTTCACAGCTGCTATTTTTATCCAGAGCACTCCCTGCCTGCACTCGGATCGATCTCCTCCCAGAAACCGTGCCTCCGTCTCCCCCGCCCCCCCCGCCCCACCTCAAACATCTGGAAGCACACCCACTCGGGAATGCCAGCTGGCTTTAGGTGAGCTGGTCTCTCTACCTGTGATGGGTGAGCGGTGTAGACGAATCAGACATTTCCGAACAGACCCAGCGAGGAATGTCATCCAGGATTGACTTCTAGACAGGAATACTCTGTGCACCCCCCCCCCCAAGATACACTGTGCCCAGCAAAAGAATGGACTGAACTTGAGGGTCTCTCCCTCCATATGGGAGCAGAGTGGAAAGAAAGCAAGGTTGGTTCTCTCTCTCCATCAGCCTGGACCTCAGTCACTGAGAGCCGCACCCCTAGGTATGTTCCTTGTGGGAAGGCCTCTCTGACCATTCTGCCCAACTCACCCAGGTCATGGCTGTCTCTTCCCCATCTCCTGCAAGAAGACAATGGACTGCTTCTCTGAGTTTGGCAGCCTATAGGGAGGAGTGGAGCCCACTCTCTGGGCTCTCACCTCCATACACATTCTGGGATCTGTGGAGACATTTCAGAGAAAAGAGGCCTCTAAATTCAGAGGGAATAGACCCAGCTGTGGTGAGATGGCAGGAAATCTGTGAGAAATTAAAATTTCACTTGAAGTGGAAATTTTACCATCACTCAATTCTGCCAAATTTTGGATTTGGGGAATTGGTAAAGAGGTTTCCAAAATAAAATGATGTCTACAGGTTGTTTGTTTTAAAGGGTGTAACGTGTAGTAAAAATGAAATAATCCTCTCACTTGAATAAGAGCTATTTCTTTCCCAGCAGACTTCTTCCAAGCTCCAGTAATTTGGCTGTTAATGGGCAGAGGAGAAGTGATCCGCTGGGTAAGGGGTACCCTAAGCGCTGAAGTCATTTAATTAGCACAGTAAATGAGAACAGCCCAGGTGCTCAGGCGTCATTAGCTGTACCCAAAACATCTCCCACATCGGCCAGCAATGAGAGCCAACGATGGCAGCTAAGGTCCTCAGAGGAGGATTGGCCCGGCCAAGGGCATGATGCTGCTGCAGGGACTGTTCTTCAACAGCTGGGCATTGCCCAAGCCCCCAGACCTTCACAAAAGTCATCAAACTTGAAGAGGAGTCAGAGACCTGGCTCATAGAATCCCACAGTGAACTCTGATGTCCTGCTCCATAGATGATCTTGTAAGCTATCTGGGCTCTGAAGTGAAGTCGCCTAGGTTTGAGTCCTGGCTAGAGTCTTGGAACAAGTTACTAAGATCTGTTGGCCCTCAGTGGAGACATCAGTGAAATATACTTGAGGTTAAAATAAGTGCATTGGAATCAAGTGCCTTCAGGAGCAAATACTCCACGCGAAGCCTTTCATGGTCATTGGTTTGTCTTGATATATTGAATATTTTTGTTATTATATATGCATCACACATATAAAATATATAAATATAAATATATATAAATATAAATTTACAAATATATAATATATATAAGTATATATTATATAAATATAATATATATATAAATAAATGTAAATTTATAAATATATAAATAAATATAAGTTTATGCTTACTCTATCAGTTAGTCATGATTGCCCATGGTTGTAATAACAATAATTATAATGGCTTCTACTTAGTGCTTACCATGCACCAGATTTCAACCTAGAGACCCTCTATTGAGGATATGCCCCACAGACCAAATACAGCCACTGGATTCAAGTTTTAAAATTATTCTTTGACAATCTTTATATATGCATAGAATATATTTTGACCATGATCTCCTCTGACTACCTTCTCTTGTCCCCTCTCGCCGCCTCACTACCACTGAACCCCTTCTTCCCATCTAGTCCCTCTTCTGTTCGAATGTTGTTCTTCTTTTAAATAATTTTTTATTAACAACTTCCATGATAGTAAGCAATATCCCATGGTAATTCCCTCCCTTCCCGTAGTGTCCCCCTTTAAACTCCACTCTCCATCATATCCCCTCCCCGTCTCAATCAGTCTCTCTTATTTTGATGTCACGATCTTTTCCCTCCTATTATGATGGTCTTGTGTAGGTAGTGTCAGGCACTGTGAGGTCATGGATATCATGCGTTTGTGTGACACCCACTGAGTGCAATTGGTGGCAGTGGTGGTGATGCTATTTACCAGAGCACGTGCAACATTCCAGTGGCCGTGCCACAACAGAAAACGTCTCCTACTATCCCGGCAATCATTACCTGCCAATCACTGCTGAGGTGGGTGAGGGCTTCATGCCCTCCTTCACCATCCAGAACAGAATGTCGCTGGGCCCCAATGTACAGGTCTTGTGGAGGCAATGACAGTTGCTGTGAAGCCAGAGATGCAATGCCCATGTTTTGAGTCAAAAAAGTTTAATTGGAGTACTGCATGGTCATCATTTACACATCGACGTTCGCTGCACTCAGCTGCAGAGGTGAGCCGTTGTGATGGAGTCAAGACCAAACGAAGATCAGAACATCATTGTCGGGAGCCGGAGGGATGGCTTAGCGGTTCAGGCATTTGCCTGTGAAGCCTAAGAACTCAGGTTCGATTCCCTAGAACCAGATGCACAGAAGCCAGATGCACAAGGTGGTACATGCATCTGGAGTTAATTTGTAGTGGCTAGAGGTCCTGGCATACCCATTCTCTCTCTCTCTGTGTCTCTCATACATAAATAAATAAAAATAAAATGTTTTTAAAGTGTCACTATCTAGTCCTTTACAGAAAATACTTTCCAACATCTGATTTATATATTTAGCCTAAATCAATCTTTCCAGTTACCTTGGGGAAGGTCAGGCATGTGCCTAGCACCTCTCCTCTTAGAGCCAGACCTCATCTGACACCACTATGCACCCTTCTAGCCATGCTCTGTTGGCTCCAGAGGCCTGGAACATGTTCCCAGTGCCATGGCCATCACTGTCCCCAGGGTGGGAGATGGGTCAGATGGGTGAAGGTGGGGTGCCCTTGCTGAAGGCTCTCCATTCGTGTTGCCCGGGCTAGCAGAGTGCTGTGGCAAGCTCCTGTCTTCCACGCAGTGCTTTGTGCCGAGTTCCTGTGGTGGCTGTTTTGTGTGAGGCACGATGGTGGCAGAAGCTGGCAGTCTGCTGGCCTGTACCCCGGCTTGCCTGAAGAGTCTCTGAGCTGTGACAAGGAATCAGCATGGAGTCACCCCTCAGAGTTGGGTGGGAGGACCTGTTTATTTACCAAATAATGAGGTAATCACCCCGAGAGAGGTCGTTTTTCAAGTGTGTTTAGAGAGGGAAGGTGATTGCTACCTTATGTGCCCCCTGTGCCTGCTGGCAAATCTCCCCGGATTTCAAAGCATTTAAAGGTACAGAATCAATCTCAACTCACATTCGATGGCTCTCAATTGAACGGACACCCTGCCATTGCAGCTTACACGTGCTGAGCCAAGGACACAGAGACATTGTCACAGCTCTGTGGGCTTGGGCACGTCATCCTCTCCACCCGCCCCCCACAGACAACTCTGCACTCACCACGCTGGAGCATTCTGAGCCATCCTAGGTGATGGGACAATTCAGTGAGCAGGTGGCCTTCAGAGTGATGTCATCGGAGTTCATATCTCTGTTCTGCTCTTTGATCTCAGCCATGTCGGTTAACAAGTCTTTCTCCTCACTTGTAAAATGGTAAAAAATAAAATGATTTAAAAAAAGAATTAACTGGACCCACCTCTGTTGTTTTTATCTTACTTTGGAAACTTAAAGACACAGAACATGCAAAACTCCGAGTCTCCTTTGTTCTGTGAGGCCCGCACGTGTGCACAGCATGCTCCCACCTGACACAGTCTCCGGGAAATTATTTCAAAATGCTGTCATTTGCAACCTTATTGAGTCAGAACCAAGGTCCGTCAAAGACCTTGGCCTTGATCTGAATTGGGACGTTTTCCTTGCTGGAGGCTTTGGACCGTTTTTCCTCTCCTTCCCCCGCTCTTCATTCCCGCTGCAAGCTCTGCGACCTGCGTGTTGGCGTCTGGACTTCTGGCCAGTCCCCACTGAGGCGATGACCTCCAAGGCAGCAGCCCTCGGCAACACTCAGAGGAGGCACCAAATGTGGGCTCCCTCTCCTCTTCTCACTGCCAAGGTCATTCCTCTCCCTTCCCGTGCCCACTTCGTTCGGCAACATAGGCAGATGGAGCAGGCTACTCCGTGAACGACGAAAGCTCTTCTTCTCATAGAGCTCCTGTTCTGTCAGCCAGGTGATGACGGTAATGATGGTGTAACGTGCAATCGTATCAGTTTCGTGGGTTTTAGAATCACCATGAAGAAAAAACAAAAAAATCTCTGACATGTCCGTGAAGGAGTTTCTGAATTGGGTTAGTTGAGGTGGGAACACACCCCCTAAGTGTGGGTAGTACCATTGCGTGGGCCTTGCTATTTGCAAAATATGGGGGTAGAAACAGAAAATAAAGTTTAAAAGAAATTGTATTACATATCAATAAGCTACACATAGAAAAGTTAAATACCCAGAATAGAGACAGTGATGTGGTTCCTATTTTTTTGTTCATTTTTATTTGAGAGCAACAGACAGAGAGAGAAAGAAGCGGAGAGATAATGGGCATGCCAGGGCTTCTAGCCACTGCAAATGAACTCCAGACATGTGGCCCCCTTGTGCATCTGGCTGACGTGAGTCCTGGGGAATCAAGCCTCGAACCAGGGTCCTTAAGCTTCACAGGCAAGAGCTTAACTGCTAAGCCATCTCTCCAGCCCAATGTGGTTCCTATTTATTTAAGGTCATGGCTTCTCTGATCAGAAATGCACAGATCAGAAAACTCATCAGAGATGAGCAGTCGTGGGGATGTGAGCCCAGCAAATATCTGGGAGAAGAAAATTCCAGGCAAGGGCACAAAAGAAGCAGTGAGCATGTATCAAGGGGGAGATTTGGGAAGCACCAGAAGCGAGGGGAGGGTGGCAAGAGATGAGGTCAGAGAGCTGGTGACCTCTGAAGGACCTTTGAAGCCACACTGAGGATGTGGGTGTTGTGCTTTGGGGGAGGGGGCCTCCAGAGGTCATTGGACAAAGCAGCGGCCTGAAACTCTTAACAATTAAGCCCAAAGATTAGAATCAAGACCCAGTTTTGCCACTGCTATCTTCTCACACATGCCCCACTACTTCAGACCACCACCTGCTGGGAGTCACATCCATCCCTAGTGGGGTCACATGAGCTCGCTGACCCTGCTCAACCCACCCAGAGCCCATTTCTACCACCAGGCTTTGCTTCTCCAAAGGTGAAGTGTAACATTTATGTATCGCTGAACGATTTGATATGCGTCCGGGCTTGCAACCTTTTTCTTAGAACACTGTTGTTCCTTCAAATGTCTCCCCCCGTGGAGATTAGGTGTTCTGTGGTTCTCACTGCATTCTCTGTTCCCCCCCCCACACCCCCAGGCTCTGCAGCTTCCTGCATTGTGTGACGCTGCATGCACGTTGGCCGTTATTTTGGTCACGTTATAGCAGAGCTGAAGACAGTAGGATTGTTGTGATTCATGTAGTCAGCGCCTATCTAGCTAACCCAAAGTGCCAGCTAGTCTTATAGTGTGTTGTTGTTATTATTTACTTAAAGGGTCGACTCCAGAAGCCGGGGTGATCATGGCTGTCCGTGGGCGAGAGTGGCAACCCAGAGACCACAGACCAGACTGTTGCAAACTCCAGGAGAGAGGGGCTGACAGCTCGGGCCAACACAGTAGCAGGAAATGGAGCTGGATTCTGTGGTGAACACGTGCTGAACAAGGTATGTGATGGATTAGGTATGGAACAGGAGAGAAATGATGCCTTCAAAGAATTTGGCCTAAGCTTGGAGATGCTACTATACCATCTACTGTGTTGGGAAAAATGGAGGGAGTGAAAGGTGGGTACCTAGGCAATTAAGGCAGGAGCATAGTCGCTTTCTCTGCTCTTTTGATTCCTGTCCCTTGCCACCTATCCTGGGCTCCCCATCATGAGAGGTTACCTTCCTCCCAGCAGCCTTCAGAATTTCTGTACTGCGTTCCTTGACCGGCTACCAACTCCATGGTGAAGGAGCCATGTCTCGTTGTCCCTGTGTCCTGTGGCCAGACCTGGTGGTTCAGGCTTGGAATCCCAGCTACTAGGGAGATTGAGGCAGAAAGACCATGCATTCAAAGCCTTCCAGGGCTACAGAGTAAGTTTTAAGGCCAGCCTGGGCAATGCAGTCAGACCCTGTCTTAACTTAAAAAGTAACAAGAGAGCTGGGCGTGGTGGTGCATGCCTCTAATCCCAGCACTCGGGAGGCAGAAGTAGGAGGGTCACCATGAGTTCAAGGCCACCCTGAGACTACACAGTGAATTCCAGGTCAGTTTGGGCTAGAGCGAGACCCTACCTTAAAAATCCAAAAATGAAAAAAGAAATTAACAAGAGAATTGTCGGGGGCGGGGGAGTAAGTCAGTAGATAGAATTCTTATATAGTATGGCAGAAGCCCAAGCCCTGGGTTCAGACTCTGTTCTGTAAAGAGGAAGAAATAAACAAGAGAGTGAAAGTAAAGACCCCCATCTCTCTTTTCAGAGCAGCTTCCACACCTATTTCTCAATAATCACACATCTGTTAATAGCTAGGCCACTATCGATTAAGGATGTGGACCATGGGAAGGGAAGGAAGCTATGAGGCCTTTCATAGGCATGGTCAGGAGAATCTGGAAAAACAGTCCCTAAGCCAATGACTATGACTCCAAGGCCTTTGTTTCTTTCCAACTGAGAAATAAATTTAGCTGATGGCTAAATTATATATTGAGATATTTAAGAAAGCCGGGGAAATTAAACAATTATAGCTATTTTCATTTTGACTTGTTTTAACGTTGGGCCCGATGCTCGTGTTCCTGGCATCTCTGCTGATCGAATTACCTTTAACTTGGCTATTACCTGGTGAGGGGTGTGCCTGGGCATGGCCACATGAAAAGCAAGTTGGAGGTGATCTCACAGTCTACTGAGCTGCAGAACAAGGCGGGCCTTTCATGGTGGGGATGCAGGACCCCAGGAGGGCGGCAAGGGGGCCCCGCGGTGTTCCAAAGCGGGACTTCATATCTTAGCCAGCCAGGTGGAAAGGGAGAGCTGGCCTCTTGCTCCTTGGCTCCTGCTAGGGTCACAAATGAATGGAGCTGATGGAGGAATGGAGCGAGCATCAGGAGCCTTTCAGGGCTGAGGGAGGAGGGTAAGTCTTGTTCAGAGATAAAGCTGGAGTCAGGGAGGCTGCAGGGTTCCTAGGGCAGCCAGCTGATATGGGTGGAGACAACACGGCTTTGTTGAGAATGGCAGGCTCCCTCTGTGACAACAGAAGTCACAGGGCCACGCGGCTTACGTGGGTGCTCATGGAAACGGTGTCTCCAGTGGTTTCCAAGGGGCCACCTTCCAGGAATAAACGCCCAGCTTCCCAGTCCACTCCTGTACACATTGACTTGGTGGTTTTACGTGCTTCCCTAGTCTACAGGCCCTAAAAAGTACTGTCTGGCTATATATCACTTTTCCTTGTGGCTATGACCAGAAACCTGATCAAAAGCAGCTTACGAGTGGAAGGGCTTATTTTCATTTACAGAGCGCTTCAGTTTGATTTGATCCCATTTGCAGATCTCCACGTGGAGTCCACCGTGGTGGGAAAGCTTAGTGAGAGGAAGTAGAGCGATGAATACTGTTGCTCAGCTCAGTTTCTCCTTTTTATTCAAGTCCAGGACCCCAGCCCACAGGATGGTGCTGCCCACAGCGAGGGTGGATTCCTCTCCTCAGTTAACCTAATGTTAAAGCTTCCTCACAGGGCTGGAGAAATGGCTTAGTGGTTAAGGCATTTGCCTGCTGAGCCAAAGGACCCAGGTTCGATTCCCCAGGACCCACATAAGCCAGATGCACAAGGGGGCACACGCATCTGGAGTTTGTTTGCAGTGGCTGGAGGCCCTGGAGCACCCATTCTCTCCCTTCCTCTCTCTCTTGCCCTGTCAATTTCTCTCTCAAATAAATAAAGAAAAATATTTAAAAAAAAAAACTTCCTCACAGACATAACCAGAGCATTGTCTCCTGGGTGAGTCTAGATCCTTCCAGGTTGGCAAGCCACGTGGACCATTACTTCAGCGTTTGTGAAGCAACTCTGCTAGTGAGCCTAGTAATCCAGGGCCCAGGTTCTAGAAACAGCAGCTCCAGCAGGTGGGAAGTGCTTCCTTAGACAGACGGGGGCGGAAACAAGCACGAACGAGCAAGGAGTCCAGATGGTCACTCCCTCCGTTGACTGCGTCTGTCTCTTTCAGCTATGTGCCATAGTTTTCAGTAGAGGCATTCTGCCTCCTTCATTAAATTGATTTCAGTTTTGTAGTTTGATGCCTCTGTAAAGGAGAGTGCTTTCTTGATTTCTGCTATTTATATGGGGATTTCTCTCCTGATACCTCTCTGAAATTATTTATTAGTTCTAGCACGTAAGGGTGTGTGTGTGTGTGTGTGTGTGTGTGTGTGTGTGTGTGTATGTGTGTGGTCTTCAGTGTTTTCTGCATGTAAAATCATGTCATTTGCAAACAGAAACTTTTATTTTTTTCTTTCAATGTGAATGCATGCATGCATGTATGATTGATTGATTGGTTTTAAAAAAATTTCTAAGTATATTTTATTTATTTATTTTAGAGAGAGAAAGAGGCAGATGGAGAGAGGGGGGAGGGGAATAGGCATGCCAGGGCCTCCAGCCACGCAAACATGCTTCAGATGCATGTGCCTCCCTCAGTATCTGACTGACATGGGTCCCGAAGACTCGAACTGGGATCCTTTGGCTTTGCAGGCCAATGCCTTAACTGCTAAGCCATCTCTCCAGCCCTTAAAAAAAAAAAATTTTTTTTTTGATTGATTGGTTTTTGAAGCAGGGTCACATGTAGTCCAGTTTAGTCTCAAACTTCTCATGTAGTCAAGGCTGGTCTTTGACTCCTAATCTTCCCACTTCTACCTCACAAGGCTTACAGGCGTGCATTGTGACGCATAGCCGGTTGTTTGCTAGCACTTTCCTGAGGGTTTCTGCATGTGGACTTGTCACGGATATGGGCCTACAACATTCTTTGCTTGCAGAGCTTTTGCACGGATTTGGTATCAGGATAAACGCCAACATCACACAGTGGTATTAGAGGCGTTCCCTGTCTTTGATTGATTGGCATGAAATCCTCTTCGGTGGGACTACCAGATCTTGGGCTTTTCTTAGTTGGGAGACGTTTTATTCTTGACTTCATTGCCTTATGGGTTATTGGTCCACTCGGATCTTCTATTTCTCCAGGACTTGGTCTTGGCAGGCTGTGTGTTTGAGGAATGTATCCATTCTCCTGAGTGGTCCAGCTTGCGGGCACATCACTGTGCTCCCGTGCTCTTCATTTCTGTGGTATCAGCAGTATCAGCTAGTCTTTCTTTCCTAGAGCTTAAGTTTTCTTTTCATCTTTGCTCGTCTGCTCACAGTTTTCTCAGTATTTTATATCTTTTTCTTACTTTTTATCTTTTTGTTTATTTTTATTTATTTATTTCAGAGTGACAGACAGACAGAGGGAGAAAGAGGCAAATAGACAAAGAAAGAATAGGCACACCAGGACCTCCAGCCACTCCAGATGTATGCACCCCTTTTTTCATCTGGTTTATGTGGGTCCTGGGGAAGTGAGCTTTGAACCTTAGGCTTCACTTAACCACTAAGGCAAGTACTTAACCACTAAGCCATCTCTCCAGCCCTCTTATATCTTTTTAAAAACATCTGCTCTTAGTTTCACTGCTTTATGGTCTTCATTCTATTCATTTATGCTCTCATCTTTATTACTAGTTTTATTATTTCCTTCCCGCTTTTGGGGGTTGTTCATTCCTCATTTTCTGGTTCCTTAAGGATAAAGTTGATATCTTCTTTTTTTATTGTACATATTTATTGCTGTAAAATTTCCTCTTTAGAAGTGTTTTCCTTTCATCCTTAAGTTTTGAATGTTGTATTTCCATTTTCACTTGCCTCAGTCAAAAACAAATTGCATATTCGTGAATGAGAATATTGCTAAAATGCCCATGCTATCTAAAGCAATCTTCAAGTTCAGTGAAACTGTATCAAAATTCCAACATTTTTTTCACACAAGTAGGAAAAAAAAAAAAAACCAATGTTACAATTCACTTGGAAGCATAAAAGACTTCAAATAGCCCAAACTATCTCAATCAAAAATAAATAATCTGGAGACATCATACTATTTGATTTCAAAACATATTACAAAGCTATTGAAGTGAAATATCATGGTACCCGCTAAAGAACAGGCGCAAAGAACAGAATAGGATGCCCAGAAATAAAGCCCTGTCAGTTTCAGCCAGTTGGGTTGATGCCAATGTCACCCAATGGGGAAAGGCAGTCTCTTCAGTAAATGATACTGGAAAACTGGACCTCAGCATGCAGATTAAATTCAACCTCTTCTCACAACACAGGCAGAAATCAACTCAACAGTTAAACATAAGATCCCAAACTAATTTCAGTAGAAGAAAGCAGGAGATTTTTAACAAATCTTTTTTTGGGGGGATGGGCAATAAGAGCCAAAAGTATTGCACCAAACTTAAGAATTTCCAGATGATTAACTGAAAAAAAGACACAGCCCCTCGAATGGGAGAAAATATTTGCAAACTACATATCTGATAAGAGGCTAACACAATGCAACACACTCACAGGAGCCACAGCAGTCACTTTTGCCAGCTACTCCTGGTCAGAAGCAAGTCAGGACCCCTGTTCACACTCAAGGGGAGGAGATCATTGCCCACAGGATTAGCCATAAGAAGGTTCAGCCACCAAGAGTCACCTTGGGGTCTCCTGGACCACAGACAACTCCTTGGCATTGGAATCAAAATCTAGTACAGGCCTACGTGCATGTGTATTGCCACATATACACATGTGTACCCATATGCACACACACATACACATATTCACATAAAAATACGCATGCTTATGTACACACACACACACACACTCTTGGGCACACATGATCTAGTACAGAGACCAAAGCCAGCATTCTTGTGTCCGTGTTCCTATGTCAGCAGAGATAGATGGGCCCCTCTGTTCCCATGTTCGCATGGTCAGACATTCCGCTGTGTTGTTTTTTGCAATGCAAAAGAAGACCAGAAAATGAAGGCCGTGGTACTTATTCTGAAAGAGAAGCCTCCTTGGGGTGAACATCACTTCGAGGGAATGTTCTTTGTGCTTCTTTGGCACAAGTTTCCACTGTCCCAAGTACCATGTAGCCAGCCGTACGTCATCATGCATGATCAGAATTCATTCTTCTACTTAAGTATCTCTACAACCATGGAGACCAACATGGGATGGCTGAGACAATCACATATCTGCCACTGACCTTGAGTTTCAATTCTCCTTCTTCACTGACGGTCTCTATAATGACATGAAAGGAATGAAAGCGATCACCGGTGTTCTGACTGCAGACCCAGCCTGTGTCTTCATGGCTCATAACGAGGTCCCGTTGTTGGGTTAGACGGCAGCGAGCGGCGCCGTGGGGCTGAGTCAGCAGGCGCTGCCCCAGCGCTGACATCGGAGAGATGACAAACAGATCCCAGAAACAATGGGCCGCAGCACTTGATTCCACAAGTGTATGAATGTTTAATTCTGACTTACTCTCTTAGTAATGAAAGTGAGGCCAAGAAATGCCAAGCATATCCAAAGCGGCTACTGTCAATGTGCTTGAGCCATTCCCCTTCTGGTCCTCTCTTAATAAGGTTATAATTACTGCTGGGAATTATCACATAGGCCCCATGCTAAGAATATTCCAAGCCCTTATTAGACTCTCGGCTTCAAAAAGAGCACCACATGGCACTGTGACGAAATTTCAAACTTGAAAAATTTCTCCCTTCATTAGGTTTTTCTTCCAGTGCTTAACCATGGTTTTATTAAGAAGGTCCTTTATTGAAATGCAAAGGTTACAAAATCTGAGGTCTGCCTCCTCAGGAACTGTTTGAATTCATATCTCCTAACACCTCATCAAGCATGCACTGCTGGTCTACCTCCACAGACAGTAGTTTATTACTATCCTAAGAAATCCTCTAATGAACCTAGCTCTGTCTCCTGATGAATTCCATCCAGGAGTCCTGGTGTATCTTTCAGAGATATGCAGCCTAAGTATAACTCCTTACACTTGGCAAACTGTCAGACACTTAGAACCAGACTCCCCAGAGAGAGACTTCAGGCATCAACAACATGTTGAAAACACGATATTTTATGCTGGGCACATGCTGGAAATGTGTGGAGGTTTGAAGGAAGAGAAAGTAAGTAGAAAGAAAGTAAGCAAGCAGGACCCGCAGGAATGGAGGAAGGCATGCAAGGAGGAAATTTCATTCAAATGGCAAAAAAAAAAAAAAAAGAAAACAAGAAAGAAAGAAAAGAAAATCCTAAAACTAAGTACAGCTACAGAGCTGTTTCCATCTCAGGTCAGAGTTGCTATGCCTCTGTGACCCTCTCTGAATGGTCATAGGTCAGGGGCTACCCTGAGCTGGACAGGTTCCAAGGTGGATACGCAGGTGTTGCACCTCTGCGCACATGTGCAGCGTTCTGCAGTAACGACCCCCAGGAGGCTCTGCAAGGAAAAGATGCAGCTGGCCATCGTTTGGGCCAAAACATCTGTCACTGGGAAGGGACACGTAGAATGGCAGAGACTGTGTGTTCGTTACGTTCCTGCTGTTGTGACTGAATATCTGATAGGAAACGGTGCAGGGCAGGAAAGGGGACATGCTGGCTTATCGCTGAGAGGGATGCCTTCCGTCGAGGTGGGGAGGGCGCGGCGGCAGGAGTGGAGGCCAGCTCATCGTGTTCCAGCCAGATGTAGGCAGCAGACTGCAAAGAAGTGGGGCCTAGGTTCACCCCCAGTGACCAACTTCCTTCAACACTGCTCTGCTTCCTACAGGTTCTCCAGCACCAAATGGTACCACCAGAAGGGGACCAAGTGTTCAGTCATATGAGGCTATGGTTGACCTTTTGCATCAAAACCCCAACAGATGAGATTTATGTGGAGTAGTCACAGATTAGCCACAACAACCATCATAACTAGCAATGGCCTAGGGTGCAGTGTGAACTCCCCGTCACTTTCCATCAGGTGCTAGTGAGAAAGCTTGAACACCCACATTGCGGGTAGAAGGTGGAAGGTCACTTCTCTGCGAACCTGTCTAGACTTCCAGGAGATCTAGAAGTGCAGAAGGTGGAGGGTTCCCAAGTGAAGAACCCAAATCTGCCTAGAGTGGGTGTACAAAAAGATAACACACACAAACACACACCACCCTTACGTGTAAATAATTAAGAGGCGCCATAAACGTACTGAAGCCTATAGGCCAGAGATCAAAGCCAACAATATTAAAAAGTAAATGTGTGGGAAATCAAAGCAATGTTTTCAAATAAGAACACCATAATTGCTATCCTAAGAAAGGTGAGAGAAACTATTTTATCCATGACATAAGAATGAGAGGTTATAAAAGAAGGGGTGGCCATAAAATGAGAACAATAAAAATCTTAAAAAGCAGAGGGAAGTGGGAGATTTGATTTAAAAGACTGGGAGATAAAATTGAAGGAGAAGGAAGGACTAGAGACCCGGGAATCCAAGAGAAGGGAAGACAAGAACCTCACATCTTGGAAGAGTCATGTTCTAGAGGAGAGGACTGGTGTGTGTGTGTGTGTGTGTGTGTGTGTGTGTGTGCAGCAGGGCACTTTTAAAAATGTAAGCATCAGACTTCTCCAACCATTTGGTAGTGGAGCAAAGCTTTTGAAATTGTGAGAAAAGATGCTATACTGAGAGGATGTTTATACTTCCGGCAAAGTCTCTGAGGAAGTATCAATGGCAAGATGAGAAAACTAAGCAAATGAGAACTAGGATCCTTAGGGAAAAGAGACAGCCTTAAAGGTCAAAAGATGTGATCGCAGTGTACGACATGGCAGCAAAAGCCTCACACTTGAACCTTCCAATCGAGGACGATGCTGCGGGTATGGGACAGGCTGTGAGGAGCGGATACAAGGCAGGAGGAGAGTATGTCTAAGTTTCACCGTTACTAATAGCGGGTCAATAGACAAGCTCTAGAACTAAAAAAAAAAAACGACACCAAGAAGCCTCTGTGTCTCTATCGTTGCCATGCAAATTGCTAGCAGTCAGGTGGCAAAGGCCAACATAGCATGGTACAACATCTTGGTGTTCTATAGCTTAAAAGTCCCACCCAGGTCTCACTGGACCCACGTGAAGGTTCCAGCAGGGATACCCTCCTTTTGGAAGCTCTGGGGAGAAATGACGTCCTTGCTTCATGAACTCCCAAGAGGGTCCTCACATCCTTTGGTTCATGAACTCCTTCCTCCAGGGTCAAAGCCAGCACTGACAGATCTGGTCTGACTTCAAATTTCTGCTTCCTTCTTCCACTTTACAAACCCCTCGTGATTACACTGAGTACACACACACACACACACACACACACACACACACACACACACAATCCTGAAAACCGTCCCCATTTTAAAGTCAACCAATTAACAACCTTAATTCCACCTGCAGGCTTAATAATGCTCCTCCACCTCATAACTTCACGCTTTCATGGTTCTGGGGGGTGAGGACTGAGATGTTTGGGGAATCAAGTATTCGGTCAGCTAGGGTCAAAGTGTGTACTGGAAAATGTAAGAGGAAACTGACAGTGTGGAAAACACCTCCCAAGGAGCTGGGCTTGGGGAGGGGCAGGCAAGAGGGCAGCTGCTTTTCCTTATGAACCAGGACTGCTATTTGCAACCAGAGAACGCCTATGTTAATGTATAATTTTAATTAAAATAACAATTAAATCGCAAAACAAACCAGGGAGGGGTTTTAAGAGGGAGGGACATGATCAGAGCAGCCTTTCTAGAACGCTCCTTCTTGACAGGGTGTAGATTTAATAGAGGGCGGTCAACACCAACTCACCTGTGAGAGATCTCAGATGATTAAAACCCACTGCCTTTACACAGATCCTAAAAACGTGGTCGAAGTCCCATAGACAAAAATCTAAAGAGAAAATGCACAAAAACAGTGGTGGTGGAGTTTAAACCAGCATCCAGAAGCCAGTCTCTGTACCCTAGGACCCTGAGTCACACTCACACGAGCACCTGGTTGGCACTTGAGCCAATCACATACCCAGCTTGCAGCCACACAAACTTCCCTTTCTGATCTCTCTGGTGCTCCTTCCCATGGCAACCACAGGACCAACACAGAATTTTGTTCTCTTGGCCAGCACCTACCTCTTCAGTAGCTCCTTAATTTAAAATTAATGCAAATTTCAGTAGCAAGACAAGGAACATCGGACCAGAAAAGTTAATGGTCCATTGAAATGAACACCGACTCCTTTCACTGGCATTTTACATGATTGTATCGTAAAGATAATGGACAGTGATTCATTCCACAGAGAAGGAAACAGTTCAACATTAAAATTCTTGCAGTTCCCTTCCCAGCATTGACTGCGTGCGTGTTAAAATAGTCCGCGGATTTAGGAGACGCATCTGCACTGGCTGTTACAATAACTGCTAACACAGGCAGGTGCCTGTGAGTTTGTGAGGCCGGCAGGCAGGTCTATGCACAAAGAGGCTGAGGTTGAGAAAGATGACGGGACTTAGGATGATCTGCAAGGCGGTAAGTGCGCTCTGTTTGCAGCAATGTCTGACTCATACTGTCTGTGTCCTCCCTGCCTTGCTGCCTCCGAGGAAGTTGGCTCAACCCTTTCACAAGGCAGTTTCACCCATCAGGGAGAGCTCAACTTACAAGGCAGGGCAAAACTGACTGGCAGAAAACCTGAGGCCATTGTGCAGATGTCCCCCAAACCACAAAAATTTAGACATCTTGGCAGGGGCTGTTCCCAGGAGCCCCGCCTTTTCTTTGCTGCTAATCACACCTCTGAACATTCCCCAGCAGAGAAGAGACATTAAGTAAGAGGCTTAAAAGAAACTTGGAGGAAAAAAAAAAAAAAACAACTTACAACTGAGTCACATTTTGGCTCAGACTAACAGCGGTTCAGGTGGTGAGAAAGTGTTAGGTTCCAGGTATGTTTTGGAGGTTGAGCTAACATGCTTGCATGACAGTAGAAGAGAAAGCAAAGCTTCCACAGATGTCATAAAAGCTAGCGCCCTGGCTGGGGACGGAGACCCATACTTCTCTGGCATTGCTTAGTATCAAGAAGCATCAACGCACTTATTAAAACCATCTTTTCTCTTTGATAGTTTCAGAAGCTGTAATCTTTATGCCTAGCTCTCATCCTGAACAAAAATCAACTCAGCAGGTACAGAAGACCTAGATTTAAGACCCTCATAACTCAAAAGCTACTAGAATAAAACACAGGGGGAAAAGTTCACGACATTGAATTAGGCAATGATTTTCTGAAGAGGACACTCCCCTCAATGCCCAGGAAGCAAAACCAAAAATTAACTTATGGTATTACACCAAACTGATAAGGCTTCTCTGCACAGCCAAAGAGACAACAGAGTGAACTGCCATGAAAATGCATATTAGAACTGCAGCGAGTTACTATCTCACCTCAGTGCAAATGGTTATCATTTAAAAAAAAAAAAAAGCAAATGGAGACAGGGACATGGCGAGAAGGAAACTGGTTTATTGCTGGTGAAGGCAATTGAATATAGACACTATGAAGGCTAGCATGACTGCTATTCAAACCCTAAAACCAGGGCTGGAGACATGGCTTAGGGGTTAAGGTGCTTGCCTGCTGTGGCAGTTGGATTCAGGTGTCCCCCGTAAACTTAGATGTTCTGAATGCTAGGTCCCCAGCTGATGGCAATTTCGGAATTAAAGCCTCCTGGAGGCAGTGTACTGTTGGAAGTGGGCCTATGGGTGTTGTAGCCAGTCTCCCCTTGCCAGTGTTTGGCACACTCTCCTGTTGCTTTTGTCCATCTGATGTTGGCCAGGTGGTGATGTCCACCCTCTGCTCATGCCATCGTTTCCCCTGCCATCATAGAGCTTCCCCTTTGAGTCTGTAAGCCAAAATAACCCCCTTTTCCCCACAAGCCACTCTTGGTTTGGTGTTTTCTGCCAGCAATGCGAACCTGACTGCAGCATCTACAAAGCCAGGGGATCTAGGTTTGATTTCCCCAGGACCCACGTAAGCCAGATGCACAGGGTGGCTTATGCGTCTGGAATTCGTTTCCAGCGGCTAGAGGCCCTGGCACTCCCATTCTCTCTCTCTTTCTTTTCCCCTCCCTCCCTCTTTCAAATAAAGAGAAAATTAAACACACACACACACACACACACACACACACACACACACACACACACACCAGAACAACTACATAAATTTCACTCTACTACTTGAAGGCTTATATCCAAAGGTAATGAAGTCAACATAACAAAAAGATAACTGCATGCCTGTGTTTATTGTAATGCTATTCACAGTAGCTAAGATACACAAGCAGCCTAGACAAAGAATGGATCTTAGAGTAGATTACTGATCTATCCTAACTATCCAGGTTCTTAACGAGTCTTGTTTAGAAGCATGAATGCCATGCATCCTAAAGTCATCTAGATGATCAGTGGTAGGACCTCATATAAGTTTGCCCTCCTTTTAGAATCTTCTTTATAAATCGTGAGGGCCCAAAACAAGACCTCTTTTCTTCCCCAAACCCTTCAGCCCTGGCCCAACAGATCCGTCTTGCCTTATCATTGCATCTCCCTGCTGTCCCCATTCTGCTTTCTCTCTGTTCTATTTGATCTCTTGGCATGGAAGGGATTTAATATCCATTTTGTGGCGGGTGGGCCAGTTCCCTCAGTATGATACATTTCCTCCAAGGATCACAACTAGTTCAGTAACAGGCATGGGAACCAGTCTTGGGGCTTATTGGCACCTCTACATGGAAAGGCAGGGGTAGCATCAGGCTCTCTCCTCCTCCCTGCAAGAGATGGCGAGGCCCAAGCTGTCGCCTTGATAGGAGAACAAGGAATGGCTGAGGACAACCAGACCAAAGAAAGTCTTCCCTCCATTAGCTGCACCCTAAACTTTTCAGGGATAAAAAAAAAATTTTTAATTCCTTATAAAGCTTAAGTCAGTTGGGATTTCTGCCATTTTTAGTTTTGGGTTAATTCTGCTAGCAGAGCTGAGGAATTTTCAGGTGATTGTCCTCACAGATAAGTGAACTAAACTTCAAGGGGGTTTCTCCCACTGTTGAGGCGACAGCCTTTCTTGCCTCCCACCTCGGCTTAGATAAAAAGTTCAGCATACACCTGGAATACAGCATAATAACCTCTACCTGCCCACCAGTGCCTTCCCTATCTCCACACGCAGGAAAGTAAAGTTGGGGTTGCAAAGGAAAATGTGAATTCTTCACGACTCTTCATGCGGGGGCCATTATGCACGCAGCGCGCACTCAGGAGATACTGGCCGCATTCAAGCTTAACCGAGTGGAGGAGCGTCGCTTGGATGCACCAAGGAGTGACTGATCTGACTGAATTACAGTCCACACAGGTGGCGCCTGCAGCTCAGGCCTTTCTCCTCTAAGAGGGACGTGGGGTATCTGGAGTGGTACCAAGGATGGCGTGCAAGCATGGCACATCAACCCAGGGCAAGAGAACAACTAGGGAAACAGACATTGGTCAATATCTCTATAGTAGCCAATAGCGGGAGACCACCTGACCTCATACTCTCAATAGTTTACAGAAGAGGAAGGGAAGGTCCCACTCTGGGGTTCCTAGGGGAACCACCAGAACACGAGATGCACCCTAGGATACTGGAATGGTGACCCAGACTGTGGCTCAACACTCACTAGTAGGTTGTGAAGTAGTGAGGTTTGGCCCACTTTTGCTTTTAATGAAGTGAAGAAGAGAAACGAATGGAAAGTGGAAAGAAACATCCAAGTGTGTGTGTGTCGAGGAGGGGTTGTAAGTATGGTCACCTAACATTTGGCCTCAGCTCATACGCACGGAAACACAAGTGCACACGTTGTGCGCCAGGTCAGGACGTATGAACCCGCCTTTGAAACATTTGTAAAACCCAGATGGACACGGGCGAGCGCCCTGGCTCATTACGCACTGTGTTCAGAGCCCTGTGGAAAGGACCGGCCCCGGCTCTGACCTCACTCTCAGCAGCCGTGAACCATCTAAAGGGGGGGGTTCAGTGGAATTCTAGGAGGAGGGGAGTACAAATGAGGGTAATGGGTGGAAATGATATTGATTTTTAAATAAAAATTGTATTTTAATGTTAACAAAATAAAAAGAACTCTATTATTTTCAATATAGGTTCCTGAGACCCACTTCCAGAAATGATACACAGATTATTCTGGCATCATTTTATTTTATTTTTTGTAAGTTTCCTAGGGAATTATCACAGGATAGCTTTTGGGCCAGGCATCACTATGAAATAGAAAAAATCAGCAAAGTCCTGTTCTCTGGGGATCAATCTACAAATTTCTACAGCAGGAGTCACTAGAGAGGCCCAAGCTGGCCATCATGTCTATTCTCCTTGAACATAAACAGCTCAAAGCAGGCACTTACTGTCTCACAGGATCCCCACACCTCCCGGGCCCGGACGGGCACTTGCCACAGAGTCGGTGCTCAGCAAAGGTTGACGGGACGGCAGCCCTCACTAAAGGAAAGCTCTGACCTGAGTGGTTGCTTAGCTCCCACATCACCTGTCCTTTTCTAGCCACTTTCCTTTTTGTGTAATGGAGTTTAAGGGATTCCTATAGAGGTCAAGTGAGGTAATGGACGCCTAGACTTGAGCAATCTGGCCCATGTGGCAGCACGCACCTTTAATCCCAGCACTCGGGAAGCCAAGGTTAGGAGGATCGCTGTGAGTTCCAGACCACCCTGAGACTACATAGTGAATTCCAGGTCAGCCTGAGCTAGAGTGAGACTCTACCTTGAAAAACAAAAAAAAAAGTTAAAAAAAGATATTTTCTGTGTATGGTGGTGCATGCATGCTTTTAACCCCAGCACTTGGGAGACAGAGGTAGGAATATCGCTGTGAGTTCAAGGCTATCCTGAGACTGCATAGTGAATTCCAGTTCAGCCTGGACTAGAGAAAGACCCTACCTCCAAAAAAATAAATAAATAAATAAAAATAAAAATAAATTAAAAGAACTTAGCAATGTGTGTAAAATATTAAAAATCCACACACTTGTTGGCCATGGAGGGCCCTGATGTCCCCAAAACATTATAGGCCATTGCCAAGGCCTGGCTTCCCACCAGGAATAGATGGCAAGACCCTAGTGCTGAAGACTCCACATACTTGGGCTGCAAGGCCACTGAGAAATCCTGCTTGAACTGAACTGATAACCTCCTCCATGTAGACCAGCTGAAAGAAAGCTGGAAGAAGCCATTCTGCATGCAGTTCAATGGAAGAAAGAGAAATCACCAGTGAAGATACTCAACAGTGGACACTGCAAGCCTTATATTTGGCCAGCCAGGCCAAATGAGCCAATGGGTACAATCGTGGCATGTCTGCCATGGTAGAAACCAA
This sequence comes from Jaculus jaculus, assembly GCF_020740685.1. NCBI lineage: Eukaryota > Metazoa > Chordata > Mammalia > Rodentia > Dipodidae > Jaculus > Jaculus jaculus. Next base: position 12,605,684 of record NC_059102.1, on the reverse strand, counting down.
CTGCCTTCTAATTTGACTAGAGGTCTGCTCCATGGGAGGGAATTCATCCCTGATACTGAAAACTTAAAACAAAGGTAGTCATGAGCCATAGGGGTGTAATGTCTGCTGCTGTCTGGATAAATGTATATACTATGCTTATCAAACTGCCCAGTAAGCACTTCACTTAATGTTCATACTCTTATATTAATGCTACTCTCACTTTTGGTAGAGAATCTTCTCTTTTCAGATGGCAGTGACCTTGGAATGACTCAGAAGGCATCATGGTGCTGGACAGAAGTGACTGCAGTGCTCAGTACTGCAATATCTCTATCACACCTTCCAAGGTTCAGGGTCCATTGTGGAAGAGGTGGCAGAAAGAATGTCAGAGCCAAAGGAATGGTAGGACTCCTTACAACGTTCTCCCCCCCAACACAAAATGGCCTGGGTACCCATGACCTCACAGTGCCTAACACTACCTGCAGAAGACCATCATAATAGGAGGAAAAGATCATGACATCAAAATAAAAGAGAGACTGATTGAGATGGGGAGGGTATATGATGGAGAATGGAGTTTCAAAGGGGAAAGTGGGGCAGAGGGAGGGTATTACCATGGGATGATTTTTACAGCCATGGAAGTTGTTAATTAATAAATTGAAAAAGAAATAAATAAATCAAAACAAAACAAAAATCCAGACACTATCATGCTGTTGAGATTATTTGCTATTGGGATTCTTGTTACTATTATTTTGGTCGTTACATATTATGAATTATTTGTAAGTAATGATTGGACTGAAAAGAAAGTGAGAGTGAGTATCTTAAAAAAAAAATCACTCATAGTAGGATTGTTCTACTCGGTTCCCAGAGGGTGAGAAATCTTCTGTGTGTCTCTCCAGTGTGCATTAGAGAGGTCTGCCTCCCGCATGAGCACGGCAGGCAGAGTGGAGGGACCCAGGGCAGCCCCAGAGGAGCCAGCAGAATGCTACTCCAGGAACATTCCCGAGAAAAGGGGAAAATGCAAGTCATATGAAATTGCCTCTTAGGTCTTCAGAGCCCTAACCAAGTTGAATTGCTTATTGTGACTGTGAAATATTTCACTCTCTGATATGTAGTTTTTGAACCTGGGAGAAAGGCCACAGCTGGACTGGGGAGATGACTCAGTGGTTAAAAGTGCTTGCTTGCAAAGCCTGTCAGCCTGGGTTTAATTCCCCAGTACCCACATATAGCCAGATGCACAGAAAGATTGCTCTAGGCCTTCTCCTCTCCTCTCTTTACCTCTCCACTTCCCTTTCCCCTCCCCCTCTCTGTTCCAGAAGGGTCTAGATGTCAATGAAAATTGACTAATATGCAGAGTGGCAGATGGGCAGTCACCTGTGCCCTTATCAACTCTCTTACAGGCGGCATGACAAGGCTCCCTCCCACCTGCCATCCCTGTACACTAAATCTAGGCCTTGAGGAGCCCAGGGTTTACCTGGTCTCTGCCTTCCTACACGTAGCTGATGAGAGGGCACGTGTCCGCATTGGCAGAGGCATTGCTGATATTCTTCCCGATGATGGCGGAAGGATCAGGAGTAGGAGCTAACGTTTTTATTTTGTAAATCCATGACCACTCCCCGCGACACTATAGCATGCGTTGTATGAAACACAAAACCGCGCCGCTGTAGAAAGTGTGCTTGGGGGATTCTTGTGGGTGAAATTAGAAACTTACTGAGTGGGGGTTGTCACCTGCTGCTTCTGAAGCCTATGTAAGATGGGCTTGGGTATCAGCTGGTACTGTTTATACAAACCAACAAAAGGAATAAAAAGCACCGAGTACGCATGTATTAGGCTTCTTTAGAAATACTTTTTGGATGGATTTCAGCTGAGGAAGGTTGTGAGGAGAAGTGTACAATGCGGCGCCACATTGACTTTAATGCCCGCGAGGACACTGGGTGGTGCATCAGCCGCCCCCACCACACTGATGCTTTTATAGGGTGCCCTGTGGTCTTTTCTGACTTCCTTCCACAGCCCTCCCTCTTTGTTCTCATGACAAAGGAAGAGGCTCTTTGGCCTTCTTCCTCTGGCATCTTTGCAAGGCTCTCAAACATTTTTGACACATTTTGACTTATTTATTTATTTATTTATTTATTTATTTATTTATTTATTTGAGAGCAACAGACACAGAGAGAAAGACAGATAGAGGGAGAGAGAGAGAGAATGGGCGCGCCAGGGCTTCCAGCCTCTGCAAACGAACTCCAGACGCGTGTGCCCCCTTGTGCATCTGGCTAACGTGGGACCTGGGGAACCGAGCCTCGAACCGGGGTCCTTAGGCTTCACAGGCAAGCGCTTAACCGCTAAGCCATCTCTCCGGCCTACATTTTGACATTTTTGACATTGGTACTCAGGAAACCTTCACACTGCAAGACAAAGGCGCCTCAAACCAGAACTTTGCCTCAGCTCTGTTTCTGAATGACCAAAAGCAGTTAGGGAATGCATGTCCCAATCTTTCTGAGCTTCAGGTCCCTCGTTGTTTTTGTTTGTTTGTTTGTTTTTTTGGTTTTTCAAGGTAGGGTCTCACTCTAGTCCAGGCTGACCTGGAACTCGCTGTGTATGCTCAGGGTGGTCTTGAACTCACGACAATCCACCTACCCCTGTCTCCCAAGTGCTGGGATTAAAGGCATGCGCCACCACACCCAGCTCCAGGTCCCTCGTTTTTTAAAATGAAGAGAGCCTCATTTGATATCCCCGCAGCAGGAAAATTGTAAGGATTAAATGGAATCAGAGATTCAAGAGATGTGACTTCAAGCAGAGGATTCAAGCCATTTGCAAGGAACTTCTGGTTCTTTCTGGTGGTTTGCATTCTTGTTGAACCCTTTGTTGTCAGTGTTCACTGCATAATTATCGTCAAAAGCAGTCGCTGTGGTTTAGCAGCAGCCAGTACAAGAGTATGTCCAAAGACCACTGCTGGGCTATTTCTTGAGGAAGTTCTAGGGGCTGCATTTGGAGGAGGTGGGCAGCGGTGACAAGACCCAACTCTTGGACTGGGTCTATGAGGGACTTTATAACTCAAGTGGATTGGGAGGGTGGACTGCTCACTTTAGGAAAGACAGTCAAAAGAGAAAAAAGCCCATGGTCACAGTGTTTTCCAGTGGAGTCAGGGTCCTTCAGGCCGTACCCTGGGGCCTGGACCTCACCTCTCAACGTGGCCCCATTTCACTGCTCTGGGGCTGTGTTTCCGCAGGTCTGTTAGCACCAGGATTGGGCGTACCTGGAGTAGTGAACTCTTGCTAAACTCACAGCAGACTACAATGCCAGTGTGATGCCCATGTGAGCATTAAACAGGAGAAATAGTCAACTGTGGACATGGGGGAAGATCGCATTCCCTCCGTCCTATGAGGAGAACCACATTCTAACTGGGTAACTACTGAATCAGAACCAAGGAACACAGATGTTCTCCAAAGGCATACTTGTCACAGAAGATATTTTTAAATGGCCTTCCCCATTCTTGAGTAGCTAGAGAACACTGTCCAGCCGTTTGCTAAAATCTTCAGGACAGGGTTGGGCACACAGGGAACAGATCCTTTATCTGTTCCCCAAAACAGGCTTGGCCTCCACTCCACGCTAGGCATCACGCCAAGCTTCTAGAAGGCATCTCCACCCAGCCCTTGTGGCGATGATAGGAGGAAAGGCGTATTGTTAGCACCACGTCACCTAATCTGGGGCTTAAGAGGTGACATTCGCCCGAGGACATGATATCACGTGTCAGTCAGCATCCAAACTCCGAAGCTCCTTCTCACCCTCAGCTAAGAACGTCCACTGCTCTCTCTGACCAAGTTGATTTCTGTAACCTCTGATCACGGACACCATGGAATCCTAGTGGTTAGTTTTGGTGACTCCAAGAATCCTTGAGCACTTGTCATAAACATTTATAAAGTGACTGATGAAAAGGTGACTTAAATTGCCAGATTTTGTCTCTGCCATGCCTGATTTATCTCTGTTTAATCATATCACATCATACTCCTCCCTGGTCTTCTGACAGGAATCACAGTCACAGACTACTGACACTGAAATATTCTTTCTTTCTTTCTTTCTTTATTTTTGTTTTTTTGAGGTAGGGTCTCACTCTGGTCCAGGCTGACCTGGAATTAACTCTGTCATCTCAAGGTGGCTTTGAACTCATGGCAATCCTCCTACCTCTGCCTCCCAAGTGCTGGGATTAAAAGTGTGCGCCACCATGCCTGGCTGAAATATACTTTAAAAAATATTTATTTATTTATTTGACAGAGAAAGGAAGAGAGAGAGAAAGAGAGAGAGAGAGAATGGGTGCACCAGGGTCTCCGACCACTGCAAATGAACTCCAGACATATGTGCCCTTTGTGCATCTGGCTAACGTGGGGTCCTGGGGAATTGAACCTGGGTCCTTTGGCTTTGCAGGCAAATGCCTTAACAACTAAGCCTTCCCTCCAACCAGACCTTTCTTTTTTATGGAGGAAGGAATTTATTGAAGCTGACAGATCCAGAAGAAGTTCCATAATACTAATACCAGAAGTTGGCCCCCTCTTAAAGGACTAAGCAGAGAGAAAAAAAACCAAAAGCCACACAGTGCACATCAGGAACTCCAGGTGGAACTGGGCACTTTGCATAACTTTCGATGGACTTTCAAACCCACCACCACACCTTAAGATGCACCCCGTGACACCTCCTCTTTCCAGGTGGCTGCAGATCCAAATTATAAACTAATAAAACACTGAATATATTGGGGGCCATCTATTCAAAGTACCACATTCGGCCTCTGCCCCCCAATAGATTCAAAACCATCACATGCTGTAAATTGTATTCAGTCCAATTTCTAAGGACCCCATGGTCTTTAGCAACTTAAGACAGTTCTAACGTCCCAAGTCTCATCTGAGATTTAAGATTGTCTCTTAGCACTGAGTCCTGTAAAATCAAATAAGTTACAAACTTTCAAAAACATGGGCCACTTCATGAATTTGTGAGTCATCCTTGTGCAGGGGCCATGCTAATCCTCTCTGTATCATTTTGATTTTAGTATATGCGCTGCTGAAGCGAGCCCTGAGATGGACTTTTGAGATTATGCGATTCACATTTATTCATTTTTTTCACATTTATTCTTTTACAGACAAGAAAATGCAGCCTAGAAACGCCAGATATGCTGCCCAAGGTTATCTCCTGAGCATTTGTAGAACAAGGCCGTGAAACCAGGTCCTCACAGTCAGAGGCACTCTGGAGAGCCTAACTCTCCTGTGCTGCTGCAGCTGCTACAAAAATAATGTGTTTTTGTTTTGATTTTATTATTTCACTAAAATGTAACCCTTCCCCTTGATAATGCAATGTAAATTGTGCCTGTGTCCAATGGCTCATCACCCCCTTGTCATCAAGTTAGGATCTCTGTCCCTTGAGACATCTTGGCCTGTAACTGTATCTCTCTTGCCCAATGCTTCCTGCCACATGCACGTCCCCAAAGTCAGCTCCTGGTGAACCACACTGTCGCCATGTTGCAGTGAGACCTAGGAGGACCCTGATGTCACAACTAAGCCTTTGATTTATGTCTTAACCCATCCAACAACTCTGGGAAAATAGCCGTTAACTGGGTTAAGAAATTAAGTGATTGTTGAAAAATACATTGCAATGACTGCTTATGGGATCTCAGTTTAAAAGTCCCCTATTAGGATGGGGAGATGGTTCTGTGAGTAAAATTCTTTCTATGCAAGCATGTGTCCCTAAGCTTGGTGAGTTTGGATCCCCAGGACCTATGTACATGCTGGGCAAGGCAGTGCAGGCTTGTAAACCCAGGCCCAAGGAGGAGACAGAGACAAGAGGATTCTACAGCTTGCTGGCTAGCTAGTCTAGCCAACTCAGTTTAGCACAAGACCCTGTTTCAAAACTAAGGTGGAGACTGTCTGTCTGAGAAACATACCCAACATCAGCCTCTGGTCTTCACGTGCTCATGCAAACCCAAGGATGCTCACTCACACATACACACATGCATGCACACCGCACATGTACAACCAAAACCTTGTGAAGTAAAAGACAGGGTGGAGAGTCCCCAGTGCTGGGTCAAGAGGACCCTAGACACCCTATGTCATTTGGCCCCATCCGCATGAGGAGCCAGTGGCAGTGGCTGGGGACACCTCACACATTGAGCACAGTCTCAGATCCTTCCGCCACCCCCTGAGCCACGTTTGCTGTGGAGGGACAGGATGGGATGGTGGTGGAAGGAAAGAACAAACAGGAAAAGGCAGGAAATCCCATTTGCTTGGAGACAAAGAGAACGCCCATTTCCTCATGGGCCCTTGGTTTTTCATGCTTACAACCATAGAGAGGGAGTGGATTCTGAGGCTGTGTCCATTTTGAGCTGGTCCACAGGTAAGATCCAGCAGCGTCCTAATGCAGCATCCAAAGGCAGGGCAGGCGCTCAGGAAGGCCCAAGAGAAGTTCTAACTCCCGTCACCACTGCCCTATAGCATCCAAGGACTGGAAGAACAGAGAGATGAAGCCATTCCATTTTCAACCAGTGGACATTTGAGTGCCCACCCATGTGGGAGTCAGTCTCAGCCCTTCTTGCCCAGACTCAGTCTAGGGCATTCCTCAAGTGCCCAGAGGGCCAAGGTGACTGGAGAGGATATTGTGTTTTTTTTTGTTGTTTTGTTTGTTTTCTTTTTATGAAAGAGAGAGAGAAGACGGAATTGGCACGCCAGGGCCTCAGTCACTGCAATCAAATTCCAGAAGCTAGCACCACCTAGTGGGCATGCGCAACCTTGCACACTTGTGTCCCTTGTACATCTGGCTTACTTGGGACCTGGAAAGTAAAATATGGGTCCTTAAGCTTCACAGGCAAGCATCTGAACTGCTAAGCCAGCTCTCCAGCCCAGACATTTTGTTTTATTGTGCCACAGTGAAATGTTTTCCCAGGAAACCAAGGTTCTATAGTTCTATAAGAGGAGGTAGAAGAATAAACTACTTTTGTCTGTGGGCTTGGAGTCAGCCTGCTGGGTTTTAATTCTTGGACCCACCATTTAGAGGCTGTGTGGAAATGAATGTACTGTTAGATCTAAAGAAAAGCTCTCAGTGCCCTCATCTTTAAAATGGGACTGATTCCAGCACTCATATTGGCTACCATAAGCATCTGCTGAACTGAGCCCCTTTAAAGCACACTATACAGTAAGAGTATAACAAATACTTGTCAGCATTATTTTTCATTAGCAGTCATTCATCCACCTGAATTAATTAAATATATTGAAAAAAAAGAGAGGGGAAGAAGGGAGGGAATCTAAACATTTGCCCTTCAAATCCACCTAAAAAGTGGGGAAAAAAATACCGATGTGGTGGTGCACACCTTTAATCCCCAGAACCCGGGAAGCAGAGGTAGGAGGATTGCCATGAGTTCGAGGCCACCCTGAAACTACATAGTGAATTTCAGGTCAACCTGAGCTAGAGCCAGACCCTACCTTGAAAAACAAACTAAGAAAAAACCCTATAGACATGAAAAGCAAAACTGGAGCATGGTCAGAAAGCACACATTGTCACACTCTTGTCAGCTCAGTGGCTTTTCTCATGAGCAGCACCTCCCAGCAACATCCCCACACCCCATCACCCATCCACATCCTCTGGTTGGTGCCCACCAGTGACCATTTGGGCTCCACACACCAACTTCTCATTTTCTCCTCTTCTCTTTGCCTGGCAGGGGAACATTTGTAAAAATGACAGCTGCTCTGTAAATAAGAGGCTCCACGAAGCTGCGCAGCCTGGGGCAAGAACGCTAAACTCCACACAGCAGCCAGCGCTCTCCCGACATGCTGGCTGGGGAGGCTTCTGGGAGGATAATTGATGTTTGTTCCTGGGCAAGTCCAGATTTGAGCACATTCTTAAAAGTCAACCACCTCCTTCATGCCGGATTCCTTTCCGGGGCTGGATATCCACCCGCCTCTGCCCTTCCGTCCCAGAGAAAGGCAGACGGTGAGTGGGCAAGTCCTCTGTCCCTCGGGCAGCGACAAGTGCTTCTGCCTGGGGAGGCAGCGAGGAGTTGTCCTGTGGGCAGTGGGGGAAGTGCTCTGGGACGTAGGCTAGTGTCTGGACCCAGGGACCCTGAGAACTTCTGTTTCCAACAAACAAGTCAAGCAGTTAAAGTGTTTGCCTGCAAAGCCCAAGGACCAAGGTTCAATTACCCAGTACCCACATAAGCCAGATGCACAAGGTGGCGCATGCATCTGGAGTTTGTCTACAGTGGCTAGAAGCCCTGGCGTGCCCATTTTCTCTATCTGCCTCTTTCTCTCCCCTCCACCTCTCTCTCCAATGACTAAATTACATTTTTTTAAAATTAGTGCAAAATGGATTTTCTCTGAATGATTTTAAGAAAATAAGATATCAAGCTAGGGCAACTTTACTTTTTATTATTATTTTTCTTAATTAAAAAAATGCACAATGATTGAGATAGGGAGGTAATATGATGGAAAATGGAATTTCAAAGGGGAAAGTGCGGGGGGGGGATGATTGAGGGTATTTCCATGGGATATTTTTTATAATCATGGAAAATGTTAATAAAAATTGTGAAAAGAAAAAAAAAGAGAGACTGATTGAGAGGGGGAGGGGATATGATGGAAAGTGGAGTTTCAAAGGGGAAAGTGGAGGAGGGAGGGAATCACCATGGGATATTGTTTATAATTATGGAAGTTGTCAATAAAAATTATTTTTTAAAAATGCAGTGTGTGTGTGCATGTGTGCACATGATTGTGGAGCCCCAAGGAGCACCTTGGTTGTCATACTCAGGACCATTCTCCAGCTTGTTTCCCATTGACCTGGAACTCGCCAAGTAGGCTTGACTTACAGTCCAATGAGCCCCAAGGATACTCTTGTCTCCTTGGGATCATAAGCACATGTTCCCACAGCTGGTATTTTCACATGGGTCCTGGGGATCAAACCTTCGTCGTCAGGCTTACAAGGCAAGTACTTGACTGAGTATGGACTGGGCTAGCTCCTCAGCCCCAGGCAAGTCCTCCTTAATCCTAACAAATCCTCCTGCACTACATATGTGCCTTAAAGCCATGGGACACCTGCAGCGCAGACAAAAACAGAAAGCAGTTGTACGAATGCCCTACCAAGGTGACAGTCCCCAGTAAGTCACATCACCTCCCTCACCCAGGGTCTCAGGTTTCATCTCATCACTGGGGAGTCCTTGGGGTCCTGAACAAGTTCCCTAACTGCCCACTGTGTACAGTGTAGCACAGATGATATTTTAAGAAATCACTTCTGGTTACATCACTCTCCACCCACCCTTCAGCTGCTTAGACCTGAGCAGGGCTCCTGGGACCCACCTAAAACCCAGGAGCTTAAGCCAGCCCACAGGCGAGGCTGACATTCCATAGACAAAAGCCCAGGAGCCAAGAAGCCAAGGTGCATGAAGCCAAAACCAACCTTTGTGAGCCCACAACCCTGATATGTGTTTATTTACCTTATAATTTTCTACATGTACTCCAGTAGTCAGCCCATTACTGGTATTAGATACCAGTAAGATTATCTTTCTCAGAAAATAGATGCAAATATACGTTTCACTATTTCCTTTCTGGAGAATTTGGCAAGTATACACTGAACACTAATTGTGGCCACCGCGCACACAGGCATGAACAATGCACTTTTGTGTATGCTACACATTCACAAGAGGTCATTGTTCATGCCCATGTTGCTCTCACAGCCTCTATAATCCACATCTTTGGACCTGAGAATTTCTTGTAAACTAAATTTGAACAAACGAAGCCATATCGTAAATACAGTGAGAGAAATGGGCTCTTTATAGGTATCTATGTACATGCCATAATCATATCCACCAAGTAAGTAAATATTTTCTAATTAAATTGAGTTCAATGCAAATTCATTTCTAATGTTTTTATTTATTTATTGGCAAACAGACAGATATAGGCAGGAAGAAAGAGACAGAGAGAAAGAGGGAGAGAGCGACAGAGAGAGCAGTATGGGCGCTCCACGGCCTCTAGCTACTGCAAACAGACTCCAGATGCAGGTGCCACCTTGTGCATCTGGCTTATGTGGGTTCTGGGGAATCAAACCCAGACCATCAGGCTTTGCAAACAAGTGCCTTAACCATTGGGTCATCTTTCCAGCCCTAAACTCATTTGTTTTTTTTAACGTCTCAGAATGAAATTTTTTCTTAAAACCATCTGCCATCTTGCTAAAAGGAAGGTACTAGCTAAGAGATGCAGAAAATCAAATTACATTGGAACATTCACAAACTAATTATCTCACTATTATTGTAGAAGTGAAGGAAACACGACTACTCTGAAATACCTTTGCTGTTATGATAATGCGCTCTTGTAAACAATAAAAATATTGCATAACTAGGAATGTAGAGCCTTGGTAAGAGAGCTTGTCTAGCACGTGCAAGGCCTGATGTTCCATCCTCGGTGCTGAAAGAAAAAGTTTCTAGCCCAGGAGGGCCTGGAAGACAAGACTGGTATCCCAGCCACCCAAAGGATGGATTCAGACAGGTGTAAACAAGTCTTCCCCGTTCTCCAGACGCTGGGCTCAGATTCCATGTTCTGCCTGTGTTTATGCTGTTTGTCTCATCAGGAGAGCGCTTTCCAGACCCCGTTCTCTCTCTCCCAGACAAAACACATGTCTGTGCGTGACTGTGTGCATATACAAGTGTGCACATTGAGCAGACCCACACCCCTAAATCTTCCCAGCCACTGTTAAAGCTCATCCGACATCTCAGGTGCTTTATCCGAACCATACTTAGAAGTTTTAAAGTGTGTGCCATGCTCTAGAAGGCTGGGTATGTAATCCCAGTCCTGTGGGTCAGGGGAGGGCAGAGACAGGAGATTCACTGGGGCTCACCAGTCTAACCGAAAACAGCAGTTGCGGGAGGAATGAGGGACGCTGTCTCAAGGAGTCCAGAAGAGCAATGGAGGAGGACACTTAACTGTCCTCCACACTCATGTGCAAAGGATACACCCGTCTGCACACACACACACACACACACACACACACACACACACACGCATTTACTATACATACACAAATACTATACCACCACCACCACCACCACACATCCTACACACACAGGCCAAAACAAATGCCCTACCAAGGCTGACCACATTGAGCTATCAGACTCTTTCCCACATCACCTAGTGCCTTATTGTAGAAGTGGGTGGTACTCTGTGCGTCTGTTCAGCAATGAATGCATAGAAGCTCTACCATCCAATCACTCTCAGGTCCTGGTATCTGCCCAAGGCTTTGTGCCATTTCTGAGACTTACGTTAAAGCGCCCAAGAGGTCATAACATCATTGATGGACGTGAACACAAATTTCTGCGGCGCCATTCAGAAGGCGTGGATGGCAAACACATCTTTGTGACCCCCTTGCACTCATCATCTGGATACTTTCCTGCTACAGCTCAAAAAATTGGCCGGAGTCCTCTCCCAGGGATGCATCTAAACGCCTCAGTTAAGAAGGAGAGTGAGAGCAGACGGGCCCTGACTGACTGTAAGATAATCTTTCTCTGTCACCTCCCAGGTGTCCCTTCTCTGCTGTGGCTCTACACAGCCACTCTCAGAACGAGGTTACCAACTGCTGGTGGAAACTACCTTCAAGCAGCTTCAAAAAGTCAAAGGTCTAGACCACTTTCCCAAGAGTGCACATCTCACTACAGGGTGGTGGGGTGTATGTGCAAACCTCTATTTTATTATTATTATTATTATTATTATTATTATTATTTGTTTTTTCAAGGTAGGATCTCACTCTGGTCCAGGCTGACCTGGAATTTGCTATGTAGTCTCAGGGTGGTCTTGAACTCACGGCGATCCTCCTACTTCTGCCTCCCGAATGTTGGGATTAAAGGCGTGCGCCACAACACCTGGCCCTACCTCTATTTTAATATATTAGGAATAGCTCACATCCACATCCATTCCGTTGCCAAAATCGTCACTCTATGCAACCCGCACATTGGCCCTAACTATTACAATCTTATCAATGGCAATTTGGAAAAGAAAAAGGCTGATACTGCTCAAAATATAAGCATATAGGGAAGAGAGAAAGGGAGGAGATTCTAACCATTCCAGGGGCTGGTTGGCCATCATATCTTACACTGATGATGCCAAGTTTTATCAAAAGGAAATTGTATGCAAGTGTTGAAGTCACCCTTAAGAATCAACACCCACATAAGTTATGTTTTATTTGGCTTACTGTGAGGTTTTATCATTATGATAATAACTGTTTGGTGACTGGAAAAGACATCTGAATTTTTCTAAGCAGTCCAAGTTTGGGATCTGAGACTCGATGGTAGAAATCTTACCTAGCATACACTACCCCTAGGTCCTACCCCAGAACCACCAACACAACACAAAAAAGGGAAAGTTTTGTTAGTGCTCCAACTAGGAAAAAAGCAGCAAGTCACAATTTACAATTCATGCTGACTTTTGGCTATGAATTATACTTGGATGAAACTACTCCCAACTTTTGATTTATCTTTCTGTTTATGAAAACAATGTGTATATATGAAAGTAGATAGTAGTTTAAGGAACTAGAAGGGTCATTGCTAGCTTCAAAAATGGCCACATTATAGCCAGTCTTGTTTCATCTTTCTCTGCAAACTACAACTTACTTTGAAATTCATTATGTATATTCCATACCAATTCTTTTATAAATAGCCCAACATGTATATCTAAAAACTAAAAATATTTTTGAATACCTGAAACATTATCATAACTAAAAGAATTAGTAGTAATAACTACTACTCTCACGTATCTAGTTAATCTCCCAGTGGTCACATTTCCTTCAGGATCTTAAATATTTTATTTTTATTTATTTGACAGAGAAAGAGGGAGAGAGAGAGAGAGAGAATGAATGGGCATGCCAGAGCCTCCAGCCACTGCAAACGAACTCCAGATGCATGTGACCCCTTGTGCATCTGGCCTATGTGGGTCCTGGGGAATTGAACCTGGGTCCTTTGGCTTTGCAAGCAACTGCCTTAACCACTAAGCCATATCTCTAGCCCTTAAATATTTTAAAATTGTCCAAAGAAGTGTTCAGATCAGGTCTTCATGGTGGGATTGGTTGGTAGTCTGCAAAGTCATTTTTTACCTATACATTTCCCCTCATGATATATGTGTGTGTGTGTTTGTGTGTATTGAAATTTTTTGTTGAACAAATTAGGTTATTGGTCCTTTAGACCAAAGTCTGAATTTTTCTGACTACTTCCTCATGGAATTAGCCTCTCTTTCCAGCCCTTGCTTCCTGGACTTAGCAGCTGGATCTGGGGCCTCAACAGATCTAAGTCAGATTTTTGTTCTCCTGTAAGACTCCTTCATCAGTAGAGTATTTGTCCATCAATTTCAAGGAATCTCTCCTTGTGATGTTTGCAGACACTGATGATCATTGCCTATGCCCACTAATTCAATGGGGTTGAAAACTGTCCCTCTTTACCAGCCTACATCCCCAGGTCCCTTCTCAGTGGGCTCATCATTGGTCCCCTTCATTTATGACTGTGCTTTTATAAAGAGAAACCTCCACTCCTTGACTCTGTTTCCTGAGACAGCATATAGAAACTATAGGATGAAGTCTTTTTGCATTTATTTATCAATGTACAAGCTGAGTTGTTCTTTAGAATTCTCCAGATCCAACTAAGGCTTTCTTTAGCACCGTTTTGAACTCATAGATTCAAATGTTTTCGATGTGTTTCAATCCATTTTAGTCATTATCTTTATGGATGTTAAAATATGTGCCCTGTGGGAGCTTTTGCAAGTTGCCTCCTGAGTCTTTTGGACATGTCCCTTCTTGTGTGTGACAGCTTCCTGGATTTCAGTTATGACATCTGCCCCAGGCCAGCCTTGTTTATTTCTTCCTAGATATGGAGCCAAACGTCTTGCCAAGGAGATTGGGTCCCCTCTAGTAAAACTGGGGGTTAGGTCATTCATCCTCCGCCTTTTGGATGGAGAGCTTGAGATGTTATCAGTCACCTATGTACCATCTATCACCTATCTATGATCTGTAGATCATTTATCTAATACATACCATCTCTCTATCATCAATCACTGTTGCAGTCAGGTGCACATTGCTGGCCAAAATCACCTAACCAAGAGCAGCTTGTGGGGGAAAAAAAGAGGTTTATTTTGGCTTACAGACTCGAAGGGAAGCTCCATGATGGCAGGGAAAATTATGGCATGAGCAGAGGGTGGACATCACCCCCTGGCCAACATCAGGTGGACAACAGGAACAGGAGAGTATGCTAAACACTGGCAAGGGGAAATTGGCTATAACACCCATAAGCCTGCACCCAGCAATACACTCCCTCCAAGAGGCTTTAATTTCCAATTGCCATCAGCTGGGGAGACTAGCATTCAGAATACCTAAGTTTATGGGGGACACCTGAATCAAACCACCACATTCACCTACATGTCTGTCATCCATCTACCCATACATTCTGTAAGGGTCCTTCAAATTATCAGACTATAAGATTCTACTGAGTATTATATAATGTGTGTGCGTGTGTGTGTGTGTGTGTGTGTGTGTGTGTGTGTGTGTATGCCCATTGTGAGGCCAACAATTACTTTGTGTGCTAATTTAACAGAGGAATTTAGAAAAGGTTTTCTGGGCTGAGAAGATGGCTCAGTGGGTAAAGTACTTGCCATGCAAATGTGAGGACCTGAGTTCAGATCCCCAGTATCCACTCTTGAGAAGGAAGAGGCAGGAAATCCACGCAGTTCACCAGCAGCTAGTGCAGCCAATTGCTGAGCTCTAGCTTTGAGACCTCATCTCAAAGAACAACCGTGGAAAGCAACCCAGGTCAACACCTAATGTCTACCTCACATGCATGCACGTGCACCTGCACATACGTGTGAGACCACACATAGGCACATGCACACGCAAGAGATTTTAGTTACTTAAATTCCTGGATATCACATCTACATTTATACTCACAGCAATAATCCCACTTCTCAACAACTATGGCAAAATGATCACATAGCATAAACAGTCTTCAATAATAATACAAACATCAGCCACAGCAATATTATTAGTGAAAATAACTTCAAATTTTTCTTATAATCACCTTGTTTGTTCTAAGGGTGTATACCCACCAGAGACATGCAATAAACTAAGCATATTTAAGAGTCAATTAAAAGTCCCCCATCCCCACCCCTGCTTTTTTTTTCTTATGCCAACAACTCAGTCCCCAGTGTATTTATTTTATTTTGTCTTCAACTTTTAGATATTGCCTAAATTTTAATTTTATAAATTATTTTATAATTATTTAAAATATTTGCATGGTTTCAAAGTGAAATTCACTAAATAAAGTATATTTAACAAAGCTAGTTTCCACCTCTAGCCATTCCTCCTCAGTCCTTCCCTCCACAATACAGGTTAAATGTTTGTTTTATTTTTCCAGTATGTCTTTAATAGAAACAAATTTAAAATTATATATATATATATTTTTTTCTCTATTCACATAATATAGCCTGGAAGTCATTCCATAGCTGAACACCAAGCAGTCCTCACTTCTTTCTGCTTTGTGTGTGTGTGTGTGTGTGTAGCATTGTGAGAGAGGCTATGCACAGGGTGTATCCAGGTGTGTCATGTCTCACTGTTTTGCCTTATTTCCCCTGAGGCAGAGTCTCTCGCTGAACTTGAAGACAGGCTGACTAGGCAGCGGCCGTGATCCTCCCATCTCGCCCTGGGCTACGGACATGGGCATCCACCCCGACCTTTTACAGGGATGCTGGGGACCAAACTCAGCTCCTCGTGCCCATGCTTGGGCAGGGAGTATCCTTCCCCAGCTCCCTCATTTCATTCTGTGGCTATGCAGTCCTCCATGAGATCGATGCCATTCAATTTATCCAACCAGGTCTCCACTGATGGACGTGAGCTTGTTTCCAGCCATTTGCTCTTATAAATAGTGCTGGAGTGAGTATCCTTGTTCATTAGTCATTTCATATTTTTGCCAGTGTACCTTGGAAGCCCCTAGAAGAGGAGTTACTGGTCATAGGGCTAGGGCTCCTGTTATTTTGCTAGATGGTGCCAAAGTCCTCCCAACAGGGACCATCACCCTCCACTCCTTCCAGCACCCGATGGGAGTGCCCACTCTCCTAAGCTTCGCCATGCTTATCATGCTATCGGCCTTTTGGATTTCACCATCTAATCAGTGAGAACCAGCATGTAGTGTAGTGGTATATTATATCATCATATTATGCATGAAGTTGAGCATCTTTTCATACTGTTAAGAGGGATTTGGGGCTATATTTCCACTAATTATCTGTCTATGCATCTAATTCGTTTCCCCTGGAATGATTACATTTTTCTCCAATTTAGGAGCTTTTCTTATATAAAGGGTCACTATCACGCTACCTCTGATATAAGTTAAAAATATGTTTTCCTGGGGCTGTGGAGGTGGCTTAGCGTTTAAAGTGCTTGCCTACAACGCCAAAGGACCCAGGTTTGATTCCCTAGGACTCATGTAAGCCAGATGCACCTGGTGGTACATGTGTCTGTAGTTTATTTGTGCACCCATTCTTTCTCTCTCCCTGCCTCTTCCTTTCTCAAATAAAGAAATGGATATATATTTATATTTATATTTATATTTATATTTGTTTTCCTAGTGGTGATGTTTTCCTCTATTCTTACTCATGGTGGCTATTCTTTATTTTTCTTTATTTTTGCTTTTTGTTTTTTAGAGACTTTCCTTTGCAGCAGCTGGGGAGATGGCTCAGTGGGTAAAAGCATTTGCCGCGCAAGTGTGAGGGTCTGACCTTGAGTCCCTAGAGCCTACCAAAAGCCATGGTTCCAGCACGGGTGTCTACAGCAAAGTGGGGGTCAGAGGCAGGAGAACCTCCCCAGAAGCTCGCGGCCAGCCAGGCTGGTTTACACAGCGGTGAGCGAGAAGCCCTGCCTCAGACTAGATGGAAGGCAAAGACCGACACACAGGCTGTCCTCTGACATCCACGTGTGCACCCACACTCACACACACATGTGCATACGTGCACATACACTTCCAAAGAGACTTTCCATTGCAATACAACCAAATCTATTAATCTCTCTCCTTATTGTGCCTAGAATTGGGTCATGGGTCAGAAAGTCATACTGTCTATAATATAAGGTTAGGGAATGAATTTGCCAACACTTTACTCTTTGTAGACCTTCAGGCTTTACATCTGCATACTTTGTGTATTTGTGATTTAACCCAGTGCATGGTGTGAGGAAGGGATCTGATTTTGTTTTTCCAGGGGCCAGTTGCTTATCCCGATTCCTGCAGGTGGCAAGAAGGTCCACTCTGCCACTGGTTTGAAATGTTGCCTTCCTCACATACAAAGAAGATTCCTTATGTACACGATCTGACTCTGGATTGTTCTATTCCACTCCAGCAGTTACTTGTTCGCTGGCTGCATCAACACCAGCTTGTTTTGGTAGCAGAGGTTTTCCGATGCATTTTCGTGTCTGGTGGAATTCGCCCCCTCTCCAGTGTTCTCTGTGGGCGCTTTCTTGGCTCCTTATTCATCTGTTCCTCCTGGTGAACTCGAGTTGGCAACTGGATTTTTTGACTATTGGTCAGTATTCCGAAATTCATGAACAGCTGTTTTCCTTGGTTGGAAACATGAATTGGCCACTTTGCCACAGAGCCTGGAACAGAGCAGGTGCTGAATAAATGTTGGTTGAAATAAAGTCCCTGTAGGTCCTTCCTCTTCCAAAGGTGACCCTGCATCTTCAACACCCCATGCAATTTCACTCCTGGTTGGAAGAATCTAGCAAGATGATAAATCCCAAAGCTTCAGCATAACTGAAAATGAGACTGGGCCAATGATATTCATTAAAAATTTAGAGGAAAAAGGGGGAAAAAAAACCCTACTCATATCAGCATGCCTCCAATGAGGCACACTGACTTGACTTTGGGGTGATATGGGAGACCATCTTCTCCCTTGGCACCCTTTGGATGTTTTTTAATTTGATTCACCTGTATCTACTGTTTTTCTAGTTACTTGCTCAGTAGATTGTCATCTTTAATCAAAGCAATTACCTTCAGGTGGAGGCCTGTCTTTCTCCTGTAATCAGTAACAACTGGGACACTTGGCACCTGAAGGAAGAGAGCCCCTCAGGCTTCTATGCTGAGCACCCTCTGGGTGGCAAGAGCTGGGCCTCCTTGTCCTGGCTCTTGTCCTATTTTGTATTTTTAAAGAACATTCCATGCTAGGAAAGCAAGGGAAAGAACAGTTCCTTTCTTTAGTAAATGATTCAAGCATTGGACATGGGCAAAAGAAAACATGGCACCAGCGTATTTTCCAGGTTGTTAGCGTCCTGCTGGAGAAAGCTTGCTAACTGCTGACCTTGGTAAAGTAGAGCCACCCCGGTTCCACCAGGCTGAGGTATTGGCTCAGGGCAGCAGAGCTGTGTCGAAGGAAGCCAGGAAAATCCAGACCCGGCTGAAAGCATGATTGTGAAGAAATTGGTTCCGGAGCCCACTCTGCAGAGGTGCCTTCAGCCATAGACTCTCTTGTCTGCCCTTAACAATCTCCTCACAAAGACTGTCTTAGCAAATAGAGGTGGCCCAGCACCCCAGTGATGCCCTGCCAATGCCTCCATTCATCTCACCCGTGTCTATGGAGACTCTGAAAGATTCTCTTCGTACAGGCCCGCCTTCAAATCCTGGTGAGTCAGTGGAGTAGCCACATAACCCTGGGCCTGCCTGGAACTCAGTCAGGTCAGTACCTGGAGAGGACTAAAGAATACGTGGTATCAGGCTGGAAAGATTGTTCAGTGGGTCAAACACTTGCTGTACAAGCATGGAGACCTGAGTTTCGATCCCCAGCACCCATGTAAGTGAGCATCTACAATCCCAGCATTTCTATGGCAAGATGGGAAGTGGAGACAAGAGGACCCCCAGAAGTGCACAGAGCAGCTAGCCTCCTAGCAGAGCAGTGAACAAGAGAGCCCACCTCAAACAAGGTGGAAGGCAAAGGCTGACACCCGAAGGTGTCCTCGGGCCTCCACACACACGCCATGGCACAGAGGTGCCCACACTCCCACACACATACTTCGTACACACCAAATGCGCGCGCACACACACACACACACACACACACACACACACACACGATCAAGAATATGACAGCTGGAGAGATGGCTTAGCAGTTAAGGTGCTTGCCTACTGTGGTGGTTTGATTCAGGTGTCCCACAGAAACTTAGGTGTTGTGAATGCTAGCTCCCCAGCTGATGGATATTTGGGAATTAATGCCTCCTGTAGGGAGTGTATTGTTGGGGTGGGCTTATGGGCTTTATAGCCAGTTTCCCCATGCCAGTGTTTGGCACACCCTCCTGTTGCTGTGGTCCACCTTATGTTGGCCAGGGGGTGATGTCCACCCTCTGCTCATGCCATCATTTTCCCTTGCCATCGTGGAGCTTCCCCTCGAGCCTGTAAGCCCAAATAAATCTCTTTTTCCCAGAAGCTGGTCTTGGTTGGGTGATTTCTACCAGCAATGCAAACCGGACTGCAACACCTACGAAACCTAAGGACCCATGTTCGACTCTCCAGATCCAAGTTAGCCAGAGACACACAGTAAGTGAGGCAAGCACAAGGTCGCACATGCCCGCTAGGTGGCGCTAGAGTCTGGAGTTTGATTTCAGTGGCTGAGGCACTAACACGCCAGTTTTCTCTCTCTCTCTCTCAAGAAAATAAATAAATTTGTGAGGCATGAAAATATTCAGAACAGGGCTGGAGAGATGGCTTAGCGGCTAAGCGCTTGCCTGTGAAGCCTAAGGACCCCGGTTCGAGGCTCGGTTCCCCAGGTCCCACGTTAGCCAGATGCACAAGGGGGCGCACGCGTCTGGAGTTCGTTTGCAGAGGCTGGAAGCCCTGGCGCGCCCATTCTCTCTCTCTCCCTCTATCTGTCTTTCTCTCTGTGTCTGTCGCTCTCAAATAAATTTAAAAAAAAATATTCAGAACACTGCCTAGCAGTAGCTCTAAGTAGTACAGTCCAGGGCTCTCAAAGGTGCTGTTCTCTTTCACATTAAAGAAGATGAGAGCCATCTTGCAGCAAAGTCGAGTTTTCATCTGGTCTCATGTCAAACTACAAAGATATTAGTAAACGTTCCTTTCCATGTTTCCTCCATGGTCCCGATGAATAGTGTGCCCAACTGAAAAGAAGCCCTGTGTAAAATCACAGTAAAAGCTGCAGGAATGCTTCACCACAGCCCCCTCCCTGGCCCCGGGTCCCCTGTGCTGTTGCTATAGGGAGGATTTTCAGTGCAAAATCCACTTCTTGATTACTCATAATTGAGTTGCAGAGAGATTATTATTCTTTGGTGAATCTTGACTTATCCTGAAAGCTGCTTTTCCTCATGGGGGGAGGGACCAATTACATGAAAAATTCTGCTGGAAAATTTTGTTTGGACCAAGGCACAGGAATGTTCCCTGCAGGCTCGGGTGTTTCAGCTGAAGTCCTGAACAAAGACAGGGCTTTCCTTGGGAAGGCCAGCACAGTCCGGGCTGCTCCAGGCTCGTTCTTCTCTCTGGAACGTATTTGTTGGTTTTCATTTCTCTTTCTCTCTCTCAAATAGCTTCTTCCCTTTCCTCAATGTTGCAGACTGCCGTTACTGACTCCGCAGCACAGAGACTAAGGACTAGGTTGGTTCTGCAGAGTCCCTGGGTCTCTGATTACTCAAAGGCCATTGGGATTCTTTTTGGAAAATCCGGTAGATTCCATACAGGCTTCCCCCTCTTACCCCTAGGAATAAATTAAAGCATTTAGGAGATTCCCCCACCCAGGCATGTGTCTTGACATACTAGGAACAAGACATCTGAGGTCTCCTGGGAGGCCTAGTGACCTGAAATGTACAAACTGCCTCTCAAGGAAGCACTTTGCTGCAACAGGTGCTATCGACTTCCTCCGTTCAAATTCTCCAGCCTGAGCCAACAGCATTCAGAACTAGAGTCACCTTTAATTTTTTATTTATTTATTTGAGAGCGACAGACACAGAGAGAAAGACAGATAGAGGAAGAGAGAGAATGGGTGCACCAGGGCTTCCAGCCTCTGCAAACAAACTCCAGACGCATGCGCCCCCCTTGTGCATCTGGCTAATGTGGGACCTGGGGAACCGAGCCTCGAACCGGGGTCCTTAGGCTTCACAGGCAAGCACTTAACTTCTAAGCCATCTCTCCAGCCCTAGAGTCACTTTTTCTGTCACACTCTGCTTCGCTCTGGTCCCACTGCGCTTCCAAAGGAGAGGAGGCTCGTGATGCTGGACACAGGCAGCCCCCGAAGGGGGAACCCGTTCCCGAATCTATGCTGATGGGAAACCATGCCGGGACCCCTGTCATTCCACTGCCCTCACAGCCAGATGCACAGAACTCCTGCTTCTGTCCAAGTGTGGCCTCATTCTAGATTTGGGGGTGACAGGAGAGAAGGGTCAGCTTGCTTGCTAGGGTGGGAGCGGTCCACTCAGGCAGCTCTGTGAAGTCTGCTTCTTTGCCTCCACGTACCTTCCCCACCGTCAATCCTCTGCTTCCTCCTTCCGAAACCCACAGCCGTGATCGCGCTTGCCCGGTTCTTTAAACTACGTACCTGAAAACCCCACAGGCCAAGCAGATCAAACGTGCCTGGACTGCGCCCGAGGCGCCCACTCGAGTTATTCTGTCTGTTTGTTTTCATTCACTCCTGTAGCTCAGGGACCAGGTCTTTACCTGAAGATGTGGAAAGGAATCACCAGGTGATATATTCATTACGACGGTAACGACAGATGGCTCAGTGGGATTGGTACAGATGGTCATAGTATTATTCTGCCACATAGGTGAATATAAAAATAGCCTTGAACATCACTATATTTTATTATAATATGCAGCAGTATATGTTTCTTTCAAGAAAGCCTGTTATAATTCGAGCTCTGTTGATCCAATAATATAAACATGAAAGGACGGGTCTCACAGGAACACACCAAGTAGAGATCTTTTTTTTAAAATTATTTATTTATTTATTTGAGAGCGACAGACACAGAGAGAAAGACAGATGGAGGGAGAGGGAGAGAGAATGGGTGCGCCAGGGCTTCCAGCCTCTGCAAACGAGCTCCAGACGCGTGCGCCCCCTTGTGCATCTGGCTAACGTGGGACCTGGGGAACCGAGCCTCGAACCAGGGTCCTTAGGCTTCACAGGCAAGCGCTTAACCGCTAAGCCATCTCTCCAGCCCAAGTAGAGATCTTTTGGAGACTGCAAAGTACAGTGAGAGGCAAGTTCTAGAAAGACCAACTGACAGTGCATGAGCATGCCAGGGAGAAGAAAAAATTGCCTATGGCTATTAAAAAAAAACTATTTTGAGGGAAGGGTCTTAAAAATATTAGGACTTGAGGCTGAAGAGATGACTCAGTGGTTCTCGACATTTGCTTATAAAGTTTGATGACCTAGGTTCAATTCCGTAGTACCCAAGTAAACCCAGATGCACAAAGTAGCACATGTGTCTAGAGTTCATTTACAGTGGCCGGAGGCTCTGTTATGCCCATACTTTCTCTCTCTCTCTCTCTCTGTCTGTCTCAAATAAATAAATAGATAAATAGATAACTAGGACTCTAGAGAAATCTGAAAGGCCTGAGACTAAAGACTCAGTAAAGTACCTCCTTGCAAGTGTGAGGTCCCAAGTTTATTCCCCAAAACCCATGGAAACAAGCCATGCTTAATGATCTGTATTTGTAATTCCACATCTGGGGAGGCAGAAACAGGTGATCCTTGAGTTCACTGGCCAGCCAGGCTAGTGAAGCCAGTGACAGACCGCATCACATGATATGTCCATATGAAATATATTGTTAATAATAATAAAAATAAAGATTAACAAAGATTTTTTTTTAAAAAGGCCAGCACCTGAGGTTGACACCCAAGCCTCCATGAGAACACACATGCGTGTGTACCTACATGAACATCCATTCAGATCATACACACACACACACACACGGGAAATCTGATGTGTATCAGTGAGAATAATTTTGAAAGCTAAGGAAAATGCCAAGGTCAATGAGATGGAAATGTACAGGGAAGGGTCAAGAAGCCGATGGCCTCCCATGTACCAGCTGGGGGCTTACCTGAGCCCCTCCTCTTCTGGGTTCATCTGTGTGCCCTCTGCAGGCCCTTCCCTTCCGTGTCACAAATTGCTCATGTAACCTTCCTGGACATTTACAGCCTCCTTGTGGACCCAGGGCTGGTCTCCCACTTTACAGAGCAGGATGCTGACGTCCGAAGGATGCAGGTTCCTCAGATGGCCTCCAACAACTGGCAGAGGAGCCCACGTGACAAGAGCCTCCCTCCCAATCCACGTGGCCCAACGCTCTGTCTGAAATGATGCCAGCATGACTATGGTTCTGCGCAGAACCCTTACAAAAGCCAAGCCAAGTGTCTTTACACGTTGCCTCAGTTCCCCTGCGTGTTGTTGCGCTGAGGAGTATTCCTAATGCCTCGTTCTGTGGCTTAGGGGCACTGGCATTATCAAACCCATCTGTAACAGAGAGGCTTGTATACCAGAATCAAGGATTTGATGTTTATCTGGGCCGTAATTCTATTTTTCAGGTTTATGTGAGTGTGTATCGCACACACACACACACACACACACACACACACACACACGCATGCATGCACTACAGTATGCAAGTGGAGGTCAGAGGACAATCTCTTGGTATCTACCCTCCACATTCTTTCTCAGACAGTTCTCTCTTGTTATTTTGCCACTGCATAGGCTTGCTCCAGTCTAGCAGGCCCTCAAACTTCTAGGTTCTCCTCACTCTGCCTCCTCATTGCAATAGGTACATCAGGATCCCAAACGCATGTGCCACTTTGTGTCCAGCTTTATGTGGGTGCTAGAGAATTGGGCTGCGGCTGGCAGGCTGACAAGCAACCACCTGAACTGCTGAGCCATCTATCTCCAGCCCTATTTCTCAGTTTGCCTCTTCTACTTTGTGTTCTAAAATGGGTTCCTTCATGAGCTGTGGGAGAAGGCTGGATTGAGGCTTGGTAAGCTCAGGGTAGGTGTGTTGGAACTGAGCTTCGGTAATGCTAGAAATTTGTAACTCTGGCCTGCAGTTTGAGCCCTTGGAACAGCCCTGCGTTTCCAGCAACCGTGTCTTTCTGCGAACAGGTCTGTCTTTAAGCCAGTGACTATTTTGCTTGATTTAAAAGGGGAAAAATAATGTTGAGTAGGGTAAAAAACAAGGGCAGCACATATGATTTGAATTACAGTCAGATGATCACCATTCATGACCAATCCAAGCTGGAAGGAAGGTTTGAATTTCTCCTCAGAGACGTCTCCCAGCTTAACTTTTAACAAGGGCTACAACTGAGTGTGGCCTTTCAGTGAAAACCAAAGGGTTCAACCTACTTAAGGCCTTTACTAACTTCTGCCTGCTATGAAATTAGTGTTTTTGGAAGATCATTACTTAGTTTCAGTGGAAGGGGTAAAAATAGCCCTTTCAGTCCCTGGAACCCTCTGGAAAGCTTTTCAGATGAGTTTTCCAAGCAACAACACTGAACACTATTCCCCAACTCCTTTCTCTGCTGGGGAGACACAGAATGAAAATACTCATTCTTCTAAGATTTTCTTGCCTGTGGGATTGTAAGGGGACTAGAAGTTCTCTTGACCTGGATGGACTATTTGGCACATGAAAAGAAACAAAGTAAAGAATGACATTTGTAACTCAAAAATCCCAATGATATATATATGTCCTCCACTCTTGGATTCTTTCCAGAAGTGCTTTCCCCTCTAAAAAGTAAGAAAGAAGGCTAGAGAGATGGCTTAGCAGTTACGTCACTTGCCTGCAAGGCCAAAGAACACAGGTTCAATTCCCCAAGACCCATGTAAGCCCAATGCACAAGGTGGTGCATGCATCTGGAGTTTGTTTACAACAGCTGGAGGCCCTGGCATACCCACTCTCTCTCTCTCTCTCTCTTTCTCTCAAATATATAAATAAATAATTTTTTTTTTTAAAAAAGGAGTGAGCTGGGTGCAGTGACACATGCCTTTAATCCCAGCACTCACGAGGTAGAGGTAGGAGGATGGCTGTGAGTTCGAGGCCACCCTGAGACTACATAGTGAATTCCAGGTCAGCCTGAGCCGGAGTTAGACCCTACCTTGAAAAAAAAAGTAGTGAGAAAGAACCAAAGTTCCTTGTCTAGCAGACAGACAGCATGGAGCAGGGTGTGAGCGCTCTGACACGCGTATGAACAACACAATTTAAGGTCATCTAGAACCTGGGGAAAAAATAGGGAGACATTGAAAAAAATCTCAATCACCAAGTTGCTCTTGACCAGTCCTATCTGAACCTTATGGGGTTCCCACTGTCTTAGGGAAAGGGTGCTGGGCTCTGAAGTCAAAAATCTGGCTTTTATCTCCTGTTTTCTGCTTACTGGTTTTTAAACAGGTTACCATCTCTAAGTTTAGGCTCCTTCTTAGTAAAGATAAATATCAAAAGACACTGACCTGAGCAGAGGCGATAGCTCACTTGGCAATGCACATGCCTCATGAGCATGGGGAGCTGAGTTCTGTCCTCAAACCCATGTAGAAGTTCTGGGTATGGTGGTGCATGCCGGTAAGCCAAGAGAGAGAGAAAAGGAGTCCCATTTTCCCCAGAATGTTCTCATTCCCAACATTTGTCTCCACCTTCAAAAGCCTAAAGGCGTTTGCTTACAAAGCCTAACATCTTGGGTTCAATTCCCTAGTACTCACATAAAGCCAGATGCACAAAGTGGCACATGCCTCTAGAGTTTGTTTGCAATGGCTAGAGGCCCTGGTGCACCTATTCTCTCTCCCTCTCCCTCTCTCTCTCTCTCTTTCTCCCTCTCCTTGCAAATAAATAAACAAATATATTTTAAAATAGTATAAAATAGATAAAAGGAGGTTATCTCATAAACAAGTGGCACTTGGTCCTCCATCTCCATGGGTTCTATAATCATGGATTTGATCAACTCCACACTGAAAATATTCAAGGAAGACAACTGCATCTGGGCTGAGAATACACGGACCATTACTATGTCCACAATACAGGGAAACAACAGTTGACACTGCATCTGGTATAATAAGTAATTAAACCATGCATATGTAAATTCTATGTAAATACCATGCTTGTATAGGGACTTGTATATCCAAAGATTTTGGTGTCTGTGGGGGTGGATTCTGGGCCCAATCCCTATGGATACTGAGAAGGGGCTGTTTTATTCTTTCAAGAATAGAAAAGAACTTCTGCATATGTAGTAGAGTCAGATAAAAGGGTAGACATCAGCAGAATTGGCCTATAGCACAAAGACCTTGACTGCCTGAGTGCCACCACCCAGTCAAGTTCCAGGAAGGAAACACCCCCCAGTTAGGTTGTCGGAGTGGAGTAGGGCCACCTGTGACCATGTCTTCACATGGACTTCCAAGGCAAACAAAAAGGGAACAGGGCATTTATAGATCAGTGGGGACTTCATCTCACAAAGGCTCTCTTCCCAAATACCTTCACAGTTCACAAAATAATTACTCTGCAGTATCAAGGCAAGGAAGAGAGCCACAGGACTCCATGTAGCCTGGGAGAAGGGCACACAAATAAAGGATCCAAGGGAGCTCTGGCTGCCCACTGAGAGCCAGCCTGAGTGTGGAGGCAATCAGCGGGTGCCAATGTGGAGAGAGGACATCAAGGAGTGGACATGCCCACCCACCCACCTGACACTCCATCAGCTCCATCCCACCTCCTTCAGCGAAACCTACAGCAAAGGGTGGCACAAACCTGAACTGAGCAAGTGGGGCAGTGGAATATCTCACCCCAGGCTTCGTGACCTGCACACTGAGCTTCTGTTCATGTGGGTTGGTTTTTTCTTCAATTAATTTTTAAGGTATGGGGTCTGCACTGTATAATAGGTCCCAGGAGGAGACTCTTGTAATCTTTGTGTAGGAGCCAGAGAAAATAAAATGGGCAAGATGAATTGTTACCACCGCACGAAGGCTCACATCTGATTTGAAGTGAGTCAGGACCATGGTATCTTAGCCTTTTTATGGTTTGGTGGGATTAGGCCATGAGAAAGTACATTAAGCCCAACTCCTAATCAGCCCAAGCAGCAAGATGATGAATGGATGTCTGGTTAACCAAACAGGTAGTTCTAATTACAAAATACCAAAATTCTTCACCCTCAGTTGAGGTGTTTGACCAAACCACACATGTGTAACCCCTAGCCCGAGGCGGCTCTCTGCTCAGGGCCCCGCTTTTAGGCTGCAGGACATGTATCTCGCCATGGTGCATAAAATCAAGTTACATACTAAAATTAACAACTTCTGAAATACAGCTGTAACAATTATGTGATTATACGTGATGCTGGATTAACATGTGGCCCATAATCCTTTGATGCGACGGAGCTCAGCTGTGCTGTGAGATCTAGCGCATTTCATTTAATAGAAAGAGTTATTGGGTAATGTTACATACCAGCTCGTTGTTCAAAACATTTATTGGGATTTAGCATTATGAAGTAGATAACCAAGTGTTCCCCAGCTGCTAAATCTCACTTCATATATTTTAAACAATCCACTGTGCTGGCGATTTCTGAAACGTGCAAAGACATCATATCCCAGGCGTACTTTTTCAGCGTTCCTTCCAATGCTACATCTGCTTCGCATCGCTCTCTTCAAGTGTTCCATTTTCCTCCAGGGTGACTTAACAATCACATCAGGGTGGACAAAAGTCCAGGGCCACATCCAGGTTCTGAAACACGGGCTGCGGCCGTCACATTGCACACTTACCTAATCTGAGAAAAGAGAGAAAGAGAGCGGACACGAGAAACGGGCAACGGAGCTGTGAGGATTAAGAAAGGCAAATTTATAAAGTGCCATCGCATTCTCACGTGTTGGGAGGTGCTGAGGAATGTTTAAAGCTATATGATTACACTAAAGTCTAACATGACTGGGCCGTCCGCTGAACTTTGTGCAATTTTTCAAGCTGTTATGAAGTGGGTAATCACTTTGTGGAATATAGGATACACTGCAATGTGGCGAAATTCCGGATAATGTTCCCAGCTTGATATTTAAAACACTTGGTAAGCTAGGATACATGACAGAGCTAATTCGCCACCTTGTATAGTTTATGCTTTCCCAGTCATCCTCCTGTCTAACTGTGCCACTCCCCCTATATTTCAAACAAGTATTTATCTCACTGGCATGTTTTATAAGCAAGAAAATTAAACTGAATGGTCCAGAAGAATGGGGTCATCTGAAGGAGAGAATGGTGGAGCATGTGACGTCCTAGTTGGTTCCCTAGAACTGGTTCTGGGTTTCGTTAGCAGAATCTAGTAGGCAAACCCAGCAGACTGGTAGCCTAGTTACTGCCAAACATAATAAATGAAGTGAAGTGTGAAATGAGGCTGGAAATGTGGTTCAGCAGGCAAAGGCACTTGCTTGCAAAGCCTGATGGCCTGGGTTTGATTCCCCAGCACCCATGTACAAAGTGGCTCATGCATCTGGAGTTCATTTGCAGGGGCAAAAGGCACTGACATGCCCATTTTTTCTCTCTCTCTCATTCTCCCACTGCTTCTAAATGTATAATAAGTAAAATATTTTTAAAAGTGAAAAAAAATACAAAATGAACTGATGAAACAAAATATAAATAAATAAAAAGATTTTGTTAATTCTGCTTGCATTGGTTTCTCTTCCTGAAAAAAAAAACAAAAGGGTTGGTGACAGAAGCAGATGTTTGAGTTCACTATTGCCCATTTGCAACGAACGGTTCTTGTGCCCCAAGGATGCCTGGCCTCTTTAGAAGCAACAGGGTGAAGGAGTTGTCAGGGTATCAGAAAGAAAAAGGCTTCCTGCCAAGGAGTCAGTTCATTTAACCAATGTAAATGTGTTCGTATGGCCTGCTCTCTGAAAGTAAGAGAGAACAGGCTGTGGTCAGCCACTTGAACAGCACAGAGTTTAAACACAACTCTGGAGCCTGCTTTGAACATGGAAGCATAAAGACAAACTTGAAACCCTTCAAACAATGTTGCATTCTCAACTGAATGAATGCCATGGAAATTGTTCTAAAGCAGTAGGTAATGTTGGCCAAGAGGTCAATGGTTTTAATGAAAGAACAGTAAGAGGTAGTAATGGAAGAAATCTGCTTGCCCACCGAAGAGGCTTCATACACAGCGATTGAAAGAATGAATGATTATTTTCAATATAAGTTAGTTCAGAATTGGTTAATGAAACCCAGAGGAAAATTGGCCTTCATAACCAAGCCAAGACCTTCTCCATCATTCACCCAATTTTCTTCCTGATGGTTTCTAGTGGGTCCACAAAAGTCCAGTGGACGGAGAGCTATGTGAATGCCAAAAGTTCTGAGGAAAATGATCAAAAAGAAATGGCTTTATTTTTGAACCATGGCCTTGCTAAAGAGTGCAATGTTAAAGCCAGAATTCTTAGAAATAGCTCTTCAGTCATATCTGATTCACCAGAGAACAAGACCATGGGAGGAGGAGGATCTTTGTGAGAAGGAAACTTGCTGCTTCCTTTCCTTGGCACTCCTGAGAGAGAAGCACGGGTTGCACACCCAGAGCCCATTCCGGCCACCATGGTTCAAAGACCCTGCGTTTCATTCTTCCGTGGTCTGATCTACGCCATGTTTCCCAAAGCCACGCAACCTGGCTAAACGTCCGGGTGTGACAGAAGTGTAAGCGTATGTGGGGCGTGTTCAACTGTGCATTGTAAACATGTGCTTGGGAAGAGAAACAAGGTGAAAAGGGCTTTGGAAGGCAACACCATACACAGGACTGATTACTGCACATTTCTAAGAGTATCTCATCTTCCACTTAAGCCTTCCATGGAGTGCAGTGTGTGACTTTTTCAGATGTGGAATGTTACTTCTGTTAGCCCTGGGCAGGGATAGGGGCAAAGCCCGTCCTTCACATCTCTGTCCAGACCACTTTATTTTGCGAAGAATTTCTCTCCTTGGTGAACAGGAAAGTCCATGAACTTGCCTTAGAATTGACCCAATGATATCTAATTAGCCTTGGTAATAATTAATATTCTAAGGTGTTCTGCTTCATAAAGTGATGCAGTATTTAAATGCTTACCCAGCATCTTGATTTTCCCTGTATAGAAACAGTATTAGAAATAGCCACATGTTATTTTCCTGAAATAAAAAAAAAATTCAGGGTTAGAGAGATGGCTTAGTGGTTAAGGCATTTTGCCTGCAGAGCCAAAGGACCCAGGTTTGATTCCCCAGGACCTATGTAAGCCAGATGCACAAGGTAGTACATGCATCTGGAGTTCATTTGCAGTGGCTGGAGGCCCTGAAACACCCACTCCTTCTCTGTCTCTCTTCTCTCTTTATTTGCAAATGAATAAGTTAATTAAAATTTAAAAATATTTCATAAACAATCATCTCTAGGAAAGGGGAGAGACTATCAGTTAAAACCCAAGACCGACTAATTCCCACCACCTTGAAACTCTGGCTTCTGATTGTGAGTATGAATTGGCCCTTTCACCAAAAATGAAGTTTTTATAGCACGGATGACCTTTTCTGTTTGCTTCTAGTTGAATCTACAAATCTCTGGTGCCCAGTGTTTCTCTGGCGACAATTAAAGCAAGCCTCTCAGATTTCGACAGGCAAACTGCAATGATCTTACACCCTCTTCAGAAATAACATGGAGAATTGTATTGCGAGTGAAACAAAGAAAGCCCTGACCTACTGGTCCTTGTGGGGGAAATATCCTTGTGATGATCAAGAGGTGGTGCCTATGGAGAGGAGCAATGGAAATCATGGATGTAAAGGCCTTGCCAGGGACCCCCACTATCCAGGCTCCTCCATGGTTAACTGAGAGATTGTTGTAGAGGCCCCTTTAGGGGCTCAGGGAAGGAAGTAGGGACTGTTTTTGGAATGCTTTCTGGGTAACATTAGAAGTGATTTCCCGTCTTTATACTGCAGTGCCATTACCCTTGGCAACTTGGGAATTGAAAGAGGAACCAGTCTGTTCTTCAGCATGACTGTGAAATGCCAAGAGATGCTCGTGGAGAGGCGGCCAAGAGCTAGGATGGGCTGCGCCCCAAGCAGCACGATCTTCTTTTTGCCCAAGATGCGGCTCCTAGAGAGGCTATAGTGGTTCGAATGTAGTGTCCCTCAAAGTCTCCTGTTTGAACACTTAATCCTTGGCGGGTGGGAGTGTTCTGAAAGGGTATGGAACCTTCTGGAGGTGGAGCCTTCTGGAGGAGCTGTGTCACAGGGACAGGCTTAAGGTGTCACAGCCCAGCTCTGCTTGCTGAGTCTTCTCTCCACTTCCTGCCCTGCCGTCCTTCCCCGCCACGATGGCTGCTACCCTCTGGAAATGTAAGCCTAAGGAAATTCTTTCCTTCCTTAAGCGGCTTCTGGTCAGGTGTTTTGCCCCAGTGACAAGAAAGTAGCTGATGGAGAAGCCATGGGTGGCAAATACTGGTGCAGCCAAGGTCAGGCCTAGTGGATTGTGGTCTCGGGACGGTTGCATTTCGGGTCGCTTTCAAAATGACAGAAAGAGAAGAAAACTGAACTGGAACAAATCTGACCATGAAATTCTGTCCAGATCAGTGCAACTACGAGATTTGTTTTTCCCTTCAGTAACAAAATGTCTTTTATAGAGCAGAGAGGCTCCACACCTTTTTCAAGGTCTTATGACAAAAGATAAATTTAATCATGGGGAAAAGCAGGGCAGTGAACCTGATAGAGGCACGACTCCTGGATCTGCATTACACGCATCACATAGTGGGACTAATGACCGGTAACCTCCTGCCAACTACCTGCTAGTGTTGATAGGCATTGGGTGGCTTCAAGAAGGCCACCCTTGTCTTCTGACGGAGTCACTGTAACAAATAAAATGGCAAGAGAGCTGATGTCTGCTGGTCTCATAAGGAGCCACGGGCAGGGACTTGGAAAGGAGCCCAACATACACAAAGCCACTCTGCCTGGAATATACTCACAGCATTCCCAAAGGATACGGTGTCAATCTTCCTGGATAAAGAACTTGACCATAAGTCGGGCGTGGTAGCACACGCCTTTAATTCTAGCACTCGGGAGGCAGAGGTAGGAGGGTCGCCGTGAGTTCTAGGCCATCCTGAGACTCCATAGTGAATTCCCAGTCAGCCTGGGCTAGAGTGAGACCCTACCTCAAAAAAAAAACAAAACTTGGCCATGATGGGAGACGAGTGTCTCTTTGCAGTGACCGTACTGCTATGAAACCATGATTGTGCAGCATCACCCTGCTTCAGGTGTCTGTCATCTTTAATGACTGGTGTGACGCTACAAAAAAAAGGAAGCACTGGCATGCCAATTCTCTCTCTCTCTCTCTCTATCTTTGTGTGTGTGTGTCTCTCTCTCTAAAGAAAAAAGAAAAAGAGGAGCCATTTCAACATACAACCCAGTTGTTGCCATATGTCAGAGTTCAATAGCTATTGATCCAGAAAGTAATAATTTCAGTCTTGTTCAAGAAACTCTGGACAACATAAATTATTAAAGTTCTTCCTAGTTATCAAGGGTGGCAATGGGAGGTTGATAAAACAGGACATGGTTTATTCTCACTGCCTCTCTCAAAGGCAAGGCTGTATACGTAAAACCAGCTAGGCCTGAAGTGAGTTGCCTAGCATCTTCTGAAATTTCCATCTGATTTCCTGTCCAGCCATGCCAAGGATAGAGTGTGTGTCCATGGCATTTTCCTCCATGTTACCCTCAAACACACCATCCACCTCTTTCTTTTTTGATGTTGTAAAATCAAAGTCCAACTTTAATAACTGAGTTATTTTATGCAATATGAACATCAATATAATTACAATTGTAAGCAAATCTTTATAACAAGGCTAGACTGATTTTTCAGGTTTCCAAATCAGAGTTAATTATACATTTATACAGAATTGGCTTTGCCTGAAGCCCAAAAGGGAACAGCATAAAAATGAGTGCTTCTGGTTGGAAATATGGCTTAGCAGTTAAGGTGTTTGCCTGCAAAGCCAAAGGATCCCGGTTCGATTCTCCAGGACCCACATAAACCAGATGCACAAGGGGGCGCATGCATCTGGAGGTCATTTGCAGAGGCTGGAGGCCCTGGTGTGCTCATTCTCTCTCTCTTTCTCTCTTGAATAAATAAGAATATATATATATATATATATTTTAAAAACGAGTGCTTCTGCAGCCCCTTGATTTTGCTGATCAACAGTTTGTTGAAAAAGCAGCTGTAGGTTTGTTACCTAAGGTCTGAAACAGGAGAAGAGTCAAAGGTGTCATGAATTCACCTGGAAACAAGTTTATGCCTGGACACTGGCCAGTTCTGGAGGAAGCAGAGTCCTGAGATGCTTGCTTTCAAAGTGCTGCTTGCGGGTCTTAGGGCCTGGTACCTGTGTCCTACATGCTGAGCAGGTATATATTAAGGCAGCTTGGAAGCAGCCCTTTGGTCATGTCCTTGTTTCTTCTTTTGTCCAGCATGCCTCTTCTCATTTTTCTGCTGACCTAAATCCTCTGCTGTCCATGAACCATGCCCGGGCAGGGACAGTCTGACCTCTGAGAGGCCACTCAGCACGAAAGGGCCGGGGAAGCCGAGGAAGGAAGGAAGGAAGGAAGGGGGAAGCGCGCCCAGCACCGCTTCGCCCTCCTCCACCGGCCACAGGCAGGGACTTGGGAAGGAGTCCAGGGATCCAGGGTACACCAAGTCATTGTGCCTGGGATATACTCACTGCATTCCCAAGGGAGATAGTCTCAATCGTCTTGGATGAAGAACCTGACCATGAGGGGAGACAAGTGTCTGTCGTGGTCCACCTCTTTTTCACACAGACTATCTCATTGGACTGGTGGTCACCAATTATGCTATAATTGCTGGTCAGTGATGCTCAAGGATCCTGCTGTATCTGCCTCCCCAACCCTGGGGTTACAGGGTACCACCATCCCTAGCATTTTACATGGGTAGTGGAGATCCAACTCAGGTCCTTATGCTTGTAAAGCAAATGGATTACCCACCAAGCTGATCTCTCCAGTGCCTCTATGTTTTTGAGGGTGGCTTTTGGGAACTGAAATTAAAAATATATATTATTTATTCTTTTGAGAGGCAGAGAGAGAGAGAGAGAGAGTGGGGGAGAGAGAGAGAATGGGCACACCAGGATCTCTAGCTACTGTAAATGAACTCCAGATGCATGTGCCACCTTGGACATCTGCCTTTACATGGGTACTGGGGAATCCAACTTGGGTCCTTTGGCTTTGCTGGCAAGTGCCTTAACCGCTAAGCTATCTCTCCACCCCAGAAACTGCAATTTTCTTTTTCTTTTTGAGGTAGGGCCTCTCTCTAGCTCAGGCTGACTTGAAATTTACTGTGAAGTCTCAGGGTGGCCTCGAACTCACAGTGATCCTCCTACCTCTGCCTCCTGAGTGCTGGGATTAAAGGCGTGTACCCCATGCCCGGCAGGAATTGCGATTATTTTTATTTTTATTTATTTATTTGAGAGCGACAGATAGAGAGAAAGATAGAGAAAGAGAGAGAGAGAGAGAGAGAGAGAGAATACACCAGGGCTTCCAACCACTACAAATGAATTCCAGACGCATGCGCCCCCTTGTGCATCTGGCTAATGTGGGTCCTGGGGAATCCAGCCTCGAACCAGGGTCCTTAGGCTTCACAGGCAAGCGCTTAACCACTAAGCCATCTCTCCAGCCCAGGAATTGTGATTTTTAAGTGCTTCCTTTTTCCTGGGGGGCCAGTGGGCTCCTCGCCATAGGGCCTTTCAAATCAGAGCCCAAATGCCAGAAACGACAAAAGCCCCTGCATCCCTACGTGTGTGAAGGATGATGCCTCCGACTCAGACCTCAGTGGCATCAGAGCGCTTTTCTTTGTAAAAGATTGATCTGGAGGGCCAGAGAGATAGCTTGGTAGAGAAAGAACTTGCCTCACGAGACTTTAAATCCACCTGCAAGCTGGATGCCGTGGAAGGTATCGGCGAGCCCGGCACAGCCACAGTAAGGGAGGAGGAGACAGGAGTGGCGAAAAGGGGAGACCCTGCTTCAAATGAAGTGGAAGGCAAGAACCGATGCCCCCATCGTCCCTGGGCCTCCACCTGGGTAGTAGGATATGCATACACACACGCTCGCACGCACTCACATACAGAGAGAGACGGGAAGAGAGATCACATACAGAGAGAGAGGGGAAGAGAGAGATCACATACAGAGAGAGAGAGGGGAAGAGAGAGATCAAATGCGAGGCGCAGAAGGGAGGGGAGGGCCGGGCAGTTCTGCTTGGGCAGCTCCGGGGAATGCTTTCTGGAAGCGTGGCTCTTTAGAACCATACCCAGGCCACTTTTGTCCCTGTCAGTTTCTTGCCTTCAACTTGTTGCTGACTGAGAAGTGCCAAACCCTTGTGTTCATGTCGTCTCACTGAGCTGTTCTGAGTGGATTGGCTTTGTGGATCTGAATTCTTTTCACCTATTGCAGAAGCAAGTTCGGGCTTGGTATGCCCCATGGTTCCACCGAGTTCAAGAGCCCAGCCATCCAGGGAGGTCCAACCAGCCCAGGAGAGGTCTCCTGGGTCCTCAGCCATGCCTGCCGCTGAGTGCACAGAGCCTGGCAGCCAAGGAGGCCA
The DNA here is from genome assembly GCF_020740685.1 of Jaculus jaculus. Taxonomy (NCBI): domain Eukaryota; kingdom Metazoa; phylum Chordata; class Mammalia; order Rodentia; family Dipodidae; genus Jaculus; species Jaculus jaculus. The sequence goes on along the minus strand of NC_059102.1, from coordinate 12,570,177 downwards.
AAGGAGGCTTGGCTGTGGGCAGACATGGCGCCAGCACAGAGATGAGGCCCAGTCCCATCCGTCCCTGTGAGGGGACATAGAAAGGAGTGCCTGTGGCTTGTGTTCTCAATAGAGAGGGGAGCTGACGACAAGCTTCACCTCTGACTGATTTCCTAAAGTCCTGGAACAACACCTGGGCATAACCCACGCTTGCTGTGCCAGCGCAGGCCTCCGAGGGGCAGAGACGGCGGCCTAGGCCCCGGCACGTCTGTTCCCCGCAGCTGCTCAGGGGCCAGGGCTCTCCATAGAAGTGGCAATAAAATAAACTTATATTCAAATGCACTGGACCAACGTCAAGTATTGCCCCCCTGGCTTCCTACCACATGCCCTGGATCAATATATCAGCATAATCCAGCTGGATTCATTTAAATGTTTCAACAGTGGCTTCCTGGAGCCAGTTTTCCAGGTCAAAAGTGATTTTCAAGACATTTAGAGCAGGTTGCCATTGGAATACAGTTTTACAGTCCCGAGTTTCTAGCGACTAGAGTCTATGGGAAAGTGTTTCCCTTTAAGTAAACTTCCTTTCTTCCTTTAAGACCTCAGGGAAAAATAACAACTCAAAAGTTTGTATGTATGTGTGTTTGTATGTGTGTTTGTGTGTGTGTGTGTGTGTGTGTGTGTGTGTGTGTGTGTGTGCAAGTTCTTTCTATACTGAAGTTTTTATTGCCACAAGCCACTTGCTGCGTGCACAGCCTCACTAAACTCACCAAAGGTGCCTGGAGTCTTATCGCGATGCCGTTTGGCAGGAGGGCTGCCATAGATGAACACTGTTTTCCATTTCATAGGGAGAGTTCGCCCACCCTATGTTTCAGAAGATAAAGGCCGAGGAAGGGACAATGACACATACCCTGCTTGGGGGAGTGGAGATAAAAGCAGTGTCCTAGCTCCTTGCCCAGACTCCTGTGAACCACGCCAAGCCCAGCCATTTGACCAGCCCAAGTTCAAAATCCCTGTTACACACTATGTATCTAGTGCACGTTAGAATTTCTCATCGCTTACTCTTACCTCCGCCCCAAGCTGATTTTCACCTGCCTTGTCTCACAATCCCTCTCTTTTCTCTGCTCACCCAAGTTTCCCCTATCCATGGAGGGTCCCTGCTTGGAATCCAGCCCCAGCATTGACCAGAGGCACATAACCCTGGGGACCTCTGGAGTGCACCGATCACAAGTAACCAAGCCATGCCTCCCAAGGAACAAAGAGGCCAGTGTGGACGAGAATGCCACAGGGATCTGAAGACTGGTGTGATAGGAATGCAAACAATCACGTCTTCTCCACACCCCGAACACAAAAGTCTGAGCCATCATTCACCATGAGCTCGGAGCTCTCTTGGCGTTCAGATACTTTCCAGGGAAAAAAACATTGGTCCTGGGTTTCTTTCTATGGTGGAACTCATGGGCAAAAAGCAGCCATCAGGACACACAATGATTCGTGAACGGGCTGATAAAATGAACTATTTATAAAATTAGAAAAATATACCATGGCTTCATATTTTCCTTCCCCTCCTTCCTCCCAGCTCCATCTTTCCTCCCTCGTTACTTCCTTGCTTTCCTCTTCCCTCTCATCTTATTTATTTTCTTTGAGGTAGGATCTCATTATATTGCCCAGGCTGCCTGCAAAGAAGGAATCCTCCTGCCTCAGCTTCCCTCATGTTGTTATACTCCACTGCATTACGAGTTCCACATAATGATACCACTATTATCAAGTTAGAACAACAGCAATCTCAGCCAGGTACCTCACTGCTAAGTCAGGAAGCAGTAGACTAGGACCTGTTAACAAGTGAAGAAAAGAAAATCACCTGGAAGGATGATGCAATTGGTGAGCTGAAAGCAGAAGCTAGAAATAGGCAATAGAAGGTCCCAGGAGGAAAGGAAACAGCCTCAGATATTGTTGCCAAAATGGTCTTCCTTGTGTCTGATGCTATCAAAGCCAGATGTGAAGAGAGAGATATTGCTACTGTAAGATAGCTTTGTCAGGAGAAAACAAAAATCATGCTTCCAACACCCTGACACTTGATTCATTCTTTGTCCAGACTAAGAAATCGGTGCACTGTGCTACGACCTATATTCCCTTACTCCACTCCAAGGCTCCTGTAGTAAGCTGATTTCCCGCTGTCCCAGTTTTACTCTTTCTGGAGCACACTATTTCTTCTTAGACAGGTGTACCTGCCCCCCCTGCCTCAACAGCGTGGGGCACCCATGGTGGCAGGAGCCTCACTCACGTTACTGTGGCTGGATTCCACCAAGGCAGACAGAGCGCTCCAGCAAGACATGGTCACGGGATCCCTGCAGTTCTGCCTTGGAAGGATTCAGCAAGTGATCATTTCGGATCATCTTTTAAAATTATAATGCCTGGGCTGGAGAGATGATGGCTCACCAGTTAAGGCACTTGCCTGCAGAGCCTAACAACCCAGGTTCAATGTCCTAGTATCCAAGTAAAGCCAGATGCACAAGGGGCACATGATCTGGAGTTCATTTGCGTGGCTAAAGGCCCTAATGAGTCCATTCTCTCCCTCCCTCTCTCTCTCTCTCTCTCTCTCTCTCTCCTTGCAAATAAATACATAAAAATATTTTGAAAATGCATTATTACAGACACCTGTGATCCTAGCACTTAGAAGACAGAGGCAGGAGAATCATAAATTTGAGGCCAGCCTGGGCTGCACAGGGAGAACTTACCAAAAAAAAAAAAAAAGCCTAATATAATCAATACAAAAGTAACTAATGTAACTAAGAATACAATGTTACTATGTAATAGTAATTTTAAAAATATGTTTTATTTATTTATTTATGAGAGAGACCTGGTGGGGGCAGGTAGAAATAGAATGGGTGTGCCAGGGCCTCTAGCCATTACAAATTCCATATGTATGCACCACCCCATGCATCTGGCTTTACATGGGTACTGGAGAATTGAACTTGGGTCCTTTGACTTTGCAAACAAGCACCTTAAATTAATGAGACAGCTCTCCAGCTCCAATATATTTTTAAAAACAAGCTGCTGATTTGTTACAAAGAGGAAATATACCCATGGGAAGAGATTAAGATCACAGTGTCACAGGTTAGGGCTTTCTGTGGACACCTCATGAACTTGGGGGGCTGACCAGCAAGTTTCTCAGTGTGGTTCAGCATTGCTGTGTTATAAACTGGCCACTGCCTTCAGGGATCCACATGGCAATGAGAAACCAACACCCAGGGTCTCCAAAAGTGCAGGTAAACATGTTAGCATGAGCAGAATTTGCAGGTAAATATGTTAGCATGAGCAGGGTTTGCAGGTACACATGTTAGCATGAGCAGGGTTTTCAGGTACACATGTTAGCATGAGCAGGGTTTGCATGAGCATGGTTTGCAAGAAAACATGTTAGCATGAGCAAGGTTTTCAGGTACACATGTTGTTAGCATGAGCACAGTTTGCAGGTAAACATATTAGCATGAGCATGATTTGTATGTAAATATGTTAGCCTATGGAGGATTTGCAGGTAAACATGTTAGCATGAGCAGGGTTTGCAGGTAAATATGTTGTTAGCATGAGCATGATCTGTAGGTAAGCATGTTAGTATAAGCAGAGTTTACAGGCAAACATGTTGTTAGCATGAGCAGTTTTCAGGTACACATGTTGTTAGAATGAACACAGTTGGCAGGTAAACATATTAGCATGAGAATTATTTGTATGTAAATAAGTTAGTATGAGCAGGTGGGCAGGTAAGCATGATGTTAGTATGCACAGGTTTGCAGGTAAACATGATGTTAGCATGAGCAGGTGTGCAGGTAAACATGATGCTAGCATGAGCAGGTGTGCAGGTAAACATGATGTTAGCATGAGCAGGTTTGCAGTAAACATGATGTTAGCATGAGCAGGTTTGCAGGTAAACATGATGTTAGCATGAGCAGGTGTGCAGGTAAACATGATGTTAGCATGAGCAGGTGTGCAGGTAAACATGATGCTAGCATGAGCAGGTTTGCAGTAAACATGATGTTAGCATGAGCAGGTTTGCAGGTAAACATGATGTTAGCATGAGCAGGTGTGCAGGTAAACATGATGCTAGCATGAGCAGGTTTGCAGGTAAACATGATGTTAGCATGAGCAGGTGTGCAGGTAAACATGATGTTAGCATGAGCAGGTGTGCAGGTAAACATGATGTTAGCATGAGCAGGTTTGCAGGTAAACATGATGCTAGCATGAGCAGGTTTGCAGGTAAACATGATGTTAGCATGAGCAGGTTTGCAGGTAAACATGATGTTAGTATGAGCAGGTTTGCAGGTAAACATGATGCTAGTATGAGCAGGTGTGCAGGTAAACATGATGCTAGCATGAGCAGGTTTGCAGGTAAACATGATGTTAGCATGAGCAGGTTTGCAGGTAAACATGATGCTAGCATGAGCAGGTTTGCAGGTAAACATGATGCTAGCATGAGCAGGTGTGCAGGTAAACATGATGTTAGTATGAGCAGGTTTGCAGGTAAACATGATGTTAGCATGAGCAGGTTTGCAGGTAAACATGAAGCTAGCATGAGCAGGTTTGCAGGTAAACATGAAGCTAGCATGAGCAGGTTTGCAGGTAAACATGATGTTAGCATGAGCAGGTGTGCAGGTAAACATGATGTTAGCATGAGCAGGTTTGCAGGTAAACATGATGTTAGCATGAGCAGGTTTGCAAGTAAACATGATGTTAGCATGAGCAGGTATGCAGGTAAACATGATGTTAGCATGAGCAGGTTTGCAGGTAAACATGATGCTAGCATGAGCAGGTTTGTAGGTAAACATGATGCTAGCATGAGCAGGTGTGCATGTAAACATGATACTAGCATGAGCAGGTTTGTAGGTAAACATGATGTTAGCATGAGCAGGTGTGCATGTAGACATGATGTTAGCATGAGCAGGTATGCATGTAAACATGATGTTAGCATGAGCAGGTGTGCAGGTAAACATGATGTTAGCATGAGCAGGTGTGCAGGTAAATATGAAGCTAGCATGAGCAGGTTTGCAGGTAAACATGAAGCTAGCATGAGCAGGTTTTCAGGTAAACATGATGCTAGTATGAGCAGGTTTGCAGGTAAACATGATGCTAGCATGAGCAGGTTTTCAGGTAAACATGATGCTAGTATGAGCAGGTTTGCAGGTAAACATGATGCTAGCATGAGCAGGTTTTCAGGTAAACATGATGTTAGCATGAGCAGGTTTTCAGGTAAACATGATGTTAGCATGAGCAGGTGTGCATGTAAACATGATACTAGCATGAGCAGGTTTGTAGGTAAACATGATGTTAGCATGAGCAGGTGTGCAGGTAAACATGATGTTAGCATGAGCAGGTTTGCAGGTAAAAATGATACTAGCATGAGCAGGTGTGCATGTAAACATGATGTTAGTATGAGCAGGTGTTTAGGTAAACATGATGTTAGCATGAGCAGGTTTGCAGGTAAACATGATGCTAGCATGAGCAGGCTTGCAGGTAAACATGATGTTAGCATGAGCAGGTGTGCAGGTAAACATGATGTTAGCATGAGCAGGTTTGTAGGTAAACATGATGCTAGCATGAGCAGGTTTGCAGGTAAACATGATGTTAGCATGAGCAGGTTTGCAGGTAAACATGATGTTAGCATGAGCAGGTTTGCAGGTAAACATGATGTTAGTATGAGCAGGTTTGCAGGTAAACATGATGCTAGTATGAGCAGGTGTGCAGGTAAACATGATGCTAGCATGAGCAGGTTTGCAGGTAAACATGATGTTAGCATGAGCAGGTTTGCAGGTAAACATGATGCTAGCATGAGCAGGTTTGCAGGTAAACATGATGCTAGCATGAGCAGGTTTGCAGGTAAACATGATGCTAGTATGAGCAGGTGTGCAGGTAAACATGATGCTAGCATGAGCAGGTTTGCAGGTAAACGGATGTTAGCATGAGCAGGTTTGCAGGTAAACATGATGTTAGTATGAGCAGGTTTGCAGGTAAACATGAAGCTAGCATGAGCAGGTTTGCAGGTAAACATGATGCTAGCATGAGCAGGTTTGCAGGTAAACGGATGTTAGCATGAGCAGGTTTGCAGGTAAACATGATGTTAGCATGAGCAGGTGTGCAGGTAAACATGATGTTAGCATGAGCAGGTTTGCAGGTAAACATGATGTTAGCATGAGCAGGTTTGCAAGTAAACATGATGTTAGCATGAGCAGGTATGCAGGTAAACATGATGTTAGCATGAGCAGGTTTGCAGGTAAACATGATGCTAGCATGAGCAGGTTTGTAGGTAAACATGATGCTAGCATGAGCAGGTGTGCATGTAAACATGATACTAGCATGAGCAGGTTTGTAGGTAAACATGATGTTAGCATGAGCAGGTGTGCATGTAGACATGATGTTAGCATGAGCAGGTATGCATGTAAACATGATGTTAGCATGAGCAGGTGTGCAGGTAAACATGATGTTAGCATGAGCAGGTGTGCAGGTAAATATGAAGCTAGCATGAGCAGGTTTGCAGGTAAACATGAAGCTAGCATGAGCAGGTTTTCAGGTAAACATGATGCTAGTATGAGCAGGTTTGCAGGTAAACATGATGCTAGCATGAGCAGGTTTTCAGGTAAACATGATGCTAGTATGAGCAGGTTTGCAGGTAAACATGATGCTAGCATGAGCAGGTTTTCAGGTAAACATGATGTTAGCATGAGCAGGTTTTCAGGTAAACATGATGTTAGCATGAGCAGGTGTGCATGTAAACATGATACTAGCATGAGCAGGTTTGTAGGTAAACATGATGTTAGCATGAGCAGGTGTGCAGGTAAACATGATGTTAGCATGAGCAGGTTTGCAGGTAAAAATGATACTAGCATGAGCAGGTGTGCATGTAAACATGATGTTAGTATGAGCAGGTGTTTAGGTAAACATGATGTTAGCATGAGCAGGTTTGCAGGTAAACATGATGCTAGCATGAGCAGGTGTGCAGGTAAACATGATACTAGCATGAGCAGGTTTGTAGGTAAACATGATGTTAGCATGAGCAGGTGTGCAGGTAAACATGATGTTAGCATGAGCAGGTTTGCAGGTAAAAATGATACTAGCATGAGCAGGTGTGCATGTAAACATGATGTTAGTATGAGCAGGTGTTTAGGTAAACATGATGTTAGCATGAGCAGGCTTGCAGGTAAACATGATGCTAGCATGAGCAGGCTTGCAGGTAAACATGATGTTAGCATGAGCAGGTGTGCAGGTAAACATGATGTTAGCATGAGCAGGTTTGTAGGTAAACATGATGCTAGCATGAGCAGGTTTGCAGGTAAACATGATGTTAGCATGAGCAGGTGTGCAGGTAAACATGATGTTAGCATGAGCAGGTTTGTAGGTAAACTGATACTAGCATGAGCAGGTTTGCAGGTAAACATGATGTTAGTATGAGCAGGTTTGCAGGTAAACATGATGCTAGCATGAGCAGGTTTGTAGGTAAACATGATGTTAGTATGAGCAGGTTTGCAGGTAAACATGATGCTAGTATGAGCAGGTGTGCAGGTAAACATGATGCTAGTATGAGCAGGTGTGCAGGTAAACATGATGTTAGCATGAGCAGGTTTGCAGGTAAACATGATGCTAGCATGAGCAGGTTTGCAGGTAAACATGATGTTAGCATGAGCAGGTTTGCAGGTAAACATGATGCTAGCATGAGCAGGTTTGTAGGTAAACATGATGCTAGCATGAGCAGGTTTGCAGGTAAACATGATGTTAGCATGAGCAGGTTTGCAGGTAAACATGATGTTAGCATGAGCAGGTGTGCATGTAAACATGATGCTAGCATGAGCAGGTGTGCAGGTAAACATGATGTTAGCATGAGCAGGTTTGCAGGTAAACATGATGTTAGCATGAGCAGGTTTGTAGGTAAACATGATGCTAGCATGAGCAGGTTTGCATGTAAACATGATGCTAGCATGAGCAGGTGTGCAGGTAAACATGATGTTAGTATGAGCAGGTGTGCAGGTAAACATGATGTTAGCATGAGCAGGTGTGCAGGTAAACATGATGTTAGTATGAGCAGGTGTGCAGGTAAACATGATGTTAGCATGAGCAGGTGTGCAGGTAAACATGATGCTAGCATGAGCAGGTTTGCAGGTAAACATGATGTTAGCATGAGCAGGTGCACAGGTAAACATGATGCTAGCATGAGCAGGTTTGCAGGTAAACGGATGTTAGCATGAGCAGGTTTGCAGGTAAACATGATGTTAGCATGAGCAGGTGTGTAGGTAAACATGATGTTAGTATGAGCAGGTGTGCAGGTAAACATGATATTAGAATGAACAGGTGTGCAGGTAAACATGATGTTAGCATGAGCAGGTTTGCAGGTAAATATGATGTTAGCATGAGCAGGTCTGCAGGTAAACATGATGCTAGCATGAGCAGGTGTGCAGGTAAACATGATGTTAGCATGAGCAGGTTTGCAGGTAAACATGATGTTAGCATGAGCAGGTTTGCAGGTAAATATGATGTTAGCATGAGCAGGTCTGCAGGTAAACATGATGCTAGCGTGAGCAGTGTGTGCAGGGCTGGGGAAGCCAGGTCCAGTAAGATGAGGCTCCGGACCTGACTGGCATGCTGGGAACGGGAAGCCCGTCTAAGGCCGAGGTGAAGCGTCCGGGCATTTTCGGGCTGGTACTTGCAGCAGCTCTCTAGTTAATTGCTTGGAGTTGAATGCATGGGTGGAAAAGTGAGGTGCTGTTGGGACGGCCACCCAACGTTCCTGTTCCCTCTGTCATGGTCAGAAGCACTCAGCTCGTCTATCCATCCAGGACCTGAGCAATGGGAGCAACAATTCTAGAAGGGACAGAGGAAAAGAGCTTTCCCAGGCCCCGGGGAAGTGGTGAGTGGAAACAAGAATGAAGGTGGTCCCTTCTGTAGTCCAGTATTGACCATCCAGCCACAGGAGGTGTGCACCAGCACCCCACATCTGTGCGCCTTGTCACCTCCTAGAGTGGGTGAGGTGGGGAAGTGGCGGGGGCCCCCAGCCCTGTCAAGCCTGGCTGCCTGGGTCAGAACAGCCGTACGTCTTTGCTTTCTCATCCTCCCCCGCCTATCCTCTCAAGAGAAAACCAGGTTCACCTCCAGTAAGTTCCGCAGATGATGGCTTCAGAGGAAAGCACTAGAAAGAATGGAGTGGTGTGGCATGCATGCTTGAGTTATGAAGTGTGTCATCGCCCCATCAAGGTCTTGCCTTCTCCACCAGCTGCAATGGTGCAGTTATTCCAAGTGTGTATCAGCTTGAGCTCACACCAAGGATATAATCGTTCAAAAGCCACAGCAGTAAGTTGGCCAAATGCTTTCAATCTTTGATACCCACTGCTATCAAATCAGTTCCCACACAGCTGACGCTGGCGGGGCGGAGAGGGAAGACTGTATTCCATGAATTTCCATAAGGACTGTGGCATTCAGAGATATGGAATCATCTGCTCAACCTTGTCTACAAATCTGACTTTTAAATGTGACACATCCATTCACTGAGTTTTTATTGAAGGAGCTGTCAAAAACATGTCAAACCAAAATGAACAGGGCCAAGTCTACATTTTTGGATGAGGTGGCCGTCTAGTATCGGAGTGACACCCCTGTCGCTCCAGATGGGGGGCACGGACTCAATTTCCCAGAGCATTAAGAATGAATCTGTGCTGAGGAAGCAGTGCTGTGTGGGAAGGATGGTGCCAAAAGTATGTTTCAAGTCGAGAGGCCACTGGAGGAAGGCGCAGGGGTGACCTCAGGGTGGCCCTCCAGTCTTGCTTCCTGGTGTCCTTCAGTGGCTTGGCCTAGAGGACACCATGGTACATCTGGGAGTGAGTGCGTGTGTGGGAAGTGACTGATGGCTGCTATGTCCACTCATGGTGACCCTGCAGCCCTGAGTCAGGTAGAAGAAAAGCTCCGGAGCCTCTGATGCCAGCTGGTGGGCAGGAAGCCTACGTTCTTGGAATCCCAATGACGCGTTGCCACGGTTTTGACTCCCCCACAGTGTTCAGCTTTTCCTAGTCTGACCCTCATCCACCCCTTCCTCCCAAGCACCCCAGTGTGACCCAGATGAAAATTCTGAGGTCAATCATTCCTAGGCCTCATTTTAGCCCATCTCTCTGCACTGGGATTCTTGTGACCAGAAAGTAATATCCTATAGCTATTCCGTATGCCTTGGGGACACCCTTCAGCCTTAATCCTTATACTTTCCTTGCTGCGGGGGAAGCTCCGCTGTGGAATCAGGCCCCTTTGGTCTGGGTTCTTGTTCCGGTTGATGAAAGAATTTACACATGGGCACAGAAGGCTGGTGAGCAAGTTTTACCCAGAAGTGCTGAGAGAGCAAAAGCCCATGTCTCAGGAGCAGCGATGACTTCACCAGCAAGGGCTGTGCTCAGGGTAGGTCAGCACTGAGATTAGGCTGTGTCCCATCCTAAGTTCCTCCATATTGTGGAGGACAGTGGTTCTGCACACCGTGCCTTGCTCTGAGAAGCTCCATTTTTATTTTCAGATGAATTTTGACTCTACTTTGGGGATGGAGAATAACTCTACTCCTAGGTGGACGTGTGAACAGCACCACCCACATGACACAGACTGATAAACGACTTATCCCTCAGGATAGGAAGGGTGCCCCCTGTAAATTTATGAGGGTGAATTGGAACTGTCAGAACACAGAGGCATAGGAAAACCATACGGAGGAAACCTGACCTGAGAACTTATCACACGCATGAGATCAGGGAAAGGGTGTGACTCCCTCACATGGACCCTACACAGAGGTGGACACCTACCACTGCAATGGCAACAGACCAGCTTGTCCTCTGAGTATTCAGTGTGTGCACCAAGAACCAATCACAGACAGCCAGGGAACTCCCAACCACCGCGAGGGTTTCAGCTTGGCTCTGTGCCCACCGTTGATGTGGCCTGCTCAAACCACGTCCGTTCTCCAGTTCACCGGCCCTAATCCTTACGCATGCGTTAGCTGTCCTTAGCTTCTGCAGTCGGTGCAGTCCAGCACCTCACCGATGCTGCTGGACTCCCCTCAACAGCTCAGACCTATGACAGCAGAAGCCTGACCCTGTTACCTTCATGCAGTCCTCCCGACGGTCACTTCTCTGAGAGGTTATAGAGACTTGTGACCTCTCCATCAGCTTCTTTGCCTCCCAGGCCTCTTTGAATCTTCTTGTCTCTCTAACATTTTGGTGGCCATTCTGTGGCCTACACATCCATCTATAAATGGTTTTATCCACCGTATGATGTAGAAGGTATGATTTGAGAGTCGGCATTAGTAATTAAGATTGGAATAAAAGAACATGTTTTTGCCTCGGCTGGGGCCATCGAGGACAGTGGTGTGACTTGGCAGACGGCTACCAGTGAACCCTCTGTGCCCTGTGAGTTTATTGAATTTATGGTTATTCGATCGATTCTGACATTGGGGGAAGACACAAAAGCATGTTCCGTTCTGTCTCTGATGGCACGCTCACAGCACTGGGACATTACTGTTTACGGACACTTCGCTGTAGTCAGGGAAAGTGTTTAGTGAGGATCACATGACTAGTTCCACCTTTTATGATAATTAAGTTAGTTATATACGGCATTACATAGCCATGCCTTGGCACATGCGTATTACCGACTAGAAGCTGTGGGATCTGCACAGTAGGACCGATGTTCCCTTAAATTTGCCCTTTCTGGTGCAGTGCCATCAGTGGGATTCACAGACTCACCAGTTAGTGAGAATTTCGGAGAGCTGGGCATGCTCAGAGGTTTTTGTGTAGCTGGCAAAGATTTTGCAGTGGGGAAAGTCGAATACTCCGTGTTGGCTGTTTGGATCAGATAAGGACAGGCAGTTTGTCTGCTTGTGTGTAAAGTAAGGAAGGGGTAGTATGATGAAGGCATTGGCCATTGCTTTTGATCCCTAACTCCCTGCATAGTCACCCTTTCTCGCCTTCAGCTAGGAGTCCCCATGCTTCATCCCAGTCCAGATGTCCTTACCCTGATCCCCACCCAAGCTCTCACCTGCCCAGTGGGTGCCCTGCTGGTTGCACTTGAAACTGCCAGCTCTCCACAGAGCTCTGTTAGGGGAACAATCCCAGACTCTGTCTACTTTCCCATCCCTCCTTCCCTCCCTCCCTCCCTCCCTCCCTCCCTCCCTCCCTCCCTCCCTCCCTCCCTCCCTCCTCTCCATGTGCTTGAAATCTTCTCAACCCTGGTTTTTGTCCCATTTATCTTCAGCAGCCAAGTGACCTTCACCTCCTTGACTTCCTTACAAGGTCCCTCACATCCTGACAGCGTCTCCTCACATCACATGATGTAGAAGCCTATCTTCCAGCCCCTGTGTATTTCTCACTCGAGTCCGGGCTGTTTTCTCCTCTCGCGGAGCCACCACACCTCCACTATTAACTTTCCCTCATTCACACATCTGGCACTGGGCAGTGGGAAGCTGTGCACAGATATAGATGGTCTCCTGATGGCTTTCCTGAGCCTAGCCCTACCCGTTCCTGCAATGTCTTCAGTTGTCCTTGGTTCCCTCTCTAAATTCCTCTCCTAGCTCCTCCAGGTAACTTGTTAGCCTCCCTTCTCAGCTGTCTTTGGCAGCCTGAACATCCCCAGCCACCCGTTCTACTCTCTAATGATCTTCTTACCTGTCTGTTCCGCCTACCAGTCTGGGAGCAGAGACTGGTGCTATTCATGTTTGCTTGAAATCCCAATGCTCAGCACAATACGAAACACATAAACAGCGTTCGTGATCTGTCTGTGGAATAACGGGCCATTTGTCTAACTGGGTTGAGAACAAGCCTGAGCAAATGCTCTCTCAGCAGCATCTTATCCAGAGAACAATCACCCCCCATTAAGTAGTTTTGTGTCAATAAAGGGTCTTTAAAGCAGGCTGTAGTACCTACAGTATTTGGGAGGTGCTAGAAGTCACTGCATTCATTTACTTATTCAACAAATACAAGTCACCTTCTATCATAGTCAGGTTCACATTGCTGGCAGAAAACACCCTACCAAGAGCAGCATGTAGGAAGAAAAGGTTTATTTTGGCTTATAGACTCAAGGGTCAGCTCCACAATGGCAGGGGAAAACAATGGCATGAGCAGAGGGTGGACATGAACTCCTGGCCAACATCAGGTGGGTAACAAGAACAGGAGAGTGTGCCAAGCACTAGCAAGAGGAAGCTGGCTATAACACCCATAAGCCCATCCCCATGCCTCTATGGGCTCCAATTCCCAAATTGCCACCAGCTGGGGACTAGCATTCAGAACACATAAGTTTATGGGGGACACCTGGATCAAATCACCACACCTCCCATGACCCAGGTACTGTGTTCCGGCTGACACAGTAGAGGACACAGAATGAAAGTTCTCAAGAAGGGATAGGTGAGTCAGACAAACAAGGAGACTAAAATCTTACTGGATGTCAAGTGGCAACAAGGACTCAGGAGCACATTATGCCAGGTAGAGGTGCGTAAAGGTCAACGGGGAACAAAGGGAGAAAACCATCTTTTTCTTGTTTCTTTTAAATTTTTATTTATTCATTTGTTTATTTATTGAGAGAGAGAGACAGAGAGAAAGGGAGAGAATGGGTGTGCCAGGGCCTCTAGCCACTGCAAATGAACTCGAGATGTATGCACCACCTTATACAGCTGGCTTACGTGGATACCGGGGAATTGAACCTCGGTCCTTAGTCTTCACAGGCAAGTGCCTTAACCACTAAGCTATTTTTCCAGCCCCCAAAGTCATCTTTTTAAATATGACAGCCAGGGGAAGCTTGAGAGACCAGACTAGCAGAGAAGCAACGCAGGGTGGAACTCATCACTTAACACCCTATCTGTGCTTGGCACTACCCACTACTTCCTGTGCTCCACGAATTAGCTTGTATTTCATCTCTCCTGCCGCATCCCCAGATAGCCATCACTACAAGCCCATAGAGCTTTGAGGAGGATATATCGGGGAGGGCCTCAAGGTCGCCCCAGCTCTGGTTTCTTATGGGAAGACACAGGGACTGACTGGCTTCAGTTTGTTTAGTGCTTTAGAACATTTTATGGGGGGAAGAGGAGCAGATGTGGAGCAGCGGGAGTTGGCAAGATGTCCACAGCCCTCCTAATGGCGGAGGGTGTCTCCTTCCTGTGAAATTGGGATCTTTAACACTGGTTCTATCTCCCATTCCTGCACACGTCTGCCAAAGACATGTTTTAAATCTAGATTCAGAAACAAGGCACACTGAATTGACATCAGTGCCTCTCCTCACAAGAAGTAGGGTGGAGTTTTTGTCCCCTTTTGCCCTCCACACTTCTAACAAATGGCCCCTTACTTTTCGACTTCTTTTTACTCATTAAATGGCATCTTCTTTTCTGTTATCTGATTCGTCCTTGCACAACCTTAGGGAGGCAGACCTGTTTTAGAGGTGGGGAAGCTGAGGCCCAGGTGAGAGTAATAACAAGGTGTTGGCTACCTGAGCAGCTAAGCCAAAATGAAATTCTAGATGCTTTGTCTTCCTCTCCGTGGCTTCCTCTGCAACAGGAATCACCTGGCCCTGTGCAAACACAAGGACAGGAGGGTCCAGACTGCACCAGGTTCTGATCTGTCAACTTGTACAGTGTTGCTGTCCAGCCACGTTACACCCATCAGTGAGTTCGGTTAAGTGGATGCAATATTTAAGTCTGAGCTGAAATTGAGGCTTATTAGTTTGGACACCAGGTATTTTCAAGGAGTAAAGACTTATCTGATATGTAACTAATTGCTAATGAGTTCACAAAAAAAGAGGGGAAGAAAAGGAAGGAAGGGAAAGAGGAAGAGGAAGGAAGGAAGGAAGGAAGGAAGGAAGGAAGGAAGGAAGGAAAGAAGGGAGGAAGGAAGGAAGGAAGAAAGGATGAATGAACAAAAGAAAGAAAGAAAGGGAGAAAGAACTTCCAGAATTTGAACTTCCCTGACTCTGGTAAAACTATAATTGAAGCAGCAATTTGGGCAGATAGATGGCTGGCTTCTTCCCCTAAGTGATTCTGGCTCTCAGCACTAGGGAATGATGCAAAATGTAGTGAGTGGCTAATAATTAAAGGATTTAATTAAGCATCGTCTGGGAACATGTCTAGTAGCTCAGTGTGCTCGTTGGCAGCTCCCAGCAACCAGGGTGGTTATGGGGGAGAGGCAGGCATTGTTGCAGGCAGAGGAACTAGTTATTTGTGAAAGATTTTCCAAGTCCAAGGGTAAAAAGAGACACATGTTAACTATTGATTATACACATTTGGAGTGAGAGTTTCAAAGACGATGATAAAGATGAGGTTTTTAATTGTCTAACATCCAGTTATTGGTTGTTTATAACCCAATGTCTGCCACTGGTATTGGCAGATAGAGGGTAAGGTTGGCCTCAATTTCTCTCTCCTCTAGACCTTCACGCAGGGTAGGCACTCAATGAAAACGCAGGAGGGAAGAAGTAAATGAAGAGATAATGCTAAAAGGCAATCAACTTATCATGAGATATTGAGCCTGAACCCCCAAACTGACAGAAAATACAAAATCTGAACCTAGTATGATCCAAGGATGTAACAAATATATGGAAAAAGAACTTGAAGGAAAACATTAGTAGTTGTTTTCTAATAGGAGAAATCATGAATTTTCTTTTTTCTTTTTAAATTTTTCCTCCTTAAGATATAGATGACATACAGACATAGATATATGATGTATAAATGCATATCAATCTTAAAAGCCATAAAAAAGTAGCCAGGTATGGTGGTTCACACCTTTAATCCCAGCACTCAGGAAGCATATATGGGTCAGAGAATTGCTGTGAGTTCAAGGCCAGCCTGGGACTAGAGTGAGTTCCAAGTCAGCCTGGGCTAGGATGAGACCCTACCACAAAAAATAAAAATAAAAATAAAAAACAAAAATAGGGCTGGAGAGATGGCTTAGTGATTAAGCACTTGCCTGTGAAGCCTAAGCACCTGGGTTCAAGGCTCATTTCCCCAGGACCCAAGTTAGCCAGATGCACAAGGGGGTGCATGTGTCTGGAGTTCGTTTGCAGCGGCTGGAGGCTGTGATGCTCCATTCTCTCTATTTCTCTCTATCTGCCTCTTTTTCTGTCTGTCACTGTCAAATAAATGAATAAAAAATAAAAAGAAAAAAGAAAAGAAACAAAAAAAAGCTTAAAAATAAAATTGATAGGTACCAAAGAAAATGCAAATGCTATTCCTTTCAAATCAAAGATGGATGAGACCTTGGGGGTGATCCATTCACTTCTTCCATTCTTTGTCTGTCAACAAACAACAGTGAGTTGGATTCCCCCACCACTGCGGCGGGCACCATGGGAGATCTGCTCCCCTGTTTGTTGTATGCTGAACTCTGGAAAACTGCGCTCCCTTCACCCTACGTGGTAAAAGCTTCACTTTCTTATTTACACACGAGGAATCTGCTGACTGTCACGCATCTATTAGCTGGAGTCTGACGGAGGCATCTAACCCCAGAGCTGGAACCCCCAACTCTCCTTCCACTGAGCCTGGAGGCCAAGGTCCGGCAGATGCCTCCACGCCCCGTTGTCCTTCCCACTCCACTCACCAGCATTGGTGACAGAATAAAGTGACTCATGATCCCCTTGGGTGACCATATTCCCCCATGTGTGGGAATAAACTCTCTTGCATCCCTCAGCTGTCCTTGAGGGTTCCTTCTGGCCCAAGGTCCTAGAGATGTCTCCCAGACTGGTCAAACTGATTGATGTCCTTATAGAATCTGGCTCCACAGAAAAG
Source organism: Jaculus jaculus (assembly GCF_020740685.1). Taxonomy (NCBI): domain Eukaryota; kingdom Metazoa; phylum Chordata; class Mammalia; order Rodentia; family Dipodidae; genus Jaculus; species Jaculus jaculus. The sequence continues at coordinate 12,553,457 of NC_059102.1, read as the reverse complement.
CCTCCACTAGTGATCTGATGGCGTTACCTCGCCCCAGGGCTTCCTGTGGTCTTGCCAGGATAGAAAGGGCACCTACCCTGAGCCAGGCATGCACCTCTATTATGGCATCTCAAAAGCTGACTCTGGATTTCTGGCATTGTTGTAGATGTTGTAGTTAGATTCTTTCTACACAGCACACACAGAGTCTTTTGTGAAAACCAATGCTGAGCTGGAGTCATTGAGAGATTCCAACTGCCTACCCTTCCCGGCAGAAGGCCGCCCCTCAGCTCTTCATTCTCAGCTACCGCTTCCCAAAAGAAAATCAACTGGAGTCTAAAGCCATCTCTTTAAGCAGTTCCTTTCATGACACTGTCTCGCCAAAACTCTACTCTGGTGCTTTCCCTGAATAAAACCATTAGGTTGGGCTGGAGAGATGGCTCAGCGGCTAAGACACTTGGCTGCAAAGCCTGAAGGCCCAGTTTCGATTCTCCAGTACCCACATAAAGCCAGATGCATGAGTGCCACACACATCTGGAGTTCATTTGCAGTGACAGAAGGCCCTGGCACACCTCTCTCTCTCTCTCTCTCTCTCTCTCTCTCTCTCTCTCTCTCTCTCTCTCTCTCTCTCTCTGTCTCCCCTCCCTCTCCTCTCCTCTCTCTTTGCAAAGAAATAAGCAAAAATATATTTTTTAAACCCATTAGGTTAATGGTTTTAAATATGAGTTTGTGCTCTGGTTTGAGCAGTTCCGGGGGACTGAAGAGAGAGCAACGAGGTACGAGGGGAATGCGGCCGGCGAAGCGCGGAGCGGACGAGAGGCATCTCCATCGAAAAGATTGTGCTGCTGCTCTGCAAAACCTGCCACGTTAAAGCAAAGCTTCAGAAACCTCCCTGGCTCTTCCAGTCATCCACACACTCCATGAATAGTGATGACTTGGTAATCACTTATAGAATGAAGACTCTGGAGTTCATGGGTTCTACCACAGGCTCTGCTGGGTCACCTGGTATATCGATAAACACCCCAGTACAGGCTCAACCCCTGCTCCACAGAACAGCCTGATACCTGGAGCTGTGCATTTCCGGTTTTGTTCTTTTCCCATTATTGCTTCCTACCAAAAGCTTTAAAAACTTTTGTTGCTTATCTACCCTCTTATTGAATGTGTGTGCGTTCATGTACGTACAGGTGCACGTGTGTTCATATGTAGGCCAGAAAACCACCTTCAGTGACATGCCCCAGGTGGCTTTCACTTTTTTGAGGCAGGGCCTCTCACTGGCACGGAACTCACCAATTACATGGCCTGGCTGACAAGCCTCAGCGGTCCTTGCCTTTGCCTGCCCAGCTCTGGGATTACAAACATATCACCACAGTTAGCTTTAAAAATAATTTTTTAGGGCTGGAGAGATGGCTTAGCAGTTAAGAGCTTGCCTGTGAAGCCTAAGGACCCCGGTTCGAGGATCGATTCCCCAGGACCCACGTTAACCAGATGCACAAATGGGCACATACTTCTGGAATTTGTTTGCAGTGGCTGGAGGCCCTGGAGTGCCTACCTGCCTCTTCCTCTCTCTGTCTGTCACTCTAAAATAAATAAATAAGAATGAACAAAAAAATTTTTTTAATTTTTTATTTATTCATAAGCAGAGAGAGATGGAGAGAGAATGGGTGCACCAGGGCCTATAGCTATTGCAAATGAACTCCAGATGCATGTACCACTTTGTGCACCTGGCTTTATGTGGGTAATGGATAATTGAACTCAGGTCATTAGGTTTTGCAAGCAAGTGCCTTAATTTTGCAAAGCAAGCACTTTGCTTTTTATTCTTCAAGACCAATTTTACTTCCTTAAGGACAGTATTGCCCTACTGAGAATATTTGGCCAATATGCACCCGAAGCAATAGTTTCTAGACTAAATGAAGTACAAAACTGAGTCATGCATTGCTGCGGGAGGCGGGTGGCCATGGAAAGTGACTTTATGAGATGACATAATTTTAAGAGATACTAGATAGGGCTTCCCAGTCCTCAAGCTGCAAACACTCTTGGGCTTTTGGGGGCTTATGATACCATAACCCCTGCAATCTCTGCTTCTGCCTTCATAGGGCTTTTTCCCTGCATAGAAATTTCTCCCTTCTTGAAAGGGTACAGTCACTGTGTGAGGTCCCCCCTCCCATTCCATTATGACCTCATCTTTCCAGTTACATCTACAAAGGCCTGTTCCAAAGTAAAGTCACATTCACAGATACCACAGGTCAAGACTTGAATATATTTTCTTAAGGGACACAATTCCACCCCGGCTGGGTTCACAAGAAAAACCAGGCACTTCGCTTTACAGAGTGGAAATGCAGCTCTTCAGCCTGGACCAAGTGACCACACTGCCAGGCCTAGCAACTTTCACGTCCAGGTTCTCCCTGAGCCCCGCCAAGGTGGCCAAGTCCCACTCCCACGACGCCTGAGGTGCTGCTGTCACTCTGTCATCTGTCTAAGATCATGGAGTCTCTCTTCAAGTCTCGGTTCCAAGAGGGAAATGAAAACCACTTGTGCGTCAGCTTATAAAAACGTGCTGTGAATGCCTTAGAGTCCACACGTGGGTACAAGGACCTGGTACTTCAGTGATTTCCAGTGTAAGATTCACACCCAGTTCGGTGAATGAACTATTGAAAGAACCAGAAACCCATGTTTAAAACTCTAGCCATTCTGGTGTTGAGTTTTATTCCCACATAGACAAAGATATCCTAAGTTCACGTTCAGCCATGACAACATCCGGACCATGTCATACTCAGAGATCGTCTGGGTCAGTGTTCTCATTCCATGGATGAAGAAATGCGGGTCCGGTGAGCTCATTATCTGCCAGGGGCTCGCAGAAGGCCAGTAACGGGGATGGGCCTGGGAACCCAGCACTGGAGGGTGTTGAGTTGTATCTCTTGAAATGATATGCTTCTGGAGCCTAGGAGGGCTCAGTGAGCAAAGCACTCGCTGCACAAGCATAAGGATCTAGAGTTTGGTCCCAGTCCCCGGGGAAAATGCCAGGCATAGAGCTGTGTGTCTTTAAAACCTGTGCTGGGGAGATGGAGGACCAGAGGATTCCTGGGCTCAATGGCTAGGTCGTCAAGGGCAATGAGTGTGGACTACAAACCCGCTATCACAAAAAACGAAGTGGAGGAGCATTCTCCACATCAGCTTCTGGCCTACACGCGCGCACACACACACACACACACACACACACACACACACACACACAGTCACCAAGAGAAAATTAAAGTCCTGGCCTGTCATGCCTGTGGATGAGACTTTATGTTGGAAAAAATAAAGTCCTTGCAGATGTAATTAGTAAGATGAGGTCATAAATGAGGCGGGACTCAATGAAGCGACTGGTACCCTTATTAAAAAAAAAAAAAAAAAAGCCGGGCGTGGTGGCGCACGTCTTTAATCTCAGCACTTGGGAAGCAGAGGTAGGAGGATCGCAGTGAGTTCAAGGCCACCCTGAGACTACATAGTGAATTGCAGGTCAGCCTGGACTAGAGTGAGACCCTACCTCAAAAAACAAACAAACAAACAAAAAACAGAAGACAACATTTAGATCCAGAAATACATTGGAGGAATTCCTGTGAGGACCAAAGCATAGATGGATGGTGTGGCACCACAAACTCAGGAACCCCCAAGATTGCCAGCAAGCAGCAGAAACAGGGAGGCAGGCTGGACCCCTGCTCCACTGACACCTCCATCTCAGACTCACCTCAGCCACAGAGAGTCCATGCCCATGTTTTCATTTTTCTTCTTTTTAAATTTTACTTTATTTTATTTATTTGCGAGGGGGAGAGAGAGAGAGAGAGAGAGAATTGGCATGCCAGACTCCAGCCACTGCAAATGAACTCCAGACACATTTGCCACCTTGTGCATCTGGTTATGTAACAGTCCTGGGGAATCGAACCGAGGTCCTTTGGCTTTGCAGGCAAGCTCCTTAACTACTAAGTCACCCCTCGAGGGCCCCATGTTCATGTTTTTAAGCCAACCAGTGTATGGTTCTCCGCTATAGCTGCACGAGTCTGGAGCTCTGTTTTCCCAAGTGTCCAGGGTTAAAGCCTGAGAGACCAGGACAAACCTCTGACCCGGAGCTCTTTCTCCCAAGTCAGGAAGAAGGAGAGAGACGCTGTTGCCCCTGTCAACACTCTGATGAGAACTCACCTCTCAAACAAGGTAACAACAACAACAAAAATCCTCTTGGCTTAGGTTGAGCTGTAGGAACTCGGGTTACATTAGATCAGTACGCAAGTCCCATCCAGTCCCATCCCAGGTGATGGGGGCAGACAAGCCACCACAGACAGTAAGTCACGATGCTCGCTCTTACAAAGAACTCAGAAAGACATATGCCCGAGCAATTGCCCAACCCCAGTGATAAGTGGTCCCAGTGGACAGTCTAATTCTATGAATTTTCAGTGCTTCTTCGGGGTCACATGACTTGCTGCACATACTCTCTTGGAACTGGTGACACAAACAGTTCCAAGAATATCGGCCTTGGGACTGCCAAGACGCTTCTAAATGGGGCTTGCAATCACTGAGGTTTGAAATAATTGTCTTCTCCTTAATCAGAAAAATCACTGCCACCCAGGCAGTTCCAACACCCAGGGCAGAGGAGAGGCGGAAGGCCACCCTTTTCCAGCCTGCCCCGGGGCGCCGCAGATGTGAGGAGGCAGGGAGGGAACCTTCACGCTGCATGCTTCCCAAAGTCTCCCAAAGTTTTGATCCAAGTTCATTTCTCATCAGACAACTGTTCTGGATGATCCAACATGTGTGAGGTTGTTCAAGGCTGTTTGGGGTTCTTTTGTGAAACTGTCAAAACAATGACCTCATTTGGAGCCCTCTGCTGGCATGCAAGATTGGCACAGGGCTCACTGCTGACTTTGTAGCTGGGGCAATCAATTCAAGATGGCCACTCTGGGTGCATGGGTCACTAAGAGACACTTCAGCAGATAAGTGATTGCTCCAGGTTTTCCTCAAGTTACCAAACACGCCCCAGTTCACACAGCCTTCACCCAGACATCAGCTGCTGACCCAGAAACACAAACCCATCCATTGCTCTGCCAGCCACGTCCCCGTCTGAACATTAACTTGCAACGCAAAGGGAATGTGATTCAGTCTGAGTGAAGTGTTGCCTTTGGAGCAGAAAGCATGCGGGTACTATCAGCATGTGGACAGCAAGAGACCATGACTTTTATCTGATGCCGTGTGGCTGCACCAGGGCTGTCCCAAGGGGGAAAAAATGGAACCCGTGGGAAAGAATCCCTGTGGGTGGAACTCAGGCTGGGTCTGAGGATGGAGAATTCTCACCAAGCTACTAAGCCCTGTGGGCATCGGGAGTTGGGACCCATGCTGCTTAGCAAGTGTTTCCCTTGCTGGTGCAATTAGAGGGATGGTGTGTTTTTAAATGCTTATGAAAATAAGAGTCTTCAATTTTTTTTTATTGCAAATATCCCTACTTTTCTCTGGGCAATGAAACAGAGCTAGTTAAGACACAGACAGGAAAATTCTTTTCACCAAATTCATTGTTTTGCCACCTTGCTGTGTGAAATGGCTTATTGGGCCAGCTCAACAGATCTGCCCATATCTGTCAGGGAGCTGGGTCCAGAGCCTTTCTGTGCCTGTTCACTGCCCAGTGAAGAGCCAGGGGACCCTTCTTGGATTCCCTTTGGTGATATCCAGGTCACAGGTTGGTGCTGGGACTGGGGGTAAGCCTCATGTCACACGTGAAAATCAGCAGCTAGGCATTGCTTGCAAATCGACCCGTGATATACATGCATGGTTATGCCTGGTGTGAGCGGAGACTTGTATCCAAAAGAGGTTTAATTACAAAACTCAATTTATTATTTCAAAAAATCACTTCATGTGGGTAGTGGAAGATCGTAAATAAGTCATGATGACAGTACCCACACAGAGCAACATAAGAGTGGGGCCACATGTGACTTCACAGGAACACCATAAAACAAATGTGGTTAGAGAGAGAGGAGAGCTGAATAAGACAGAACCAGAGGCTTCATCTGGAGCCAGCACTCTTTTTAAATTACTTTCTTTGTTTATTTGAGAGAGAGAGAGAAAGAGGGGGGAATGGGCATGCCAGGGCCTCTACGTGTGCATATGCCTCCTTGGGCATCTTGGCTTTACATGGATACTGCAGAATTGAACATGGGTCCTTTGGTTTTTGCAGGCAAGTGCCTTAAGCGCTAAGCCATCTCTCTATCCCCAACCACCTACTTTTCAACATTATCTGCCATTGCGTACTTGCTGCTAAGCACCTGGCTATGTGGCTTTAGCCATTTGGAGCTGATTTTCAAGAAGAATGTGGAAGGATTTGAAACCTTGGCCTAAGAGATGCCTTGCACTGATCTGGTCAGAGCTGAAAAACCTGAATGCAGTAAGAACTATGGACTGTGAGGTTTGGCTTGTGATGGTGAGAAAGAGCTTTGCCTGGACTGGGCTACTAGTTTGTGAGAAAAACTTGCTGTTATGTCCATGTCCTGAGAATTTGTGCAGGGTTGCATTGCATAGAAATAGGCTGGTATGATCAGAGGGATATGGCACAGAAAGATGAAATCTTTGGGCCAAAACTGCTACCCATTTAGCTGCAATTAAGAGACTATAACCAATGAGATTGGGCCAGCTGACCTGCATTGGGACAACAGGAAGAATGCAGTCTTTTAAAGGGGCCTGAATGCTGAAAGAATGTCCTGTTGTTCAAAGTCTGCTGTATTCTACCCTGGTTTAACAAATTGGCACCTTACCTGGTCTTAGGGAGTATAAGAAATGCAGGGAAGAGACGGTCACTGAATTTGCAACAGTCTTGTGTTTTGGAAATGGCCATGGGCAGTGTGAAGCAGGTTTGCTGGATGCCTGCATGGAGACCCGATGGGGCCCTGAGGATGAACCTGTGGGATGCAGTGGAGACCCAGCGGAGATCCTGGGAGCACGAGATGGCTGCTAAGGAAAGCTGCTGGCCCCAATGAAGTTTTCCAGCCTAGCTGGAGGAGCAGAATTGGAACTCCAGAGACTTGTTGCTGGTTAGAATTATCCAATTTAGAGATTTGACACTGGTTAGATGTTGGACTTGGAATTACAGAGTTTGATGTTTGCCCTGGTTGTTTTAAATCTTGTATTAGTTTAGTATTTCTTTGTTGTGTCCAATACCATCATTTGCAGTATGAATGTTTATTCTGAGCCATTATGGGTTTTTTTGGTGATTTTTTTTGGTAATATGGCTCTGTTTAATGACCTTGGATTATGAGAATGTTTGAATATCATTAGGACTGATAAAAACTATGGGGACTTTAAAGTTGGATGAATGCATCGCATTTGACATCATGTATTGTTATTAGTTTATGGGAGCCAGGGGTGGAATGTGGTGGTTTTATTCAGGTATTCTCCATCAACTTAGGTGTTCTGAATGCTAGGTTCCCAGCTGATGGAGATTTGGGAATTAACACCTCCTGGAGGCAGTGTATTCTTGGAGGTGGGTTTAAAGGTATTATAGCCAGTGTGCCCTTGCCAGTGTTTGAAACACTTTCCTGTCACTGTTGTCCATCTGATGTTATCCAAGGGGTGATGTCCACCCTCTGCTCATGCCATCGTTTTCCCCTGTCATCATGGAGCTTCCCCTTGAATCTGTTAGCCAAAATAAACCTTTCTTTGTCCCATAAGTTGCTCTTGGTTGGGTGACTTTCTGTCCGCAATGTAAACCTGACTGCAACAGTGTCTTATATTTAAATACTTGTAATGATGATTGTTATTATTACCAGTTAAAACTTTAGCTCAACTGGTTTCAGGAAAAGCATTGGATGCAAAGTGTACCTTCTTCAGAAAGACCCAGAGCGAGATGGGATTCTGGTGGTGATAGGGTGTGTAACAGGGCTATCCTGCAGCAGCCTTGGTCACCTTCTCCCTCTGCTTTGCGCCTGGGAAAAGCTTTCTAAGGAAATAGCTTCTTATCTGAGGTACCATCGTACATGCCCCCCCCCTCCTCTCTCTTTTTCTCGTGCTAGGTGACACAAGACTCTCAGTGATTGCAAGTAATACTAAGAGAACATTGACCGTTCTGGGGAGAAACACTGTGGCCTCAAATCCAAAAGGAGCAAATGAACTTGGGTGAAAGATGGAGCGCTGCCCACCCTGACATTCCTTTCCTCTCCACAGACCCCCATCCCTTAGATTACCAACTTCTGCTGGGACCCGTGGGTCTCTGGGATCCACAGATTGTTCTAGTTGAAGCAAAGGAAGTGGAAGATGGAAACTGTGATGCAAATTGGCAATGACTATTCACCAGAGATGGCATCTCAATTCAGATTCATGCATCCATGTCTTCCAAGGCTGTCACCATCGCAAATAAATCACATCGGTTTATTGCTCCAAGGAGGCCAGCGTGGAGTGACCAGTTGAGCTAGTTCCATAAATAGTATATTCTGAGCCTCCCATTGACTAAAACCCTGGCAATTTTCTTTTCCTGTCATCTCCCAGTTTCCTCATGTGCAAAGTGTATATTAGCCAGTGCCTACAGCAAAGAGCTGCAGTGGGGAAGCTGTGCCATCTCTCCTCCTCAGCAATGGATTCTCTGTTCGTCCAGCCTGTGGCATTTCTTTCACTGTAATTATCATATACTAACCCATCCTAACCCATCCAGTTTGTCTGATAACTTATTTATTATCAACTCTCCTCATTCCTGTTCACCCCTTCATCCACCATAAGTAGGGCAATGACCTCTAGGAAAGCCAATATCTTGCCAACATTATTCCTTGCCATATCTGTAAGAGCCTCAAACAGGGACAACATAACAACTCAATATGTAGCTGTTGTTGGATGAATAAATATATGTAAAGTACTTGAGAAGTATTAAGCCCTTAAAAATTACTAACGCAGTGAGTAGATCCAAAGGGTTGAGGGGTTTGCCTTGTTATACATCCTATGCCTGGTGTTTGGAGCAGAGGAGGGGAAGACTGCTTAAGGGCTACTAGGCAGACAGACAGCCCAAATCCAGGTTCTATGCCCTGACCATGACCGGTCAGTTACTTAGGCCCTCCTTCTGGAACCATGGGGAGTCTATGATGTCCTTGCAGTAATGAGAGTTTGATAAAAAGAAAATACACAACCTATGTGAGACTGGTTAGGGAATTTTCAAGGCATGTGAACAATCAAAATTTGAGACCCTTGTTCCAGAATTATGAAGAACTTCAAGCTGTGACAGCAAAGCCTGGAAGAGGGTCCAGGGCCCCTCTTAGCATGGACATGGTGGGGCCACATGGATTGCACCCACAAAGCCGGCCAGGCTGCCCAGCCTAGTGTCTATCACATAAGAGAGTTCTAACAAATGAGTGTCTTTATTCTCCTTCTCTTCTCATTAAAAACCCGAGGTAATGAAACAAGACAGATTGTACTTATTGGCGGAACACAGGGACCCTGAGCAGCGGAATTTCTGGTAATGCTAAGCCTTCCAGCCAGTTATCCAGTGTGCGAGTCACACAGCTCCTTTTTCTGCCTCATTTTTAGTTCTTTGAGTGATGTCCTTGCCCACTGATAATCCAAAAATAGACCTTTCCATCCCCTACTTGTCTCTACTAGCTTGATAAATGACCACTGGAACAGAAAGTTGAAACTACAGACTCATACAGTTGGACTGTAAAAGTTTAAAAGGAAGCAGAATTCATTTGTCCTCCAATGTTCCTTCTCATTCAATATGTATTTGTCCATCACCTCTAATGGGCCAAGTCCCGCAGTACATTTTGGAGAGGTGAAATGGACGGTTGCTGAAACAAGGAGTTGATATTTGTAAAGATTTATGTGATTGCAAGAAACTTCAGTTCCTCGCACAAAGGAAGAATGCATTGGCTTGGTTTGTTATGAAGTCCTGGGGACCACATAAGAAGAAGCCAGGTCCCGAAACACAAACATTATGATCCACTGTACACAATTACTAGGAACAGAGGTGGGATGCCGAAGTTCATAAGACCTAGGCATATATTCACATCTGCATCCAGACGGCAGTCTGGGCATCGTCACTGCCCAGCTCAATGGGGACTCAGAAGACAATGGGCCGATGGAAAAAGATGCCCTGCACACAGGTTTACAGCTAGTGTCTACTACCAGCCACAACAGGAAAAACTGCAAAACACACATTTTTTAAATTCCCTGTCTCTTCCAACAAATATCCCAGCCTGGAGAAGGAATGAGGAGGCCCAGATCTTAATACTATGAGAATGCCAACGATTTTAAAAATAAAACCTTTTCTTCCAGGATATTCTGGACATAGAGACTTTGTCTCCATGATTCCAAACATCTGGGAGAGAAACAAGACATGGAAAGGCAAGCCCTTAAAAGTTCCCAAATATCCAGCTGTTTGGCATCAATCTGACATCTCCACAGTATGTAGGAGGCCCCCATCGGCTGCGGAAGTGGAGTCCCCTCCCAGAACCAGGTCCATGGAGCGCTTTACTGAGAACAAAGATACCTTATCATGAGCAATTTCTTGCAGAAATGTATCAGGCCTCTCTAATCAGAGAGCCATGTCCAAGGGTGAAAATGTGCACAAGCTTAGTGTCACAACATTTCTGAAAGTAAAGGTGACATCCCATCTCTGTAGTCTATCTGCACTGTGTTTTAGAAGTAGGTATTACAAAAACAAGCCTGGTAGCTGCTCCCAGACACAGTGATGAAAGCATGTCTTAAACCCTGCACGTTCGTGAACTGAACATCGCTCTTGGAGTTAGAAGATTCTAGTCAGTTTTGTTACGCCGCAGCCGCAAACATGTTGGGGAGCAGGCACATTAGGTAACACGTCTATCATATGTCTACCCCTCTTCCTGCAAAACACAGGTGTTAAACAGGATGAGCTCTCGAGCCCATTGTAACTCCAGCATGCTTATGATGAATAAGTGTTTATAGAAGCCGTAATGCTAACATTACCTGTCTTTTGTAACTGTGCAGTTTAAAAAGCATTTTCAAGCAAAACTCATTTTGCCCTCACAGTAAGCCTGTGAGTTGTGTACGGTTTGTCAAAATTGTTCCCTGTGAGGAGTTGCAGTGAGACCTGGGTGAGTTCAGAGCTCCTAGGTGATGGAGAGACCCCCTCCTCTCCCACCATGAGCTCTTCAGATGTTCCTTCCCATATCCCTATGCTGAGGGCTATCTCCATCTGGGTTGTCAAATGTATCCTCAACCTTCAAAAGCGAGTTCCAGTTCCCATGAGCATTATTGTTTTTCACATACTCCATAACAGGTACCAGGCACCAAACAATAAGTTCTCTAGTCTCCAGGACTTTGACAGCTCCTAAGTGAACTGGACTTGAAATGCAAGGCTAACATAATGGCCTGGCACTCCACAGTTACTCATGATATTCAAATGCCAGTAACTCCGGGCCAGGGCAAGGACCGCACAAGATGAGCTGGGAACAAACATCTTTGGGTGCAAAAACTTGAGGGGGCTCAGGAAATTGTAAGAGCTACTGAAGGAGCAAGAGAGCCAGACAACTGGAGCTCCACTGGACAGCACTGGGACAATGTGAGACACAAAATAAATAATGATAGCACTGTGTTGTCGTTTGTTGAATAAAGTAGATTTGAGTGTGTACTGACTGGCTGAGGTTTAAATAATGATAATAAGTGAGTGAGTGAGTGAGTGGGGAAAAATTTATCTTCCTTACAGGGGGATTTCTGTTGATAAATGAAGACAGAAAGAGGGAACTTGGAAATTACATGACAACAGACAATTACCACAGTTATAATTTTTATAGGCTCAAGACACTTATATATGCTAAAATTAGTGGAGGAAAGCTGGAAGAGAAATAGAGTTTACTGAGTACCAAATTACCTCTCCCAACATTTTAAAATTTTTATTTATTTATTTATTTACTCACTTACTTACTTACTTATTGGTTTTTAACAATAGGGTCTCACTCTAGCACAGGCTGACCAGGATTTCACTGTGCACTCTCAAGGTGGCCTCAACAACGATCCTCTCACCTCTGCCTCTCGAGTGCTGGGATTAAAGGCATGCACCACCACACTTGGCTATTTTTATAAAATATTTTTATTTATTTGTTTATTTGAGAGAGAGAGAGAGATAAAGAGTCAGAGAGAGAGGGCAAGGGAGAGAGAGAGAGAATGGGTACACCAGGGCATCCAGCCACTGCAAACAAATTCCAGATGCATACACCACCTTGTGAATCTGACTTACATGGGTCCTGGGGAATCAAACCTGGGTCCTTTGGCTTTGCAGGCAAATGCCTTAACCACTAAGCAATCTCTCCAGCCCTATTTTTAATTTTAAATATTTTATTTATTTATTGAAGAGAAAGAAAGAGGCAGAGAGAGAGAGAGAGATAATGGGTACAACAGGGCTTCTAGCCACTGCAAACAAAATCCAGTTGCATGTGCCACCTTGTGCATTTGGCTTTACATGGGTACTGGGGAAGCAAACCTGGGTCCTTTGGCTTTGCCAGAAAATGCCTTAACCACCAGGCCATCTCTCCCTATCTCTCCTAATATTAACTAAAAGGAAGTGATACTGACTTTACAGCAAAGAAAATTGGTAGACTCTACATTAACCATGCAATCAAGGTCAACATTTTGTCGAACAGAATACAACATCATCAGGAACCCCATGAGAGGTGCACACCATCATTTCTGTCAAACGCACCTCACCTCATCATGATCATGAAAAACCTTCAGACAAACTGTGTGAAGGGTCATCTATAAAGTAGCTCACCAGTGTTCTTAAGAGTCAAGATCACCAGGTGTCACAGCCAACATCAGTAATTTCAGCAAATGGAGACAGGCAGATCATGATAATGATCCTGTAGGAGGAAAGAAAAAAGAGAGTGGGGGGGAGAGGGAGGAATGGAGGAAGAAAGGAAGGAAGGAAGAAGAGAAAGAGGAGGGACAGAGAGAACAGAGGGAAGGGAAAAAAGAGGGAGGGAAGAAGGGAGAAAGGAGAAGGAGGCAGGGAAGGAGTGGATTAAGGGCTAAGTTCACGAAAACAGAGGAACCATTCCTGAGCCTTAGTGAGAAAACACGTGAAAATGATGTTTGTGTGCACAGGGGTGTGAGGACCCATGGGTGGGGAAGCGTGGGGAGGCGAGAGGTCACGTTGAGCATCTTCCTCAGGTGTTCTCCATTGTGTTTATTGAGGCAGGGTCTCTCACTGAACCTGATGCTCACCAATTTGGCTAGGCAGTTGGCCAGCAAGTCCCAGGCATCCTCCTGTCTCCACCCCCTTGTGCTGAGATTGCAGGCATGTGCCACCATGCCTACCTTTTTGCATGGGCATGTAGGAATCCGAGTCCAGGTCCTCATGAGGCAAGCACTTCTCTGACTGAGCCATCTTCCAAGGCCCTGAAATAAAGTTTTTAGTTTCGCTGATAATTTAACATGAGTGCTTGCTGCCTTGTTGAAAACATAATGCTTTAGTTACTTAATATGCTAACTTTGGGAAGAAGTGCATGAGAATATATCAAAATCCTGTCTTATATGTACAGCTTTTCTAAAACCAAAAAAACAAAAAAAAAAAAAACAACCCAATAGTTCAAAAAACATTTTAAACACTTCCAAAGTCACATCAACAATTTTCTCAGCTGCTCGAGTGAACATTTTTACTCAAGTAACCTTGCCTGAGAGACATTCTCATCCTTCCTCTTGCTGCAAAGGGTATCTCTCCTGGGAGCAAGATCCATGAGACGTCCCAAACCACATTTTGACCTTGCCAGTTTTCTGACAATCCAGCTATTGGAAATCGCCCTGCATTCTGGTTCACCCATCAGTTGCAAAAACTGCATGAACTGAACTCTTCCTTGGAGACAATGTGAGCACTGTCTTACACTGAATGCTGGACCAGTGAGCCAAACGGCCCCCAAGATATTCAATCACAAAAGCATCTTCTTAATTTTGATCACATTTATCCTGATCTATTTCACACAGCTTTGAGACTGAAGCAAGCAGGACACGGCTGCCATCAATCCTGTCTTCAGTTCTGTGCCTCCAACTGTGTCCGTCCAGCAGTTCCAGTGCCATCGGTCTGTTCTCATTCTGGGTGGGTGGAGACAAGCACACGGTATTACTTAATGCTGCCTGCATCTTTGGGGGCTATTTGGGGCTTTTTTCTTTTTCTTTTTCTTTCAAAAACACACACATCTAACTCCATTGTGCATTTCCCGAGGGTGTGAACTGGCAGCAAACTTCGGTTCCAAGCCACAGACACAACTGACAATTTTATGACACTTCTTAACTCACACACAAAGCCACAGAGCCGGGGCACCCAGTGCCACTGCCTGGGAATGAAGCAAGTGCCCGCAGCTGCTAAGCCTCATTCTGGAGCTGAGACACCCGCTTCTTCTCAGGCCTCTGCCACCATGGAGAGCTGCATGGGGAGGAACGCTCTCCTTGAATTCAGACCTGCCTTCTAGCTTGGTCAGTCAGAATCTAATGGATTACTTCATCTTGAGCTTGGGAAGTTGGCTTTCTGAGGAGTTCAAGATTTGCTCCCTGGTTGCAGAGATCTTACAGTCTGTTATAAATTTAAATTGTTCATTTTAAGCCATTAAATTCTAAATAGGAAGCTTGTATGTAATACATTCAGGGTTACTGAAATGCAGGGAAAGAGAGCTGAATAATCAAAAACGAAATTCAAGCAGGAATGGGGCATTTCAACCATCCAATCAACTAATATGTGTTACTAAGTTCATTCTCTGTGCCAAGCCTTGCTCTAAGTGTCTCAGTGTAATCTGGTTAGTAAAAATTTAATGGCGGGGGCTGAGGAGATGGTTCCAAGTATCAGAGTGCTTGCTATACAAGTGTGAACCTGGAGGACGTGAGGGCATCCAAGTTCACTTCCCCCAGTACCCACATAAACAGCTGGGTGTGGCCACATACATCTGGAACACCAGTCTTGCATCTAGAGCCTAAAGAGTCACTGAGGATTGCTGATCAAAAGAAAACAAGAGGGTGAAAATGGCAGCTTGTCTCAAGGAAACAGGTGAGTGACTGAGAAAAAAAGAGGGTACCTAACATTTATCTCCTGTGACCTCTGCTTGCATGTGCACAGGGCACAAACATTTGCACACACACACACACACACACACATACACATCACATATACTTTATACTTATATACTCTATACTCATCCCCTAAGTAATAAATATAAGCAAAAATATTTATTTCAGATATTAGGAAAGAACTTCACAAAAAAATTAAATTCAACTGACAGAGCTTACGGTTGAGAGGATGTATTCAGGGCTCTGAAGGCTTAGTTATGAGCTGCCCAGCCAAGCAAGTCCCAGACTACTGTAATTTACATTCAGGCTTGCAGAACTCATTCTAGGACCTCAGATCTCAAACGTACTTAAAGGTCCTGCATCTTGGCATCTTGGTAGAAACCATATTTCAGCTGTACTCATGAGCAGGACTTTACCCAGTAAGATCCAAAGAGGCTTGCACTCTGTCCATTCCTCTATATAAAAAAAAATCTCAGAACCCACAGGCCATTGTTATTTCCATGGTACCAAAGGGGAAAAACAAGGATTTTTTTTTTAATCCATGGGCCATAGGAGTCCTTAGTGCCTTCCTTGGTGAATAGATCTAAACCATTCCTTTATTCAATAACAATGGTGAGAATGGGGCACCTGCCATCCTGCCATCATGATTGTGCCCTCAGCACCTAGGATGGTGCCGGGTGCCCAGTAATGTTTGCCAAACTAAATTACTAAAGTCTTAGTCTGGACCACACTTAACATAATATAGGGTATAAAAATGTGGTGGGGAGGCTTCTTTTATGTAGCTTTTATACATTTATAGGTTCATCCATTAATATGTCAGAGCTTTAAAAATAGACCGGATAATGTGGAGGCAAAGTCTTGTATCATTATTATTCATGGACATCATAAGACAATTCATCTGGCCTCCAAGACAGCTCATGAAAGTTTCTACTGGAAAAGTATCCAAGGATAGCTTCTAAAAGATGCTACAATTTGCAGCGCTAATGAATGCCTAACATTGACCATTAAAGCAAGCCTCACTTGGAATAGGACGTTGCACAGCCATGTGGCTATCAGATAAGCCTTTCTCGAGGAAAGCACTCTCCCAGCCAGAGTCTAGTGCAGGACACCCACTGCTGCTGACCCGTCTGCGAAGACTCGGTGCTGTACCTTTAGGGTTATGTTGGTGGGAACTGGTAAATCGGGCCATCTGAGTGTGCTTCTAACCCTAACAAAGTCTTTACTACCACCACTGCGCAAAGCTACCTACCCCAGTGCTTCTGATCTATGCAAACAGAGCTTTCAAAGCCCTGTTTGCGCATGCCAGTAACCTAAAAGTCACACATGGTGGTTCTCCTCCTCTTGGCTTCTAAAAGCCACACCTAAGATCTACTTTATTTATTTATTTACTTACTTACTTATTTGCAAGGAGAGAGAGAGAATGGACACACCAGGACCTCTAGCTATGGCAAATGAACTGAAAACTCATGTGTCACTTTGTGCACCTGGCTTTACATGGGTACTGAGGAACCTAAATCAGGCTTTTAACCACTGAGCAATCTCTCCAGCCCCAAGGTCTACTTTTGTCATTCCATCTCACTGTCACAGGCCTCCACCAAGCCACCATGGCACCCAGCCTGAATGAGTCATAAGCATGTGATGCAATTTGGGTCCACGATGGGAGAAGCTTCAGAGGAAGGCTTCCGCACTCCCAAGAAGAGACTTCGGCAGAGATGGGCTTTGCTCCACCTTGACTTTGTCATTTCTGGTTGTGACACCTGGAATTACAAGACATCAGGGCCCCATGAGAGAAAAAGCTAGCCTGGGGGTAAAGCCAATACTGCAAGACAGACAGGGACAGAAAGAGCTGGGCTCCTCAAGATGTTAGGGGTGAATTAAGGATCCCGACAGCCTCCTTTCCTCCTGTGCTCCATCCAAATGAAACGGTGAATGTTTCATCTAACAACCCTACTAAGCCAGGCTAGTAAATCCCCTCTGTGATTATACATGTAAAATCATTCTATCGGTTCTGTTCCTCTAGAAAACCCCAACTCACACAGAGTCGCTCATGAAGTTGAGGTCAGTTTGCTGTCTGGAACTTGCCTGGGTCTGGAGGCTCTGCTTCCAACACGGCCTCTGACAGGGTGGTGGAAGGATGATGCTGTAGTGACCCCTTCCCGGGTGACCTGTGGACCTTCACAACATGGCAGCTAACTCCTGTCAGAGCAGGTGATCTGGAGGAGCAAGGAAGAGTGGCCACGTGCTCTGATTTCTGTCCTCATTACAAATATCAGACAGCATGACCTCCACCTTATCCTGACAAGAACCAGGCTAAACCCTCAAATGGGTAGAAATCAGGACTTTCCTTTCAAAGAGATTTGCCTTTCACAATATCAAAACCTGTCTGAGCTACGCATGATGTGACCTGTGACAAGCTTTCTGGGCCCCTTGGATGATGTTCTCCCCAGGCTCACTGGTTCCCTTGAGCCTCAAGGCCTTGCTGGCTTGAGCCTTGACACAGGCTGCCCCCTCTGTTTGTAGTGTCCTCACCAATTCCTTGCCTGTCCCATCCACAACACTGGATGGTGGAGATGGCATCTCATTCCCAGATGCCAGAGGATGGTGGAGTCAGTGGTTCACAGAAAGCTCTGTAAAGGACTTACAACCATGGCATGTGCAGAAAAGATTTTTTTTTTTAAGGCTAACAGTAGAATAATATTCCACATTTTAAATCAAAGTGCTCACCCACAAGTTCTTAGCTCAAATATTAATCACCCAGATAGTAACCAAGTCAGAGTCCAGGTTGTTCAGTTGAAAGACAGACCAACAGGCCAGACACGAGAGAGCCAGGCTCAGAGAACAGATGGCTCCGGATTCAGCTGTGCACAACACTGTCTTCTCAACATAAAGGCTTTGTGATAACTTCCTTATTAACATGAAACTAATTCCATAGCTCAGTAATATAACTATACATACAATTTCAGTTAAATCAATAATAATGTCCTAAGTATAGGGAGAAAGAAATTGAAAGTCATGTAATTTATATTAAGATCATCTGTGTTTCAATCTGTAAGTGCTGGGTACATACTCTCAAGATTGAATGAAAAACCAGATGCTGATACATAATTATCATGGCTATTTTGAGATATAAGAGAATTAACTGTGCACACCTTTGCTCCACAGTTAACATTTTAGAATAAAAGTTGGGCCGGCGTGTTTGTAAGTATATGCTGAATCACTTGAATGTCACAGCTATAAATAGGGACTAGTGTAGAAAGTTATTTTGGAGATCCAAATGCCATAAACAGTGTAACTGTGATGACCTGAATCTCAGAAATGGTAAACAGCACTTGGGGGAATTCTGAACAAGGCAAAATACTATGCTCCCACTTGTACTTCGTTAGTTGCATTCCTTGAAATGTCAGTATGTATTAAAACCACACACAGAGTACTTTGTAAGTATATGTGAACTAGAGTTCCACTTATGGTTTGAATCTCATGTGCCCCCCATAGGTTCATGAGCTGGCTGCTCTGCCCCCCGCCCCTCAGCTTGGTAGTGCTATTTTGGGAGGTTCTGGAAACTTGAGGAATTAAGGGGCTTAGCCAGAAGAAGTTGATAGCTATTGAGGATATACCTGGTTCCTGGTCTCTTCCTTGCTGTTTCCTGACCACCAAGGTAACTACCCTCCTCTTCCAATCACCAGGATGCTCTGCCCAAGCCAAGAGCCTTGCAAGCAAACATGGACAGAACTCTAAGAAACCATGAGCTTTAAAGCTGTTTTTCACAGGTATTTGGTCACTGAGAAAATCAGTAAGAAAAAATTGGGGCTGTTGCTGTGATCAAGCCTGGTGATATAGTTCTTTAGCCATCAGAACCGGTTTGTGGTTGGGGGGGGAGGTAGGGTTTGGCTGTTTAGAAACGTAAGCTGTAATCAGAGCTCAGTGAATAATTCTGGTGGGAGTTCAGAAGACCAGAATCCCTGCAGGAATGGGGACAGTGGGAGCCAGCATCATACCGTTCCAGATAAGGACTATAACAGAAGCTGGAGCGGAGGCTGGAAAACCACTTTATGTTTTGCCCATGTCCCAAGAGCTTAATGAGGTTCAGTTTAAAGGTGATGGGAGTCAATCATGCAATTCAGCATTCAGGCTAAGTCATGGTTATTACCAGCCACTTATGGTCAGGTTTGCAGTGAGTATCAAAGGCAGAAAGATGTGGAAAAGTTATGCTTCAGTCAAAAAGGACTGTGTGAAGTTGGAGCTATGGAAGATTGAAGCACCATTAGAAAGAAGCTGGATCAGGAAAGGAGGAGCGATCCCCAGAGGACAGCTGGGGAACTGGAAGATGCCCACACACTACAGAGTAAATTCACAGCACAAACCTTCCCTTAAGAAAAGAGTGCCGGGCTGGAGAGATGGCTTAGCGGTTAAGCGCTTGCCTGTGAAGCCTAAGGACCCCAGTTCAAGGCTCGATTCCCCAGGACCCATGTTAGCCAGATGCACAAGGAGGCACATGTGTCTGGAGTTCGTTTGCAGTGGCTGGAGGCCCTGGCGCGCCCATTCTCCCTCTCTCTCTGTATTTGCCTCTTTCTCTCTCTGTCTGTTGCTCTCAAATAAATTTAAAAAAAAAAGAAAAATTATTAAAGAAAAGAGTGCCGCCGGGGAAGCCTGCTCACAACAGCCAGCTTAGGCAAGTGTTTTCTCATCACTGTTTCACTGTACTCAGCTACCCAGGGATCCAGAAGTGAGTCCAAGAGAACCCGGTTATCACGGTCCATGTGATGCTGGCTTTGCAGGCAGACCAAACACTAGAGCTCTGATATCACAAGGGTTTCTACCCAGCTTTCAGGTCAGGTGCGTGTGGCAGGGTTGGAGTCTCCGAAGGCAGCCTTAGAAAGGCAACGCATGAAGCTGAGAGGTGAAGCCCAAGCTGCAATGGGAACCCAGAAACATAAGATGTCTGCCAAGGAGAGCCATAGGCAATAAGTGGTGCCAGCCTTAGAGAGAGGCCATGTGGGCTGCAAAGGGCAAGGACATAAGGGCAGGGCTTCCCAAGCCCACTGGAATTCATATCGTGATGCCTTGTGCCTGGGATGCTGGACGTGAAGCTATAGGATTGAATGTTGGCCCTGCTGAGCTTTCATCTCCCTTTTGTCCAGTCCTCCCTATCCTCCTATCCCTTCCATTTGGAATCAAAATGTCCACTCTGCGCCACCGTATATTGGATACAGAGCAGTAAATCATGTTCTGATGCTCACAGGAACTCACCACTAAGTTTGCTGTAAGTCGCAGTAGAGACTCCAGACTTAAATTTTTGAATAATTTTGGAACTGCCAATACCTTAGGGATTCTTCAATATTGACTAAATGGCTTTTATTTTATTTTATTTTTTATTTATTTATTTGAGAGGGACAGACACAGAGAGAAAGACAGATAGAGGAAGAGAGAGAGAATGGGCGCACCAGGGCTTCCAGCCTCTGCAAACGAACTCCAGACGCATGCGCCCCCTTGTGCATCTGGCTAACATGGGACCTGGGGAACCGAGCCTCGAACCGGGGTCCTTAGACTTCACAGGCAAGTGATTAACCGCTAAGCCATCTCTCCAGCCCGACTAAATGGCTTTTTAAGTATTTTTTGGTATTGTATATATGTAAGTAGAAGAATAGATTAATGGGGGTGCAAAGGCTCAAAGTGAGATCAGGGGAAGAGATCAAGTATGGAAAGGTGGAGGGAAGGCTAATCAAAATCTAAGAGGATATAAATAAAGAATATGGAATCCTACTTTTTTTGAAAAATGGAACACTCAGGAGCTGAAGATCATTGTTAGAAAATTTTCAGTGCCAGGGATGGGATACCTTCCAGTGAGTTGTTGGCCAGGGAGGTCCCTGATGCTACCAAAACATTACAGGCCATTGCCGAGGCTCTTGGTTTCCCACCAGGAATAGATGGTAACATCTGCTGCTGTCTGGCTAAATGTATATACAATGCTTATCAAACTGCCCAGTAAGCACTTCTCTTAATGTTCATACCCTTATATTAATGCTACTCTCACTTTTGGTAGAGAATCTTCTCTTCTCAGATGGCAGTGACGTTGGGATGACCCAAAAGATATCATGGTGCTGGAAAGAAGTGACTGCAGTGCTCAGTACTGCAATATCTCGATCACACCTTCCAAGGCTCAGGGTCTAATGCATAAGAGGTGGCTGAAAAAATGTAAGAGCCAAAGGAAGGGTAGGACTCCATACAACATGCTCCTCCAGACACAAAATGGCCTGGATATCCATGACCTCACAGTGCCTGACACTACCTACACAAGACCATCATAAGAGGAGGAAAAGATCATGACATCAAAATTAAAAGAGAGACTGATTGAGATGGGGAGGGGATATGATGGAGAATGGAGTTTCAAATGGGAAAGTGGGGGGAGGGAGAATATTACCATGGGGTATTTTTTATAATCATGGAAGTTGTTAATAAAAATTTGGAAAAAAAGATTTTATTGACAACTTCCATATATATAAACAATAATACCATAATCACAATCCCCTCCCATGACCTGCTCTTTCCCCTTCCCAAATCCACTCCACTCAATCCCTTCTTCTTTCCAACTACTCTCTCTTCTATTTTGATGTCTTTTTTTTCTCCTTTTATTATTCAGGTCTTGTGTTGGTGGCATCAGCCACTATGAGGTCATGAACTAAATGTGTTTTGGATTATAAGATGCCCTTAAGCATCTGGAAACCAGGCACTGAGTGCTACGGTTTCCACATGAAATATTCCCCAAAGTTCATGGGTTGAATGCTTGACTCAAAACTTCTAGTTCTTTCTTGGTACATTCTAGAAATGTTAGAAGATGAAGCCTTGTAGGAGAAAGTCAGTCATTGATAGTCTGTCTTGGAAAATTATGCACAGCTTCTTTATTACTCTGTTTCCTGTATGTCATGTGGCGAACAGACTCCTCTTTCCCTGCTCCCATCAATAACCACGTACTGAACCTTCTGAAACCATGAGCCAAAAATCTGCCTTTTCCTCTTAAGTTACTTTTTCTGGCATTTAGCACAGCAGTGTAAAGTCTGACCGACACAGTTTGATTCTAAGTTCTTTAACATCATGAATATTTAGAAGGTTGTGGGTGAAGTTTCCATGGTGAAAGACCATCCTGTGTCAGGGTCATACAACACCAAGTCCCCAGTACCACCATCCAATATCACTGGGACCCAGACATCATTATGACAAAGAGAGCCACTCTCTGAGTGGTGGCTCTTCCTCTGTCGAAGGCCACTGGGAAGAACAAGGTTCGTGATTATAAGACTCAACCTCCTGTTGTGGTGTTCAGCTCCCAAGGGCTTCATGCCTTATCTTTACAAATACACTACGCACAGGATGTCTGTCAAGTTCTATGCTGGGCACTAAAATACAGGGCCAATTATAAATTCCAAAGATGAAGGGTCTGTTATAGTTACTTTTCTCATTGTTATGACAAAAACCTGACAAGAGCAACTTCAGGAAGGAAGGGTTAACTTTGGCTCACAGTTTAAAGGTACAGTCCACCATGAAGGGCAGGCAGCAGAAGTCGGGGGGGGCGGGGAGCTGGTCACATTGCATGCACATCCAGGAAGCAGAGAGTGATAAATGCTGGTTTTCAGCTCACTTTCTTCTTTCTGCTTATTCTAGGACCCAAGCCCATTGAATGGTGCCACCAACATTCAGGACAGGGTCTGTGCTCCTCAGTTACACCTTTATGGAAGTACTCTCCCAAGACTCACTGAGAAGTGTGTCTCATAGGTGGTTTTAAATCTAGTCAAATTGACAATGGAGATTAACCATTCAGAGGTCTATTCTATGCCTCTAAAATGCCCTTCCTTCACCATCAGGTGAACACACACGTGTTCTGTACTCATGCCCAAAGCCTTCTTTCTAAGCCATCTCATCTTGTACCACTACCATTTCTAACTTTCTTTTAAAAAATTATCTATTTATTTACAAGCAGAGGAAGACAGAGAAAAGAGAGACAGACAGAGAAAATGGGTGCACAGGGCCTCCAGCTACTGTGAATGAACTCCAGGTGCATGCACCACCATGAGCACCTGGCTTTAGACGGGTACTTGGGAATGGAACTCGGGTTCTTAGGTTTTGCTGGCAAGCACCTTAACCATTAAGTCTTCTCTCCACCTCCCTTTCTAATTTTCATGTTCCCAGATTCTGATTCCCACAGGAACCTCAAGCACCACTCGAGTGCCATCACCCTTGGTCCTTGGTCCAATGTCAACTGTTGTTCCTCCATCACCGCCACATGTTCCTCCCGGGATAGACTTGCCTCCGTACCTTGTTCTAACTCAGTCTGGTAGAGCCTTTGCCCTTGAAGTACAAAGCAATCCCAAGGGCAAAGCCTCATAGCATCTTTACTCACTCTATGGGCCCCAAAGAATCTGAAATCTCAGACCGAAGTTCACTATTGTTTCGCACCCACAGTCCATCCACAGAGCCCGTCACTAAAGCAGGAGTGGAAGCAGGCAGGGAACTGTCTGTGAGAATGTATCAGATCACAGAGAGGATGTTCATCCGCAAGGGAATTGGGCCTATTAGTAAATTCATGCAGGAAGTATCTTCCTGAAGAACTGAGATCTGGGAACTTGGGCAAAGCCTCTCTGCCTCCCAGACCCAGCCATTCACACAAACATGGGGCCCGGATGGGCTCTGGTGGCTACAGGTTTGGAGGACCCTACACATCAAGGCCAGTGACAGCTGAAGCTTGGCAAGACAAGAAGCTCGGGATGAACACACATTAGCCCAAGGGACTAGCCCTTACTTCCTTAGGTTACCACTTCCATCATAACACTTCTCTGCTCATGCCACCTCCCCTGCCATGCCTTCCAAGGGTCATTTTCAGACTCCATGGCATGACACACAGTCTATGGTCCAACCAGCTCTCTTCCTGGTCTTACATGACAAGTAGAGAAGGACAAGGAAAAATAGTCTCATTCCAGCGTGGACACAGGGAGTGGACTGGGAGTAAGGATTTTTTTGGGGGGTGGGGGTTCAAGGAGGGTCTTTCTCTAGCCCAGGATGACCTGGAATTCACTTGGTAGACTTAGGGTGGCTTTGAACTCATGGCAATCCTCCTACCTCTGCCTCCTGAGTACTGGGATTACAGGTGTGTGCCACCACTCCTGGCTTAGGAAATTAAAACAAATGTTTTTTGTTTATTTTATTTATTTATTTGAGAGAGAGAGACACAGAGAGAGAGGGAGAGGTTGGGCATGCCAGGGCCTCCAGCCACTGCAAACAAACTCCAGATGCATATGCCACCTTGCACATCTGGCTTTCGTGGGTCCTGGGGAATTGAGCCTCGAATCAGGGTCCTTAGGCTTCACAAGCAAGTGCTTAACCGCTAAGCCATCTCTCCAGCCCCAGGAATTTTTTAATGTAAGTAAAATTCATATTAAGGCCAGCCAGGCACTGGGATTGTTTCAAGGCAGGAAGGTTTTCAGGACCAGGGCTCACAATGGCAGAAGTGTTTGGAATGGTAGCCAAGTATGTAGGAAGACAACATAAGGCATAGAAGAGAGATGCTTTCATGCCTGGGAGTCACGGCACTAGAGAGGAGCCTGAGCTCTGAACACTGAGCAGGCAGCTTTGAGCAGCCAGGGCACTGTGAAAGAACTGTGAGCGTTGGGCAATAAAGCTTCGTGAGAGAAGAGGTCTCTGGGTGGACATTACACAACATCAGGAAGACCTGGCAAGAGCTTGCTTCCACCCTTACCACTCTCACTCCAAAGACCAGAGTCCCCAACCCCAGATCACGGGGAACAGAAGTCACAGTGCCTCTCCATGATAGGAACATGAGCTTTTCTGAAATGATTGCATAATATTATCACTAATTGTCATCACCAACTATACAAGAATACAAAATGCATTGGTCAGATTTGTGTGCTAACTTTAGAAAGTATTTCCTATAAAGAGAAATCAATTGATAGCACCCATATTTTATTGTCATCCTTCTTAAATGAGAAGGAACACCTTGCTATTCTAATTATATTTGATACTTATTGGTTTATTTTGAACAAGAAAAAGCGAGAGAAAGGAAAGGAGAGAGAGAGAGAGAGAATGGGTGTGCCAAGTCCTCCAACCACTGCAAACAAAGTCCAGATACATGTACTACCTCTGCATCTGGCTAACGTGTGTCATGGGGAATCAAACCTAGGTCCTTAGGTCTTGCAGGCAAATACCTTAACCACTAAGCCATGTTTCCATCCCACAATTTGACATTCTTAATAAATTGCTAATAGTTCCCTTTTCTTAGTCAATGGACAATGTCTTTGATCATGAAGAAGTTACACTCAGGTAGAAATCTACTTTCAAAAAGTAGAAATTAGGCTGGAGAGATGGCTCAGGGGTTAAGGCACTTGCCTGTGAAGCCAAAAGACCCAGGTTCAATTTCCCAGGACACACATAATCCAGATGCACAAGATGGCACATGTGTCTGGAGTTTGTTTACAGTGGCTGAAGGCCCTGAAACCCCATATTCTCTCCCTCTCTCTACCTCTTTCTCTCTCTTCCTCTCTCTCTCTCTCTCTCTCTCTTTCTGCCTCTTCTATCTCTCTCTCAAATAAATAAAATTTTTAAAGAGAAGAGATTGGAAATAGCTTCATAAAATATTAGGATTTGCTTACCATTCTTTATAGATGCTTCCAAAAAGAAACAAAAGCATGGAGCATAAGTATACCTGGAGAAGATGAGAAGTACTCTACCCCCCATCTTGTTTAAAATCCATGCATTTCCCACAGATTTTTCTGACATTATTATGATCTTCTGTTGCAGTTACCTTCACATTTCTGGCACAAAGCCTCCAACAAAAGGTAGCTTGTGGGAAGGAAAGGGTTTATTTTGGCTTAAAGACTGGAAGAGAAGCTCCATGATGGCAAGAAAAAGGATGGCATGAGCAGAGACTGGACATCACCTCTCCCACAGCAGGTGGAACATTGCAGCAAGAGAGTGAGCCCACTTACGCTGGAAATCTTGGGGTTCATAAGCCTCAAGGTCTACCCCCAGCAACACACCTCCTCCAGCAAGGCTCTACCTCCTAACTTGCCACCAGCTGGAAACTAGGCATTAGGAACATATGAACTTGCGAGGAGCACCTAACTCAAACATCTTCTTTTTACGTTTCTGAAACTTCAGCCATTAAAGCTGTTGTCATCTTCTGTTTCAGTTCTTCAGTCTTCAAGAGTGCATTTCCTTTGGGCTCTTTGCCTGTAATTACAGCTCCTTCCACCAGGGGATGGTATGGAGCAGCCACATAAGCAAGCCATGTGTACGTACAGAGCAGCAGGTGTGTAGAGAGCAGTAGGGTACTGTAGACCTTCTCAGACATGACTGACATATATCTTATTACATCACATTTTACGTAAAGATCATGCCACGGTTAAGGGAAAAGCTGCGACAAAACTTGGCATTATCCTCTTTAGCACCCTGGCAGGGGGCGGGGGTGAGATCCTGCCTGTCCAAGAAGCTCGCCTGTCCACTGTGGCCTCACTTGGTCCCTCTTCCACCAACCTCTCTGGCCAGTTTCCTTCCCCACAATT
This sequence comes from Jaculus jaculus, assembly GCF_020740685.1. Lineage (NCBI taxonomy): Eukaryota > Metazoa > Chordata > Mammalia > Rodentia > Dipodidae > Jaculus > Jaculus jaculus. The sequence continues at coordinate 12,526,902 of NC_059102.1, read as the reverse complement.
TGCCCCATCATTTGAATTTTGATCTGTTCAGCCATCCTTCTCCACTGCCCCACTGGGCTTCTTCATAAGACCTCTGTTCATCAAGCCTCTCCCCAGGGTTCCCACACTCCCTTGCTGTCTTCCCTCCATTCCTCCTCGTCCTGTCTCTTCACCCCCCCCCTTTTCACCAGTGCTCATCCCGTCCTCCCATCTCCCCCTCCTCACTTCTCCCACCACAGCCAGCCCTCCTTTCTGTTGCTTCCACTTTCTGCCTTGTCCTTCAAGCTTTCCCCTCGTCATCCACCTCCCTCTTTGAAGGATGGCTGACTGGAACCTAACCATAAGGTAGAATGAGGACCTGGGACCACTTCGTTGTACACAACAGCCCCGAGAAGCTTGTCTTTTAGCCCGCCATCCAGACAAACGCGTGATGATGGAAATCGAGAGGTTGGATACCAGCAGAGATGCTCTGCCCAGCTGTCTTCGTGCATTGGAAGGGAAGGAATCTGCTCAGCCATACAAGGGTGCTCAGAGCAAAGCTGCGTGGTGGGAGGGATACGGCTGTCGGCTCCTGATGATAATCCCAAAGGACTCAGGCGTGCCAACACTGGAGAATGGGTATATTCCTCAGGAATACCTGTGTGGGGCTGGAGAGATGGCTTAGCAGTTAAGGCACTTGCCTGTGAAGCCTGAGGACCCAGGTTTGATTCTCAAGGTCCCACATAAGCCAGATACACATGGTGGCACATGTATCTATGTATCTGGAGTTTATTGTGGCTAGAGGCCCTGGTGTGCCCCCCCTCTCTCTCTCTCTCTCTCTCTCTCTCTCTCTCTCTCATATTTTTGAGACAAGGTGTACTCAGTATCCCAGGCTGACCTCTAACTCACAGCAATCCCCCTGCTTCATCCTCTCAAGTGCTGTGATAAAAGGCACACGTAGCTATGCCTAGCTCTGTTTTGCTGTTTCCTAACTGTGTCCACTTTGACTTTTAGTTTAGTGACTGCTTGATCTCACCCTGACTTTATGCTCAGACTTGAGGAGAACTAACCCCAATTACAAGGTTTCTGAATTCTCCGATGGAAGACAAGCTGCTTTTCTTGTCATCGTAAAGTCACATGGAGGTCCTGAATGGCTTTCTTCTTCACCCTTGTGACCTCAAGTCATTGACTGTTTGGGTTCTGCTTTGGTTTGCATATGGCTTGTTCCTCAAAGGTCCATGCGCTGGAAGCTTGGTCCCCATTGTAAGGTATTGAAAAGTGTGGGACCTTTAGGAGGGAGCATGAAGCGGGTGTCTGTGTCATGACCTCCCTCACAAAAGGGCCAATGCTGCTCACACAAAACAGCGCATTAGTTCTCGCCAGGGTGACTTGTCACAAAAGAGCACGTGGCCCATTCTCTGGTCACTCACGTCCTCTCTCGTGACCTCTCCCTCATACAGTCTCACCGTGTGATCCCATCTGCCATGGTGGGACAAGGCTCACCCGCACCAGATGCTGAACAAAGATGAGGCTGCCTGATGGTGGACTTGCAGCCTCCCAAACTGCGAGCTAAATGAAGCTCTTGATTTACAAAACATCTAGCTTCCTTGTGTTCTGCAGTGTAGAGACCGTCTCCTCTGAGCCCTGGCCTCTGAAAGGTTGCTGCATATAATGGCTTCATCCCAGATCCCCATTCTACCATTTTCTTTTTTAAAAAAAATATTATTTTCCTTGTAAGGAGACAGACAGAGATAGGGAGAGGAAGAGAGAAAGAATGTGCACACCAAAACCTCTTGCCACTGAGAACAAACTCCAAATGCCAAAAGCCTGTGCCACTTTGTGCATGTAGCTTTATGTGGCTCTTGGGGAATCGAACCCTGGCTGTCAGATTTTATAAGGTAGCACATTTCACCACTGAGCAATCTCTCCAGCCCCAAATTTTCTTTTCCACGTAGGTTGCAGTCATCCTGCAAAGAGGAAGGGTAGATGGGAAAGGGAATGCTTGAAGGAGATGCAGAACCTGGAACCAACATAAAGGAGGGCTGAGTCTGCTGGGAGAAGCTTGTCTTTTCTCTCTGTGCATCCGTGTCCTGCCTAGTGAAGTTGTTCCTGGTTACACTGAAGATGAAATGTCACAGTAAACTCCTGATGTAGCTTGTATGCCTTAACCACAGTGATTCTAAGATCATTCAGACAGCGATGGCAGTGAGTTCTAGGGAGATCTGAGAGACAAGGGCAGGTAAAGGCCAGGAGACCACAAGAGCCACATCTGTGGGCTGGAAAGCACTCTGTCAGGTCCTTGTCACTGAGGGCACAAAGAAGGACGTGTCGTTAGGATCTCATCCATTGTCTGCTTGGACAAGTTTGGAGTGTGTTGATGTGTAACTAGACTACTTTGAAATCATCCAAATAACAATAATAATAATAACAATTAATTAATTAACCAAACTATTTGGTGGGGGAAGTACACCAAAGGTGTACACACCTTTAACCCCAGCACTCAGGAGGCAGAGGTAGGAGAATCGCTGAGAGTTCAAGGCCAGCCTGGGCTAGAGTAAGACCCTACCTTGAGACAAACAAAAAACAGTGCACCCAGGCAACAGCTGTTTTTTTTTTGTTGTTGTTGTTTGTTTGTTTGTTTGTTTTAACCAGGTCCACTGCCAGTCCTTAGATTGAAACCCAGGGGCTCGACCCCAGCCCCTGACATTCTGCCCAGCGACCCTTGCTCCGTGACCAGCTGGCCCATAAAAGGCTGAGACTGAAGGAGACAGGCAGGTTTCTTTTCTGCTGCCTTCTCTCAGGGCTCCACCCGTGGTCACCTGACTCACCCCCAACTCCCTGCAACTAAGGGCACACTTCTTACCTCCTAATCCCTGGGTTGGGAAGGGCCTTGGTCTCTTTCCTGTTTGGACCTGTCCCCACCCACTAGATGGATGCCATCTGTCCACAGGACAGTTGGGTCTGCCATTGCTTTGATAATCCTCCCTTATACCCACCCATCTCTACCACCACTTGGGAGGTGGGAAGGGTTCAACACTCAGTAACTCCCTCAGCTGAAGGAGAGTTCCTTATTGCAGCTAAACCCCTCACCTTAATCCCATCAGCCCCTCACCTTAATCCCTCTGGACTCCGCCCCTCTCGGTACCTGCCACCTGTCAAGGGAGAGCATTGCTATCCTGTTTGTCTTTTCACCCTGATTTGGTGTGAGGCCTCTGCCTTGTTATTCAGTAACCATGATGTGTATTTATTCTGCGAGGGCCAAACACTGTTACCCACATAACAACACAATAAAAGCGCCAGTGAGCACCTGTTACCTGTTCTGCCCAACTGGGCTTAACTTGATTGCCCATGTACTTCAAGGAGTGATCCTCTCTCCCAGATACAGCAGCGCGTGGCCCCTGGCATGCACCTCCCTCTGGGGAGCCTGCTCTGAGGCTCACACACCAGCTTCCCTCACCACAGCCATGAGACAGACGTTCTGCATCTTTCTAGAATATCCTGCAGGCACCCATTCACCTGGGCATTTTCAGAGCAAGGTTAGCATGTGGAAAGTCGTGTGGACTAAGCCAGATAGGGATTTAAATCTCCACTTTGCAGACAAGAAAAGCATAACTCAGTCTAAATTATAAAGGTCAAGACCTGGGTCCTTGGGCCAGAAACTTCGGTGCTTGTGCAACCTGTGTTCAGATTGGAGGTACCTGCCTGGCCCGAAGGCTAAAGGACAGAGGACTCAGGGCTCTGAATCATGCGGTCACCACACAGAGACCCCAAGGAAGGGTAGTAATGGGCAGGTTCCTTAGGATCTGCATGGACTCTGATCTGTGAGGACCAAACAGAATTTGATTTTGAAGTGACTCATTCCCCACAGGGCCTAAGCTGAAGACCGTGTCCAGGTGAATGTGGTCACTCCTAAGTCATACTGGAGCCAAGGGACACAAAAGATGTAGACAAGAAAAAAAAAAAATAGCTCAGGACTACTGTGTTGCCCCTGCCGAAGAGAGTCAGTAAGACAGGAAGCAGATAGGTGGGCTGTGGAGATGATTTTTAAAATTTTTCTTTATTTATTTGAAAGTGACAGAGGAAGAAGCAGGTAGAAAGAGAGAGAGAATGGGCACGCCAGGGCCTCCAGCCACTGCAAACGAACTCCAGGCATGTGTGCCCCCTTGTGCATCTGGCTTACGTGGGTCCTGGGGAATCGAGCCTTGAATCGAGGTCCTTAGGTTCATAGGCAAGCGCTTAACCGAAAAGCCATCTCTCCAACCCTGTGTGAAGCTGACTTTTTGAGGCAGCAAAACCCTCCACCACGTTTCAGAGACGTGCTGTGGACACACACAGCTTCTGTTTTAAAGAAAGAAGAAACATACATTTTAGAATTTAGGGAGCTGGCGACTGCCAGCAACATTATTACTATTGTTATGTTTTCGGTACACGTGCATGTGTATGTGTGTGTGTGGTGTATGCATGTACATGTGCAGACGTGTTGCCCTGTGTGCACACATGCAGAGGCCAAAGGAAGAGGTGGCGTAGCGTCCTCCTCACTCTTCCGCCTTACTTCCATGAGACAGGGGCTGTCCCTACACCCGGACCTTGTGGTTTGTCAGCTGGACTGCAGGACCAGCAATCCCACTGTTGCACTCAGGTCTTTCAACTCTGACCAGAACAGCCCATCAAGCTGTACTTACAGCACTGCAAGGCATCTCTTAGGCCAAGGTTTCAAACCCTTCCACATTTCTCTTGAAAATCAGCTCCAAAAGGCCAACGCCACATAGTCAGGTGTCTAGCAGCAACCCCACTTCTAGTACCACTTTACTGTTGCAGTCAGGTTCACATTGCTGGTAGAAATCACCTGACCAAGAGCAGCTTGTGGGAAAAAAGAGATTTATTTTGGCTTACAGGCTCAAGGGGAAGCTCCATGATGGGAAGGGAAAACGATGGCATGAGCAGAGGGTGGACATCACCCCCTGCCCAACATCAGGTGGACCACAGCAACAGGAGAGCGTGCCAAACACTGGCAAGGGGAAACTGGCTATAATACCCATAAGGCCGCCCCCAACAATACACTCCCTCCAGGAGGCATTAATTCCCAAATCTCCATCAGCTGGGAACCTAGCATTCACAACACCTAAGTTTATGGGGGACACCTGAATCAAACCACCATACACAACTATTTTCCTATCTCTGCTCTGCCTCGGCACTGAGGTTATTGACATGCATGGCCATGCTTAGATATTTTTTAAATATTTTATTGATTTATTTACTTATTTGAGAGAGAGGCAGATAGAATGGGCATACCAGAACCTCCAGCCACTGCAAATGAACTCCAGATGTATGCGCCACCTTGGGCAGCTGGCTTTATGTGGATAATAGGGAATCAAACCTGGGTCCTTAGGCCTCACAGGAAAGTGCCTTAACCATTAATTCATTTCTCCAGCCTCAAAGATTTGAACATGGGTGCTGGGGAGCAATCACAGATCTTCATGCTCTTACCCACAGAGCCATCTCCCTGGTCTCAAAACTGCTATTTTACTATTTATTTGTTTACTTATTGGCAAGCACAGAGAGAGAGAGAGAGAGAGAGAGAGAGAGAGAGAGAGAGAGAGAGAGAGAGAAAAGAAAGCAGACAGAGATAATGGGCATTCCAGGGCCCCACGCCACTGCAAGTGAACTCCATATGCATATGTCACTTTGAGCATCTGGCTTTATGTGGGTCCTGTGGAATGGAACTCAGGTGTTAGGCTTTGTAGACAAGCACCATAACATTTTAGCCATCTCTCCAGCCCCAAAATGGCTTCTTTTGTTTGTTCTTTTCAAGTCAGTGTCTCACTCTAGCCCAGGCTGACCTGGAATTCACTATGGAGTTTCAGGGTGACCTTGAACTCACAGCAATCCTCCTACCTCTGCCTCCAAGTGCTGGGATTAAAGGCGTGCACCACCACGCCTGGCCCAAAATGTTATGTTTAAACGCACAGCCCAACTCCTTTACCTTCTTGGGTTACTAGGTAACAGTGACCAGGTGAAGTCCAACAGGTCTCCACATAGTCCTAAGTCAGATTAAAAAGTGACCTCTGGCTAGCTCCCTGATGCACTCGAAAATGCAACCAGAAAAAATAATCAAAGTGCCAAGCCCTGCTGGTCACGCATTGGGTATCCAAGTCTTTCAGTCTGGAGCGAGGAGACCATGACAAAATTTCTTGTCCCAGTGAACATGGATGTGCCAAGAACCTCTACACTCATGGAGACTCCTCATAGAGTGTGACTGCGTTTCAGGGGCTGGGAAAAGAAAACTGGAAGAATGGGCCCACTCGATGCTGACCACACTGGTGAGCCTCGCTGGACAGAACCACTAAGGACTTCCCATGTGGTCCCCCATGCCAGGGGACCCTGTCATGTGTTAGCCAGGAACAGAGCCATGTCCCAAAGAGTAACAGATCTCTCTGTGACCTGCCTCTCTGCACGATTGTGACAGGGACTGTGAGCAGAACCACCTCACCCTGCATTCTTCCCGAGGGGCTCACTGAGGTGAGCATGTGTGTGAGTTTGGGGGACCCTGCATTCTTCCCGAGGGGCTCATTGAGGTGAGCATGTGTGTGAGTTTGGGGGACCCTGCATTCTTCCCGAGGGGCTCATTGAGGTGAGCATGTGTGTGAGTGTGGGGGACCCTGCATTCTTCCCGAGGGGCTCATTGAGGTGAGCATGTGTGTGAGTGAGGGGACCCTGCATTCTTCCTAAGGGGTTCATTGAGGCAAGCACATGTGTCAGTGTGGGGGACCCTGCATTCTTCTCTAGTGAGCATGTGTGTGAGTGAGTGTTTATGGTGGGGGGTGCTTGGCCTCACAGATAGTAGCTGGAGAGAAGAGGCCAGCTCAGAACAGATCATGACCTCAGCACCTGAATCACCCATTAGTCACCACTGACATTTAATTCAGGGCTTTGCACAAATTCCAGGTGAAGTCCCAGCTCCATTGTATTGAGGTTGTGAAGGTAAACAGGCAAGGGAAGAATTTGTTCCCAGTCACTCTGTCAAGTGCCCCTTCTCTACTGAACCCTGACAAAGAATGACTGTGGAAGCCCAGATGGCAAAACGCAAAGGGATGTGAATAACAGATGCACACAGCACTCAGCTGTCCTCTGCCCCTTTCTCCAGCACCAGGCATTCGTGTGTTCACACTGCATGCATTTTTTTTTTTCCTCCTGAGGGCCAATGGGGATATCTTCTGACAGGGACCCATGCTCTCTAGTAGGAATGGACAGTTTGTGTAAAGAGCCACAGAGTAGATCTGTCTAGAGTTAAGGGTCATATAGTCTCTGCTTGTCCAAATCTGTCATTGCAATCAAAGCAGTCCCAGATAATATATAAACAAATATGGATAGTAGTTTTCCAATAAAACTTTATTGACATAAGCTGACAGTGGGCCACATACACCCATGGGCTGTGTATACAAGCCCTTACTTTAGATTACCACCTTCCTCACTAGCAAAACCCAATAGCCCCATGTCTCAGGTTGCTGTGCTCTGCTTTCTAAGCCAACTGTAATTACATCCCTGAATGATGGTGCCTCAATGTGTTTACCCACCCCCCAAAGTGCCATAGGTCCATTTGTTAAGCCTTTCCGTTGGTGTCATCTTTCTAAAGAAGGGCTCCCATGCTGGCAATCCTGGGCAGGTTGGAGACTGAAGCCCTCAACTCATATCTGAGTACATTTTCCCAAATAGGACATGGTCTGGTCATATCTCTATTATCCCTCTAGTAATAACTATGTTATATTGTTTCCTTTTATTTTGGCATGTGTATAATATGTGGTATATATATGTACATGTGTGTATGTATGTGATACATGCATATTTTATGGAGGCATGTGCCCCATGCCAACACATGCAGAGGCCAGATGACCTCTGGTGTCCTCCTCTGTAACTTCTCTGCCTCACTGCCTCAAGACAGAGCCGCTCACTAAACCTAGAACTGGCTGACCAGGGAGCTCCAACAATCCTCCTGCCTCTGCCCCAATCCCACCACTGTGGTAACAGGTGTGCTCAGCCACACCTGGCTTTTTATGTGGGCACCAGGGATTGAAATCAGGCCTTTATGCTTGAGCAGTATTGCCGCTTGAACGTCAAATGCCCCCCCCCCACCACCCATAGCCTCATGCGTCTGAACACTTGGCGTCCAGCTGCTGGTGCTGCTTGAGAAGGTTGTGGAGCCTTTGGGAGGTGGAGCCTGGCTGGTGGGAGGGAGTCACTGGAGGTGGGCCTGGGGGTATGGTAGCCCAGCCCGGCTTGGCATTTGCACGCTCTGCTTCCTTCCTCGGTGCTGATGTGAAGGTGTGATGCCCAGCTGAGTGCTCCTGCCATGTTTTCTCCTCCCCTCCATGGGCACAAAACTGCCCCTTGAAAACGCTAAGCTGAAACAAACCCTTTCCTTCCATAAGCTGCTTCTGGTAGGGTGTTTTGTCCCAGCAACGAGAAAGCGACTGATATATGAGGCAAGTGCTCTCACCGTGAAGCCTTCTACCCGGATCTTCATGTTCTTTTTTAATGTCCTTTGAAAAACAACTACGTCAAACATCTGACCAGCCGCGGGGACGGCAGCACGTGCGCTCCATCTCCCATCATCACGGCCCAGCACAAGCGTGGGCTGGCGTCCTCCTCAGCTGCTCGCATGCACGTTCCCTTGAGATGGAGTTTCTCCGTGAACCTGCAATGACCATCTGTAGTCAGACTGGTGACCCATGAGCCCTAGCAATTCTCCTGTCTCTGCTCCCCATGGGACTGGGGGAACAGGCAGGTGTGTTCCTGCCCAGCTTTCCATGTGTGTGCTGTATCTGATCCCCCAGGGGCTCGGGCCCTCATACTTTGTTAGCAAGTGGTCTTACCTACTGAGCCATTTCTCCAGAGTCCAAAGACTATCTTTAAGAACTCCATGTGTTGGCTCAGGGAAATTTTGCAGAAGAGGGGGCGGAAAGAATGTCAGAGCCACACGTTGGGTCATGATATGCAGAGACATTTATCTTACCCATAACTGTGGGCTAACTCCACAATGCACAACCCATATACCTCAACAAGGAGGGGCCAAGGGGAGGGGGTAGGTCACGGATGAGCCTAATAATTGTACCAAACTGACTGTATTGGATGAATTCAAAATAAATAAAAAAATTTTAAAAAAAGAACTCTGTGTGTCAAAATGTGCACACCTGAGGGTGTGATGGCTAACTGGCACCATGCTTGGGTTTGGGGCAACATTCAATGTTAAGGTGACGCCATGGCACAATGAGGCATGAACCACAGTAGAAAGTATTCTAGTGTTCAAACAGCAGCTGGCCCTGTAGTTTGGAGCTGTGGTTTGCTTCTTAATCAAAGGCCTCGGGTCTATAGGGGCAGAGTTCTATAAATCACTGGACCTTTCAAGAAGTCCACAAAAGGATTCCAGAGAGGAGGCGGCCAGAAAGTGGGAAATCTGATCTTCATCCCTTTTATTAAGTTAGCATTTTTCTACCAGCATTTGTCTTCTCCCCTCCAAAATTCCTCCAGGACCTGAAGGTTTAAGAAGCAAATCTCTCTTAAGTGGGTGGGCCAGGTGTCGGCTTCTCCCTTGAATATCACCTCCAAGACAAAATATAATAACCCCTGAATTAACTCCTCCTCACGGGCAATAAATTATAAATAAGTTGAAGTTCACAGCCAGAGAATTTGACACAACCCTGATACAGGCTGAAAATATGACGTCTCAGGTTACATTCTGAAAGCCTGGCTTGGCTCTTGGCTCCATGTTCTCGTTGGTTGAATGGCAACACGTGTTCAGAGATACTTCTGTGTTGGAGGGAATGCTGGCCTAGTGGAGAGCGTGCTCACACAGGGCTAGTCTCCTGTCCTGAAAGAAAGCTGTCAGATTTGGGTGGTGCTGGAGGCAAGGTTTGTTTGCTTGTTTTCTGAGATAGGGTCAGATATGGTCCAGGATGGCCTTGAACTTGCTGTGTTCCTGAGAATGGCAGTGAACTCCTAATCCTTTTGCCTCCACTTCCCAAGAGCTGGGATTACAATTACGCATCACTATGTCTGGCCCAGTTGAGGAAAATTTAATAACTATTTGCGCTCTTGTAAAATGCATTTTCCATTGTAAAATAAAGTCCATGATTATGGGCCTTTCTTTTTAAAAATATTTGTATTTCTGTGTTTGATAAGGAGAGAGACACACAGAGAGAGAGAGAGAGAGAGAGAGAGAGAGAGAGAGAGAGAATCTGAGCACACCAGGGCCTCCTGCCACTGCAAACGAACTCCCGATGCATGCACTACTTTGTACATCTGGCCTTACGTGGGTACTGGGGCATCCAACCTGGGTCATTGGGCTTTGCAAGCAAGCCCCTTTAACCACTGAGTCATCACTCTAGCCCTCCTGAGCATTCTTCCAGATTCTTCCGAGCGCGAGAGGAGTTCCCCTCCATTGAGCGCACACGCACATTTGGATGTTTGGAAACATGCAAAGACCTTCTCCCTCTGAAGGGCACCACAGGACAGCTACACAGGGTGGGGTGGCGGCTGGAAACCATCAGAAAATTCGAGGCTTAGCGGCTCTCAGAGCCCCCGCCCCAGCCTTGTTTCAACCTTTCAAAGATGCTGGGCCTCTAAGAACAGAAGAGACTGGCTTTTGCCTTGTGACTTCACTGCTGGAGGCTAAAACTAGTGAGGATCGGGCACAGCCAGGCGCTAGCACGGGGAAGGTCTTCCCAGTCCTGCTTTGTAAACAGGGCACCCACGTGGGTCAACAGGCAGGCTGGTGGCTTGAGGTTACATCAGTGTGTCCCTGGGTTTTATATCCCAGAGGAGGCCTGTCCCACTGCCAGGAAAGCCACAGAGTTCCCCAGCCCAAGACTTACCCAGGGTCTATGAGGGCCTACTCATGGTGAAGGACTCTGTGAGAGAATAAAGTTATTTATTTATTTATTTGTTTGTTTGTTTGTTTTTTTATTTATTTATTTTGGTTTTTTGAGGTAGGGTCTCATTCTAGCTCAGGCTGACCTGGAATTTACTCTGTAGTCTCAGGGTGGCCTCGAACTTTTGGCAATCCTCCTACCTCTGCCTCCCAAGTGCTGGGACTAAAGGCGTGTGCCACCACACCCGGCAAGTAATGGATTTATAATCCATTACCTGTCTGATTCCAAAAATAAGTTTAAGACTGATGAAGCGCACAGTTGCAAATGCTAAAACGGGGTTGCCGAGCCATCATTCAAGCCCTGCTTTAGTAAATAATGGGGAACCCAGGGAACCATGTGTGCAAGGCAATAAATAGAATTTTATTGAAACTCAGCTATGTGCAGTTGCCATATTGTCTATGGTCATTTGCAAGGTGAGTGTTGGGTAGTTGTGAATGACCCCATGGTCTGAAAAGCCTCAAATATTAATGATCTGCATTCTTACTAAAACGTTGCCACTTTCTGCCCTAGAAAAAGACATAGATAAAATGTTGACAATGACTTAGTCCCCAAGGTAAGTTTTTAAATATTAACTTAAAGATTTCAATGATATTTGGATTCACCTTACCTAGCCAGCAGGAGTGGAATGGCTGAGGATACAAGGCCAGGATAAAGTGGAATAGTGCACAGCCATCAAAGGTTATGCTTATGAATGACTTTAATAATATATGGAAAGACAATATTTTGTTAAGTAAAAATGCAGGATTTAAAAAAAAACTACCAATTAATTTCCACCATGCAAAAGACCCTGCAAATCAAAAATGCTAGATGAAAATAATATAGCAAGACCTTAGTATTTGGCAAATGAGAACTTGGATATTTTCTTCCTGATGCTTTTGGAGGTTTTGAGCCGTTTCTAAAACAAATATGATTTTTTTGACAAGAAAATGATTATTTTACGAGTAAGAATTTTTAAATGGAATTCATAAAACTGTACATCATGGTGGATGGAATAGTTCTCAAGATGAAATGATTTTTTTATTGCTATATTCCTGGTTTCCAAAGGAGGGAAGAAATGGGCAGAGAAAAGGAGGGAGGGAGAGAAGAAGGGAAGCAAAGAGGGAGGGAAGGAGAGACTCGGTGCTGTTTATAAAAGCTCATTGTAGTTTCCAGAAGAGGTTTATTTCCTGCATAAAGTTTCAAGAGAGATGGTTCGCAAGTACACTCACTGGGTCACTGGGCATGACTGCATGTCCCTGAATTGACAGCTAGTGATCCTCAGGTTAAATGTGTTTTCAGACTGGGTTGACCTTGCATGCTCTTGGGGACAGGGAGGAAGAACAGTCCCCCCCACAAGCATTAGAAAACAAAATCGCATACCCCCAACTTGTCAAGCATAGTAACTGAACTCACGTGCCATATGGCATATGTGTGGGTGAAAAACGGCGTGAGTGTGTCCGTCTGAGCCCCTGCACCCTCCGTTTGCTGGTTCGCAAGTGTCCAGCTGTCCTCACGGTGGGCCGGATTAGAAGACACGACAGGGAGGTAATAGGATGGAGAATAGAATTTTAGGATGGAGAATAGAATTTCAAAGGGGAAAGTGGGGGGGGGGAATTACCATGGGACTTTTTTTATAATCATGGAAAATGCTAATAAAAATTTAAAAAGAAAGAAGACATGACAGACTGAAGTGTTCACGTTATCGATTTCACTGTTGCTCCCAGACTGCGTGGTGAGGATGTGCGCTTATGCAGATCTCTCCAGACACGTATCATTTCCCTCTCTTTATGTCTACACAGAATTTTCCACCAGAGGTGTAGAAGAGAGGGCTGATGGCTATTCACTTG